>NC_090392.1:72923149-73226226 GCF_036365525.1 Heterodontus francisci | reverse complement strand
TAGGGAGTAAGGATTGCAGAGTCTGGGCTACAATATCGTAAGGCCCAACCTGGGCTTCCTCTGAGCATCATTCACAGCCAGGAGTTCGACATTGCGAAACTCCCCCAGTGTTTCAAGTGTGGACAGATGTGCTTGTTGCACATCCCTGATTTTCACTGTCTCCAGCATGCTCCACATGGGGGAGGCAGTGGCATAGTGGTATTGTCACTGGACTAGTAGTCCAGAGACCCAGGGTATTGCTCTGGGGACAAGGGTTCAAATCCCACCACAGCAGATGGTGGAATTTGAATCCAATTAATAAATCTGGAATTAAAAAGCTAGTCTAGTGGTGACCATGAAACCATTGTCGATTGTTGTAAAAACCCATCTGGTTCACTCATGCCCTTTAGGGAAGGAAATCTGCCGTCCTTACCTGGTCTGGCCTACATGTGACTCCAGACCCACAGCAATGTGGTGGACTCTTACATGCCCTCTGAAATGGCCTAGCAAGCCACTCAGTTGTATCTAACTGCTACGAAGTCAATATGGACTGCAGCGGTTCAAGAAGGCAGCTCAGCGCCACCTTCTCAAGGGCGATGAGGGATGGGCAATAAATGCTGGCCTAGCCAGCAACTCCCACATCCCATGAATGAATAAAAAAATAACCATTGGTGGCCATGCCTTCAGCTGCCTAGACCCTAAGCATTGGAATTCCCTCCTGAAACCACTCTGTCTCTCTATCGCTCTCTCCTCCTTTGAGACACTCCTTACAGCCTAACTCTTTGTCCAGACTTCTGATCACCTGTCTTAATATCTCCTTATGTGGCTCAGTGTTAAATTTTATTTGACCAACAATTCTGTGAAGCACTTTGGGATATTTTGCTATGTTAAAGGCCCTATTTAAATGTAAATTGTTGCTGGATGAACGATCTTTGCCTGAAACTAACCTGCCTTTCCTTTTTTCAGAAGCTGATGGGCCTGCGGTGTGTGTTTTGATCATCGTCTGTTTCTTTCATACATTTATCAGGTGTTTTGTGTTATTACCTGGCCGGTATCAGCGTTCCCTGAGCAATACCAGCCTTCTGCGCACAGGCCGGTGGGTTTGGTATTTCCGTAGCCACTGCAGTAAAATCCTGGTGGACAAGGTAAACAGGACAAGCGGCTGGGCTGAGCTGTGTGCTCATTGAAAGTTCCTGGAGGACACTGGGTTATAGACATTCTAGCAAAGAAAAAGACAGCAAATAAAAATGTGAAAACCAGAATTATAAAAATACATTCTCCCCAATCTCTCCTGATGCACGGAGTTACAGTGGGGAGATTTCCACAATTATGGTCTATAACCATTCTGGCCCGCAAGAGACAAAATAAGGCCCAAAAAATCCAGAGGCTAATGAAAGGAAATGGGAAATTCCTCTCCAAATCCTAAAGGCAATCGAGAAAGCTCCCGGAGATTGAGGATGAATCTTATTATTCTCAACTATTCCGCAATTTACCCTCCAACATTCATAATGTTCTCCTCTCTCAAAATGTTGCCCAGCTCCCTACTGAACCGTCACAATGATTCCATACTCAGGATACACGTTAGCAGATCTGGGCAGGGACAATTCACTTCAGTAATTTGAAAAATTTCAATCATATAAAAGAAAAAGCAGGAAGACTTGCATTTATATAGCACCTTTCACAACCTCAGGATGTCCCAAATAGCAATGCTGATTGAAGGATAAATACTGGTCAGGACACGCACTCTTTTGAATTTCAGCTCAGTTGTAGCTCTTGCCTCTGAGTCAGAAGGTTGTGGATTCAAGTTCCACTCCAGGACTTGAGCGCAAAAATCAAGGCTGACACTCCAGTGCAGTACTGAAGGACCCCTGCACTGTCAGAGGTGCTGTCTTTTGGATGAGATGTTAAACCCGCCCTCTCAGGTGGTCATAAAAGATCCCATGGCACTATTACGAAGAGGAGCAGGGGAGCTATCCCCAGTGTCCTGGCCAATATTTATCCCTCAATCAACATCACAAAACAGATTATCTGGTCATTATCACATTGCTGTTTGTGGGAGCTTGCTGTGCACAAATTGGCTGCGGCATTTCCTACATTACAACATTGACTACACGTCAAAAGTATTTCATTGGCTGTAAAGTACTTTGAAACATCCAGTGGTTGTGAAAGGCTCTACATAAATGCAAGTCTTTCTTTTCTTAAGCACTCGTTCTCTAATGACATCAACCTTAGGTCTTGATTCTAATGTTTAAAATAAACTTTTGAGGCAAACTGTTGGGTGGGATACCTCATGACAGTCAAGCTGATGAAGCCTCACAACTCACAGCAAATGCTTTGCACAGAGCCACACAAATGTCAAAGCCCCGGGAAGGCAAGTAGCCTCTCTCCTACCCACACCCTCAATGAGGTCAAAGTCATAAAGTCACAGATGGGAACAAGATAGAGAAATAAAAAGCAATTGAACTTAATTAAAGTGACACTGTCCTTATTGAAATTTCCTTTTGTCAATGCAATGTGAAATAACAATGCAGGTTGACCATAGCAAGGTTTATGGATAACTGTGTCCGGAGGAAAATTGATGGGGCAATTGTCTTGACCGCCCCCTCATAGTAAAGCCCCTTTAAAAGTGATGGCAAATTCTCCATTAACTAATGATGTTCTGTCTGTTCATCTTCTTACTATGTCGATAGTGTTCCTCTAACAATGGATGACTTTCCCCAGTTTTTAACTCATGTGTTACGGTACCATGAATTTCGGTGAAGGGCTCATTTTCTATTATGGACTGTTACGCACTGACCTGCCAAATCTGCTGCCACCTGGGCAGAAATGCCCCCTGGGACACGGAAAATCCAGAAAACTGGTGGCGTTGGCCGGACAGCAATATCCCTCTGGACAAAGCTGACAAACGCTCTGGCCTGTTTGATTATTGTAGGTGCCCGGGAGGCAAGCTGTGTAAGCAAGGAAGAAGCTGGGTAGAGTTGAAATATATCCAGAATTAACGTTTCAACAGAAGCTGAATAAGATGAAATATACTCAACCAGTTTACATACTTAGAGGACGAGTACTTCCTGAAGGACAGAAATGGCCAACTGGACAAATTCCTCCAATTCCTGAAGATGAACAGTTTGAAGTTGTACAAAAGGAGGATGGAGTGGGTGAAGAGGCCCCAGATACACAATAGTAGCCAGATGCACAGAGCCCACTGGGAGCTGTCTGACCGGCATCCTGTGTAGGACACAGAAAGAAAGAGAAGAGGAGCTTGGTTCAGGATTTGCCTTGCAGGCACGCTGAAGAAAATGGGATGGTCAAGAACTGTGGCAACAAAGTTGAATCTTTTTTGGAGTTAATATTTGAGACCATGTTAGAAAGACGTGAGAGAATTTTGAAATAATAGGCTGAATTTTGAGATGTCTGAATTGGATTCAGATCACTATTAAGCTTAAGGGTACGGTAGTGTAGTGGGTATGTTGCTGAGCTAGTAATCCAGTGGCGTGGACTAAAAAATCTAGTAATGTGTTTTCAAATCCCACCATGGTAATTTGTGAACTGAATTCAGTTGATTAAATAAACGTGGACTAAGAAGCTAGTATCAGTAATAGCGATCAACAAGTTACTAGATTATTCAGTAATGTCATTTAGGAAAAGACACTACCTGGTCTGGCCTATATGTAATTCCAGTCCCACAGCAATGTAGTTGACTCTTAACTGCCCTGTGAAATAGCCTGGCAGATCACCATTATCTTTTCAAGGGTAATTAGGGATGGGCAATAAATGAACAAGAATGAACAATAAAAATAATGTAAGAATAGAACCATAGATGCACTTGATTGATTTCCTTCCTTCATACTGTAAAATTCTAGAACTAAATCTGTAGGAAAATATAGACAAAAATGAATTTCAATAAATCATGTTTAAATAATGGTCTGAAAAGAACATAGAATTACCAGATAATGTACTCATTTCAAACCAGGGGGGTTAACATTCCCAGTGCTGGACATCGTTCCAGGTTCCCAAAGAGGCATGTGTTGGACCATCTGAGGAGACGCCCCTCTCAGAGAAGTATGTCATACTGTGATGGAATGCACACACTCAGCTTTGGGAAAGCTGAAGAGGCACAAGTTTCAAGCAACAGTATTTTCACTAGGCCTGGGTGTAAAATAGACAGCAATCTCGGCGTAATGGAAATTTGGGCAGTTTCTATAAAGGGGAGGACAATCCACATTGGATTTATGTCTGGGCAGCAAGTTGGAAATCTACCCGTTATTCTTGAACTCCAGTAAATATTCTCGTTATAGGAAAACTGGACCTTGTTGGATACAACGTTAGTGTATTCACAACACATCCAACTCATGAATAAATGCCAAATTAATTCTGAAATTCAAAAATATATTTATATTTGTTAATCTAAACTGTTACAACATTACGTGTTTTTAGTCTTTGGCTACCTTGCAGTATCTCGCTCCAGGGCAAGGTGTACACTGGGAGGCTGAGGAAAGCCCGTTGAGTCTGCTGTATGTTCCTGCTGGACATGGCAGTGTGGCACCACCTGTACCACTCGGACAGGACTGTCCCTTTGGGCAGGGCTTTTTGGTAGAGCCTTTTCCTTGTTCTTGGACACAGAAGTAACCTGCAAAAGGAAATCAGCACCACTGATCATTCTTCTTAATATACCAGCTGGCCTCCTGTGGCATTGCTCACATGTAGTGTGGAGTGTGGAGTATCAATATGGGGCAAGATTTTCAGATTGTGGCCCACGCTTAAAACTGGCATTGTGGATTGGCCATCTTGGAAATACAAATTGGGCGGATTCTATAGCGGTCAGGTGTTCTGTTCCACTGGTTTATTGCGCAAGCTTTGAAGACAAAGATTAACCTTGTGGTATTTGGTTGCTAAGGTGGTGTTACAATATCCCAGAGGTACCCCAACTACATTCCCCCCAGAGCTACCCCCACTATATTGACCCAAGAGGCACTTACAGACTCATGGAATGGTTACAGTGCAGGAGGCCGCCATTCGGCCTAAAGAGTTCTTGCCAGATCGCTGCAAGAGCAATTTAGCTAGTTCCACTCCCCCATCCTTTCCGCGTAGCCTTGCAAATTTCTTTCCTTTTGGTGCTTATCCAATTTAGAAAGCGATGATTACCCCCACTATTTTACCCTTGAGATACCCCCACTATTTTAGCCTGAGATACCCCCTCTATATTCCCTCCAGAGATGCTCCCACTACTTTTCTTGCTGATGCCCAACAGCGGACATTGCCTGCCATACTGACCTGTGCCCAGTGTACTTGTCTCAGTTTGAGCACCTAATTCCCTTTCACTGTGATAAGTTTAGAAGCACACGGGTGAGCTAATGGCACCTGCTGGGCAGACGTTGCACTCAGAAGCCCCTTCGGCGTCAGTGTAGGTGCCTGGCGGGCAGGCCTGTGGCTTCCCACTCCCCTCAGGGCAGGCCCATCCACTCCAGCAGGTTTGCGCAGCAGCAGTGATAGACCCGATGGGACAAAAATAACCTACAGTTGAAAAAGGCATTACAATTAGCAGCCGATTAATCTGCGAGAAAATGATTGAAATAATAATTAAATATTACATTTGCTGTTTCCTATTGTCTGGAAATCATACATCAGTGCATCTTTTTTTGCCTGGGGTCTTCTACACTTAATTAAAGGTCTTTTACACGTTTGTGTGGCTCATATACAGATAATGTTAACTGGCCTCATGTCACTCTCCATTCTGGTAGCTAGGGGTCATGTAACAGTGATCTGCTGAGGGTTCTCTTTGCAGATTCTCTCTGGTTGACAACTCCCTGCCCAGTGGAGTTCAGACCAAGAATTGGTTGAGTGGGAGAATCACACTGGGGCCCTCTATTGCTCTGTGACAGTGCTGTGATTTCCAATGCCAGGCTGTTGCCCAAGTTCACAGATTTAGAAACAACACGCAGAGTTTCAACTGGCCACGCCTGCATAAAACTCCATTTCAATGCAAATGAGAATTGGTCGGTCTCTCTAATTCAACCTTGCTAACACAATGCCACTTTTAATTCTGGGCAGCAAGTTTAAAATTCTGCAATAAAATCACATTTTGATTCGACCACTGTCAATTATCAGTCAGTGAAGAATGTCCTTTTACCTGCTTCACACAATCCTGTAGGTTTCGTCAGTCCTCTCTCCGAGCAGTACCTTCCCTCAAGGCACATCGTGCACTTGGAAATGTCCTTCAACCCTGCATGCAGAAATCAAAGCCTGCCTGTAGTTTATACACAAAGTAATCTGTTGAATATGGAAACAGTATCAGCAAAAGCACTACTGGGCGGCACAGTGGCGCAGTGGTTAGCACCGCAGCCTCACAGCTCCAGCGACCCAGGTTCAATTCTGGGTACTGCCTGTGTGGAGTTTGCAAGTTCTCCCTGTGTCTGTGTGGGTTTCCTCCAGGTGCTCCGGTTTCCTCCCACATGCCAAAGACTTGCAGGTTGATAGGTAAATTGGCCATTATAAATTGCCCCTAGTATAGGCAGGTGGTAGGGAAATATAGGGACAGGTGGGGATGTGGTATATGGAGTTAGTATAAATGGGTGGTTGATGGGCGGCACAGACTCGGTGGGCTGAAGGGCCTGTTTCAGTGCTGTATCTCTAAACAAATACATTGTATTCCCTTTTTCCCACCAAACATGCAATGAGCAGCACAGTGGCTCAGTGGTTAGTACCACAGCCTCACAGCTCCAGCAACCTGGGTTCAGTTCTGAGTACCGCCTGTTTGGAGTTTGCAAGTTCTCCCTGTGACCGAGTGGGTTTCTGCTGGGTGCTCTGGTTTCCTCCCACAGCCAAACACTTGCAGGTTGATAGGTAAATTAGCCATTGCAAATTGCTCCTAGTGTAGGTAGGTGGTAGGAGAATTGAAGGAAGGTGGGGATGTGGTAAGAAATATGAGATTAATGTAGGATTAGTATAAACAGGTGGTTGATGGTCAGCACGGACTTGGTGGGCCGAAGGGCCTGTTTCAGTGCTGTCTCAATCTATGTTAAGAGTTTTACCTTTGCCTGTTTGGTAGGTATCTCACCATTGAGCCAGAGGGTCAACGCTCCAGACTGACACTCCAGTGCAGCACTGAAGGGAGGTTGCATTGTCAGAGGTGCTTTCTTTGGATGAGATGCTAAACTGAGGTTTGAATCCATATGTTCATGCAAGTGTTAAAAATACAACTGCAATGGGAAGAGGGCAGGACTTTGTATCTGAAAAGAATTAAGCCAAATGGGCTGAAGGCCTTATTCATCTGAGTTTATCCCACATTTCCGAGGATGCCATAAATCCAGACTGAAAATCCAATGACACGGATTGGGACCTGAATATTGAAGGATACATGGCATTTAGGAAGGACAGGAAGCTAGGAAAAGCTGGAGGGGTGGCTCTGGTAATTAATGATGGTATCAGGTGGCAGGACCGTATCTCCAACACAGAGGTCCTCGAGGCGGCCAACATCCCCAGCTGATACACACTACTGAGTCAGCGGCGCTTGAGATGGCTTGGCCATGTGAGCCGCATGGAAGATGGCAGGATCCCCAAAGACACATTGTACAGTGAGCTCGCCACTGGTATCAGACCCACTGGCCGTCCATGTCTCCGCTTTAAAGACGTCTGCAAACGCGACATGAAGTCCTGTGACATTGATCACAAGTCGTGGGAGTCAGTTGCCAGCGTTCGCCAGACCTGGCGGGCAGCCATAAAGGCGGGGCTAAAGTGTGGCGAGTCGAAGAGACTTAGCAGTTGGCAGAAAAAGAGACAAAAGCGCAAGGGGAGAACCAACTGTGTAACAGCCCCGACAAACAAATTTCTCTGCAGCACCTGTGGAAGAGCCTGTCACTCTAGAATTGGCCTTTATAGCCACTCCAGGCGCTGCTCCACACACCACTGACCACCTCCAGGCGCTTACCCATTGTCTCCCGAGATAAGGAGGCCAAAGACGAAGAAGAGCGCAATAGTTAGGGATAACCTAAGTTCAGGGAACCAAGATGTAGAAGCAGTTTGGGTAGAGATGAGAAATCATAAAGGCAAATCGTCACTTGTGGGAGTGGTGTACACGCCACCTAACGTTAACCATACTGTAGGACAGGGTATAAAGGAAGAAATAATGGCCGCCTGTCAGAAAGGTACGAGAATAATCATGGGGCATTTTAACCTACATATAGACTGGAAAAATCAGATGGCCAGAGGTAGCCTCAATGAGGAGTACATAGAATGTTTTCGGGATAATTTCTTGGAATAGTACGTTCTGGAGCCAACCAGAGAGCAAGCTATATTAGGCCTGGTATTGCGCAATGAGATAGGATTAATTAATGACCTCATAGTTAAGGCGCCACTAGGCAGCAGCGATCATAATATGATTGAATTTTACATTCAGTTTGAGGGAGAGAAGAGTGGGTCCAAGACCAGTATTTTAAACTTAAATAAGGGCAATTATGAGGGCATGAAAGCAGAGCTAGCTAAAATAAACTGGCAAATTAGGTTAAGGGATAGGTCAATAGAGATGCAGTGGCAGACATTTCAGGGGATATTTCAGAATACATTCAGAATAGATACAATCCAATGAGAAAGAAAAATTCCAAGGGGGGGGGGGGGGGGGGACCCGCCATCTGTGGTTAACTAAAACAGTTAAAGATAGTATCAAACTTTAAAGAAAAAGCATATAATTGTGCAAAGATGCGTGGCAGGTCAGCAGATTGGACAAAATATAGAAAACAGCAAAGATTGACTAAAAGATTGATAAGGAAGGTAAAATTAGAGTACGAGAGAAGGCTAGCTAGAAATATAAAGACAGATAGTAAGCATTTCTATAGATATTTAAAAAGAAAAGAGTTAACAAAGTGAATGTTGATCTAAGAGAAAGTGAGTCTGGGAAATTAATAATGGATAATAAGGAAATGGCAGATAAATGGAACAGATATTTTGCATCGGTCTTCACTGTAGAGGATACAAGTAACATCCCAAAATTAGCTGCAAGTCAGGAAATGGAAGGGAGGGAGGAACTCAAGAAAATTACAATCACCAGGGAAGTGGTACTGAACAAATTGTTGGAGCTGTGGGCTGACAAGTCCCCAGGTCCTGATGGACTTCATCCTATGGTATTAAAATATGTGGCTAGTGAGATAGTTGATGCGTTAGCTTTAATTTTCCAAAATTTCCCAGATTCAGGGAAGGTTCCGCTAGACTGGAAAATAGCAAATGTAACTCCTTTATTCAAAAAGGGAAGGAGACAGAAAGCAGGAAACTACAGGCAAGTTAGCTTAACATCTGTCTTAGGGAAAATGTTAAAGACGTTATAACAGGGTACTTAAAAAAGTTGAAGGTAATCAGGCAGTGTCAACATGGTTTGGTGAAAGGGAAATCATGTTTAACCAATTTACTGGATTCATTGAGGGAGTTACATATGCTGTGGATAAAGGGGAACTGGTGAATGTATTGTACTGAGATTTCCAGAAGGCATTCGATAAGGTGCCACATCAAAGGTTATTGCAAAAAATAGAAGCTCCTGGTATACAGGATAACATATTGGCATGGATAGAAAATTGGCTAGCTAACAGAAAACAGAGAGTAGGCATAAATGGGTCATTTTCTGGTTGGCAAGACATAACGAGTGGTGTGCCACAGGGATCTATGCTGGGGTCTCAACTTTTTACAATTTATATAAATGATTTAGATGAAGGGACTGAAGGTATGGTTGCTAAATTTGCTGATGACGCAAAGATAGGTAGGAAAGTAGGTTGTGAAGAGGACATATGGAGGCTACAAAGGGCTATAGATAGGGTAAGTGAGTGGACAAAAATCTGGCAGATGGAGTATAATGTGGGAAAATGCGAAGTTGTCCATTTTGGCAGGAAGAATTACGAAGAAGCATATTATCTAAATGGTGAGAGATTACGGAGCTCTGAGATGCAGAGGGATCTGGGTGACCTAGTGCACGAACTGCAGAAGCTTGGTATGCAGGTACAGCACGTAATTAGGAAAGCGAATGGAATGTTATCGTTTATTGCCAGAGAACTTGAATACAAAGTAGGGAGGTTATGCTTCAGCTATACAGGGCATTGGCGAGACCACATCTGGAATACTGTGTACAATATTGGTCTCCTTATTTAAGGAAGGATGTTAATGCGTTGGAAGCAGTTCAAAGAAAGTTTACTAGACTGTTACCTGGAATGGGCGGGTGATCTTATGAGGAAAAATTGGACAGGCTAGGCTTGTATCCGCTGGAATTTAGAAGAGTAAGAGGTGATTTGACTGAAACATACAAGATCCTGAAGGGTCTTGACAGGGTGGATGTGGAAAGGATGTTTCCCCTTGTGGGAGAATCTAGAACCGGGGTCACTGTTTATAAATGAAGGGTCGCCCATTTAAGACAGAGGTGAGGAGAAATATTTTGTCTCAGAGGGTCGTGAGTCTTTGGAACTCTCTTCCTGAAAAGGCAGTGGATGCAAAGTCTTTGAATATGTTTAAGGCAGAGGTAGATAAATTCTTGATAAGCAAAGGGGTGATAGGTTATCAGGGTAGGTGGAAATGTGGAGAAATCAGTTCAGCCATCAACTTATTGAATTGCAGAGCAGGCTCGAGGGGCCGAGCGGCCTACTCCTGCTCCTAATTTGTATGTTCGTATTTTCCAAATCTGACTCTTGTGATTAGGTGGAGCCAAAACAGAACTGAGCGGAGGACTAAATGCTTGTTAGAGAAATTTGTACCTAAAACACCAGAAACCTAGAATTTACTTTTACATAGTTTTTGATAAAGAAATGTTGATTCAAATTTTTCAATTCTGGTTCTGAGTTTAATTGGTTTCTATTCCAAAAGTTGAATTCCCAATTTCACTGGAGATAGAGTTACTTATTTCAGAAGGATAGGAAGTTTAATGAGAGCGGTTTAGGGCTGAATGTCAACAATGAGTTTTGCACTGGGAGAGTTAAACTTGATCACTAACGGAACTAAAGCAGGAAAGCTGGGCCCCTGAGCTAATCTAAATGGAAGAACTAACTAAAATCCTTTAGCAACAACATTTGTATTTTGATAGTGCGCTTACAGACATAAACTGCCCCAAGGCACTTCACAGGAGTGTAATCAGATAAATATTGACCCAAGCCATAGAAGGACTCATTAGGACACGTGATCAAATGCTTGGTCACAAAGAGAGTAGCATCTTAAAGGAGGAAAGAGAGAAAGAGACAAAGAGATTTAGGAAGGAAATTTCAGAGTTTATGCTTAGATTGCTGAAGACACAGCTGCCAATGGTGCAGTAAAGGAAGTGGGGGATCACAAGAAGCCAGAATTGGAGGAGCATAGAGATGTTGAAGGATTGAAGGGCTGGAGGAGGTTACAGAGATAGGGAGGGGTGAGGTCATGGAGGGATCGAACACAAGGGTTAGAATTTAAAATTTGGTGCGTTGATGCACCAGGAGTCAGCAAGCACAGGAGTGATGGGCGAAGGCGATGGTGTAAGTTAGGGTTTGGGCGATAGCCAAAATAAATCTACAAGTTAAATCCTCCAAAATCTCTGGCCAGACCTTATGCCAAAGTATTTGCAACGCCAAGCATACTAAAATTTAACGTGTTGCCCATTGCCCAGGCGATACCTGTGACATTAGAGAATGTCCCCATAGGACAGGGTGTAGGATTTGCACTTCCCAACAGGCAATAATGTCCAGCAGGGCATAAATGGTCTTCTGCTTTCTGAGAGCCTCCAGGACAGAAGTGACCAGCATGGCAGGGTCCAGTTTCATTGCTGAGTCCTATTCAAAATCCACAACAAAGCATCATTTATTCATGTATTGATCTCACAGAGCAATCAATTCTGGGATTTCATTGCAACTTCAGTTTTCCATTATAACTTGAGCACAGTATTTGCAGTTTCTCAGTGATAATTGAAGACACACAAAGTAACAATTCTAAGCAACATCAAAGGCTCTTATTACTACCAGTACCTGCTCCCCGACACTTCCAGGTTGAACTAACGCTTCCTCCTAAGATTATGAGCTGCTATATCATTCCAGCCACCAGCTGGCAGCAGGTCCTCCCCATCTATGCATCAATACATATTTGGCAGTAAACGGTGATGGTGTAGCTGGTAAATTGCTTTGTAAGTGGGTTATAATCTTTGCGTTCAGACCCCACTGCCCCATTAAAGGGGAGTTTTACCCATGCCATTATGCATTTGCTTTCTAATCCGCTGGAACTCTTTTGTCATGTTATTCCCTGATCTAAGTTTATCACATAGTGAGTATGAAATGGAAAATGTGAATAAACGGACTGCATGGATTTTACCCTCTGGATAAACATTTCTAATCATAATTGCTCTTTGAAATTACCCTGCATGCGTACAAGAACAAACAGAGGTACAGCAAAATGCTAAAGAGGTCCAGATCTGTATTCAGGTCGGCAAAAATGAATCTATACTGGGTCAGTTCAGGTCATACTGGGTTTACAGTTCAGCTTTCACCCCTGATGTGTTTTGGAGTCTAAGTGCATCTACCTCAGTATCTGCTTGATTTATTGAGCAGCAGCCATGTCTGTCCTTCCCAAAGTGGAACCAGTCCTCACTGGTTATTAGCCTAATGGAAGCTGGGGCATATTTCTCCTTAATTGTTGTTGGAGAAAAAAGTTCGCACAATCGAGCAGGTTCCCCTGATGTAGCCTCATGGTGGTTTTTGCACTAACATTAGTGAAAAAAGAAACTGCAACTTACTGTGTCATTCAGAACAGTGATAAGAGCTAACATAAGATGAGATGTTAGGCTTCAGCACTCCCTTCATACACCAAGAGCTCAGACTGGTACATAATGCGTCCCCAGCCTGAGATTTATCACTCATAAATTTTAATGGCGGCAAAGTCATGGGACTTGGTTCCGTTAATTCCAAATTCTGGGCAGTTCCTAAACATAAGACACTCCTTTTTCCCCACAATTAAAGGATTGTTATCAAGTTAAAAGTTACTTTTGGATGAGACATTAAACAAATGATAGTGGAAGTGAAGGGAACCAAACATAAGGTGGAGGGTGGCAGTACCTCCTTGGCTTGGAAAGATATAGTAAGAATTATCAAAGGCAATGGCTTTGGTCTTCCCAAGATGTTGATGGTGGAAATTCCTGCTCATCCAGTATTGGATGTTGACCAAATAGTGTGACAAATCAGAGGCAGTGGAGGGGGCAAGAGTGGTGGTTGTTTTACTCCAGAAAGCCACCTGGAGTAAGTACTGAGGGTGGCAAGGGTGCAAAATGTACTCTGGGTGGGGGACTTTAATGTCCATCACCAAGAATGGCTCAGTAGCACTACTACTGACCGAGCCCTAAAGGACATAGCTACTAGACTGGGTCTGCGGCAGGTGGTGAGGGAAACAACAAGAGGGAAAAACATACTTGACCTCATCCTCCCCAATCTGCCTGCCACAGATGCATCAGTCCATGACAGTATTTGTAGGAGTGACCACCACACAGTCCTTGCGGAGACCAAGTCCCGTCTTCACATTGAGGATACCCTCCATTGTGTTGTATGGCACTACCACCGAGCGAAATGGGATAGATTTCGAACAGATCTAGCAATGCAAAACTGGGCATCCATCAGGCACTTCGGGCCATCATCAGCAGCAGAACTGTACTCCACCACAATCTGTAACGTCATGGCCCAGCATATCCCCACTCTACCATTCCCATCAAGCTGGGGGATCAACCCTGGTTCAATGAAGAATGCAGGAGGGCATGCCAGGAGCAGCACCAGGCATACCTAAACATGAGGCATCAACCTGGTGAGGTTACAACCCAGGACTACTTGCATGCCAAACAGCATAAGCAGCATGTGATAAACAGAGCTAAGCGATCCCATAACCAACGGATCAGATCTAAGCTCTGCAGTCCTGCCACATCCATGTGTGTATGGTGGTGGACAATTAAACAACTAACTGGAGGAGGTGGCTCCACAAATATTCCCACTCTCAATGATGGGGGAACCCAGCACATCAGTGCGAAAGATAAGGCTGAAGCATTTGAAACAATCTTCAGCCAGATGTGCCGAGTGGATGATCCATCTCGGCCTCCTCCTGAAGTCCCCAGCATCACAACTGTCAGACTTCAGCCAATTCAGTTCATTCCGTGTGATATCAGGACTGAAGGCACTGGATATTGCGAAGGCTATGAGCCCTGACAATATTCTGGCTATAGTACTGAAGACCTGTGCTCCAGAACTAGCTGCGCCCCTAGCCAAGCTGTTCCAGTACAGCTACAACAATGGCATCTACATGGCAATGCAGAAGGTTGCCCAGGTGTGTCCTGTACACAAAAAGCAGGATAAATCCAACCTGGCCAATTACTGCCCCATTAGTCTACTCTCAATCATCAGCAAAGTGATGGAAGATGTCATTGACAGTGCTATTAAGCGGCACATGCTTAGCAATAACCTGCTCAGTGACGCTCAGTTTGGGTTCCACCAGGGTCACTCAGCTCCTGACCTCATTACAGCCTTGGTTCAAACATGGATTAAAGAGTTGGACTCAAGAGGTGAGGTGAGAGTGACTGCCCTTGACATCAAGGCAGCATTTGACATAGTATGGCATCAAGGAGCCCTAGCAAAACTGGAGTCAATGGGAATCAGGGGGAAAACTCTCCGCTGGTTGGATTCGTACCTAGCGCAAAGGAAGATGGTTGTGGTTGTTGGAGGTCAATCATCTCAGCTCCAGAACTCCATAGCTTACTCAGGCTGTCCACCATATACAAGGCACAAGTCAGGAGTGTGACGGAATATTCTCCACTTGCCTGAATGGGTGCAGCTCCAACAACACTCAAGAACCTCAACCAGGACAAACCAGCCTGCTTGATTGGCACCCCATCCACAAACATTCACTCCCTCCACCACCAACGCACAGTGGCAGCAATGTGTGCCATCTACAAGATGCACTGCAGCAATACAACAAGGCTCCTTAGACAGCACCATCCAAACCCACGACCTCTACCACCTAGAAGGACAAGGGCAGTAGATGCATTAGAACACCATCCTGACTTGGAACTATATCGCCGTTCCTTCACTGTCGCTGGGTCAAAATCCTGAAATTCCCTTCCTAACAGCACTATTGGCGTACCTACACCCCAAAGACGGCAGCGGTTCAAGAAGGCGGCTCACCACTAGCTTCTCAAGGGCAATTAGGGATGGGAAATATATGCTGCCCTAGCCAGCGATGCCCACATCCCATGAATGAATAACAAAAACTTCATATGAGAGTCTGGCTACTGAGTATTGATATGGGGGAGGGAATATCATGGCCAAACCCTGCCCTGTGCTCGAAGGCCACTGGATACAAATTAGGAGCAGAACCCTGGCAGATTATTTTTATGGCCCATCTAGCTGAGGGCAAATAGACTGATTGTAGCCCCTTGTTAGACTCCCCGAATAACGCACCGAGTTCAGGGATTGAATCTGAGATCTTCCTGGTTAGATGAATGCCACACTGAGGGTAGTGACGATATTCACTCAGTGAAGAGGAAGCGCTCCATCAGCCCAATGGAAAGAAAGTGTATGCGCGTACAGTTCATGCACTGTGACTTGGCTGAGAGTCCAGTGGAGCTGCTAAAAGTGCCTGAAGGGCATTTAAATGGCATGTTGTACCAGGTGGGCAGTAACTTCCAGCTTCACAAAATACAGAAAAGAATAAGTGCAGTTGAGTATAAAAAGAATCTAATTTCTAGGTTTATGATAATATACACACGTCCTTTTATTGTGTTGACGTAATATAGGTCAAAGAAGAATTAAAGGCGTCAGCCTAGAATATCGTTTTCACATTCAATGCTGAAAGTACACTACCTGCCATATTGGTAAAGGCTAAAGTATAGGCTTCCATGGCCCATGCCTGAAACAAGCTTTAGAACCTTTACAGATGCAAATGAAGGCTTAAATTCCTGCTTTAGGAATTCCTTACAGAAATTGTGATGCCCTGACAGCAGTCAGTGCTGCCCGATATAGAGTATGTCTCAGGTCTAATAGTCCCGCCCAGTTGGCTGGTGCCATTCAATTGGATTCCCATTATCTTTCTTGTACAATCTTCTTTCCTGAGGTTGAATATCCATGATTCTCTCGATTGCCTGCTGTAATATCGGCGGAAGATCCACGGAAACCTCAGAAGAAAGTGTCCCGTTTCATAGTGCATGACAGAAAGAAACATTTCCCCCCCCCCCCCCACCCCCCCACAGTGGAGTTCAACCCCACTGTTCTGCCAGGTGCCACCTGATGCCTTGGAAAAGTAGGGGGAAATTGCCCAACTTTGCATTCTTACCGGGCAGCCTCAGCCACTGGGAATGCACACTGAGGGCTGAATTTTATGGAGCCAGTGGGGGTCCCGGCATCAGGCCTAAATGGTGAGGGGAACCCCACCTTGGCCCTTTGGAGGCCCCCCGGCTCTATTTAATGGCACTTGGGCAATTAACTTTCAGGCAACATGGTCCCCGTCCCTTTAAGGATGGGGATCATGCCTCCAAGAGTTGCCAGCCAATCAGAGGGCCGGCAGCTCAGTACTATCGGCAGTGCCACTGGGAGTGGTGGCCACTGCCGGTACTACACCAGGCCTGGGACCCGGATGCTGGGGCCCCAGACCCCAGGTGAGTATGCCGGGATCACTGGAGCCAGTCCGGGAGGCCACAGATTACCCACAGAGGAGGCCCTCCCCCATTTCCAGCCTGAAGGTCTGGTAGCAAACTGCCCACTATTTTACAACCAATTTTAAATGGTTAGAAACTTGTGGCGTATGCATGCACTAACTTCTAGTAAGCCCTTGCAGCAGGCAAGGCCCTTCTGGGAGTATGAAGTTTGAAAATTATCTAGCTATTCAACTCTTGAGACTATCATAGCTGAGTCCCATGCTGTCTTTACCCAATGCCCATTTTTCCACAGGAATACTGGCGGCATCTTTTACTCCCTGATGCAGCAGCATTGAGGACAAATGCTGACCCCCAACTCCTGCCTGGGATCAACTGAGTACACAGCAGTGATTAAATCTGGGATCTTTCTGCTCTCTGTGCTTCAGCACTACAGCAGACAGCAAATTTACCAATTGAGGTATCAAATGAGCTACAAGCATTGGTCTGAAAATAAACTTTCTGAATACTGCATCTTAATTTGCATTGCAGCAATGAAATACTGTATCCTCCCACAACACCACCTACTCTCTGTTCTAAGACTGACTCAGTCCTTGATACTTTTAAAATTGCAAATGTAGATTTCTCTTGGAGTCATGTGCCATTATTATTGAACCTCTGAGAAATCTTGGAATGTCAAGGGGTTATATTTGGGGGCCACTCGTTTATGGAGACTGAATAATCAATTTTTAAAATATATTGCGTGGGATTTTGTGATTTTTACTGTGTTGGAGATCACATTCCACAATTTCATGCAGTTGTTTTTGTAAAATTATTAAAAGTTTTATCGATGATGTTCGTTTTGCACATATGTGAATAAATGCGTTTTCTCTATGTGTGCATGTTAGCATGTGCACATGTCTGTGAGTTCTGCGGAGAATTTAATTGAAATGTGGTTGGAATCATATTAAAAGAGAAAAAAATAAACGGTTGGGACTATGGTCTGCTGTGTCTGAATAATTCCAATTATATTTCCATAAAATGGATTTCTCCCCAATTTCTTAAGGATTCCATTCTCCAATTCCAGCTATTCTTTTCAGGAAAACAGAGTCAGTGGCCTTGATGATTCCTCTTGGTCCTTATTTAAAAATGATTAATTCAGGGTGCCATGATAGAAATTTGTATGTGTATTTCTCAGCATGGACCTTAACCAAGGGGAGGTACTGTGTAAGTAATGAACTCTCCTCACAGGGAATGAGGGAAGGGGCAGACAATCTCCATCTCAGTGACCCACAGGGAGTTAGTCACACAGCAGAACCGACGGTCTGCCTACAATCTTACAGTCATAGAATCCAAATGGTACAGAAGGAAGCCATTTGGCCCATCGAGTCCATGTTGGCTCTCTATAGAGCAATCCAATCAGTTCAATTCCCGAGCTCTATTCCCGTAGCCCCCTGTAAGTTTATTTCTCTCAGGTGCCCGTCTTGGCTGAGAGGGGTGGCTGGAACAGAATGCTCTACACTAATGGACGACCCAGAAAGCAAGAGTAGGAAAGTAATGTTTTAAATGTATTCTCCTTTTAAGTAGTAATTCCTTACCTAGACAGCTAATCTGTTGAGGTGAGATTGAGCCTGTCTTGCAGTAGAATCCAGACAGGCACTCCCCACTCACACTCGCCAAACCTTCCTCTGCACAGTACTTTCCTTCAGGAGTGAGCGAGAGAAAAATCACAAAAGGCTTGAACATGGTTCTTTGTGAATTCAATTTTTAGGGATGAGGTGTTAGTCACTGTTCTGAGAAACTGTAATAACTCAGCATCTAAATCAATTAAAAAAACACTATTTTCGACACAGAGATTAACATAAAAAAAACTTGCATTTACGTCCGACTTTTATGGCCTCAGGATGCCCCAAAGCACTTTACAACCACTGAAGCACCTTTGAAACATAGTCACTGTTGTAATGTAGGTGATAGAGCAGCCAATTTGCACACAGTATGGTCCCACAAACAGCAATGTGATAAATGATCAGATAATCTGTTTTACGTGTTGGTTGAGGAATAAATGTTGATCAGGACATTGGACTCCGAATAGTTCTACAGAATCTTTAACTACCACCTGAGAAAGCAGACAGGGCCATGGTTTAACATCTTGGTTTAACAATAACACCTCCAACAATGCAGCACCCCTTCAGTAATGCACTGGAGCATCAGTCTAGATTTTTGTGCTCAAGTCTCTGGATTTGAACCCACAACCTCCTGACTCAGAAGTGAAAGCCTCAATGCCATGGCTGACACCTAAAAAAAAAAAGTGAAGAATTAGTTTAACTCAAAAATGCTGTATATTGTCTGAGTTTTTATACCAAATTTAGACTTATGTTCAGAAAGTTCAGGGATATTGCTATTAGTTTATGGTATCTCTGTCACTGTTCAACTTCAGTATTAGTTTTTGAAAGCTGCAAAGGATTTGGAAAAAAATGTGAGATTGGGGGTGTGTCAATCAGTAGCAGAGAAAACGCCACCAATACCAGAGAATGGAGGAAAATGGCAACTGAATGACTTAACATTTCTTCCCATCTTTCAATTGTGTGCTACAGTACAGGCACCTGTCCATTATTATATAATTACAAGTCCATCTCCTATGGTATTTTGCAATGCAAGCCAGGGGATCTACTATTTTACTTCATGTAAAGCAGATTATATTATTTTGCTAAAGCATGAACTGTATTTACTGAAGGTCTCAAAATCTAATTGTGTTAAGTAAACACAGGCTGCAGTCAGAGTTTAATTGCTGTATTGTCAAGGAACATTTGCAGATTGGAATATTCTCAGTTTCAATATGGAGCACAGAAACACACGGTGTTTTCTAATGGATGTCTGGAGCAGCAGCATCTGTTTGCAGTAAAAGTATCTGTTTTAGTTGATTATCTGCTAACCTGCTCGAGTAAACCAGAGGACATTCTGCTTTATGGCGCAGCTTTCTACAAAGTATAACAATGTAAATATAATTATTCTTTTTCTAAAGTGAAAGCCGTGCCCCTTTAGACTACAAAGTCGAATTGCAGTTAAATGCAATTGGTAGGGTCATATGATCTCACCAAAGCCTTTGACCTCGTCAGCAGACGTGGTCTCTTCAGACTACTAGAAAAGATCGGATGTCCACCAAAGCTACTAAGTATCATCACCTCATTCCATGACAATATGAAAGGCACAATTCAACATGGTGGCTCCTCATCAGAGCCCTTTCCTATCCTGAGTGGTGTGAAACAGGGCTGTGTTCTCGCACCCACACTTTTTGGGATTTTCTTCTCCCTGCTGCTTTCACATGCGTTCAAATCCTCTGAAGAAGGAATTTTCCTCCACACAAGATCAGGGGGCAGGTTGTTCAACCTTGCCCGTCTAAGAGCGAAGTCCAAAGTACGGAAAGTCCTCATCAGAGAACTCCTCTTTGCTGACGATGCTGCTTTAACATCTCACACTGAAGAATGCCTGCAGAGTCTCATCGACAGGTTTGCGTCTGCCTGCAATGAATTTGGCCTAACCATCAGCCTCAAGAAAACGAACATCATGGGGCAGGATGTCAGAAATGCTCCATCCATCAATATTGGCGACCACGCTCTGGAAGTGGTTCAAGAGTTCACCTACCTAGGCTCAACTATCACCAGTAACCTGTCTCTAGATGCAGAAATCAACAAGCGCATGGGTAAGGCTTCCACTGCTATGTTCAGACTGGCCAAGAGAGTGTGGGAAAATGGCGCACTGACACGGAACACAAAAGTCCGAGTGTATCAGGCCTGTGTCCTCAGTACCTTGCTCTACGGCAGCGAGGCCTGGACAACGTATGCCAGCCAAGAGCGACGTCTCAATTCATTTCATCTTCGCTGCCTTCGGAGAATACTTGGCATCAGGTGGCAGGACTATATCTCCAACACAGAAGTCCTTGAAGCGGCCAACATCCCCAGCTTATACACACTACTGAGTCAGCGGCGCTTGAGATGGCTTGGCCATGTGAGCCGCATGGAAGATGGCAGGATCCCCAAAGACACATTGTACAGCGAGCTCGCCACTGGTATCAGACCCACCGGCCGTCCATGTCTCCGTTATAAAGACGTCTGCAAACGCGACATGAAATCGTGTGACATTGATCACAAGTCGTGGGAGTCAGTTGCCAGCATTCGCCAGAGCTGGCGGGCAGCCATAAAGACAGGGCTAAATTGTGGCGAGTCGAAGAGACTTAGTAGTTGGCAGGAAAAAAGACAGAGGCGCAAGGGGAGAGCCAACTGTGCAACAGCCCCAACAAACAAATTTCTCTGCAGCACCTGTGGAAGAGCCTGTCACTCCAGAATTGGCCTTTATAGCCACTCCAGGCGCTGCTTCACAAACCACTGACCACCTCCAGGCGCGTATCCATTGTCTCTCGAGATAAGGAGGCCCAAAAGAAGGGTCATATGAGGTGAGTTCAGAGTTAGGAGTGCAGTGGTTATGGTATTGGACTAATAATCCAGAAGCCTAAACTAATGAGACATTATTGGAAACATGAATTCAAATGCAACAGTGGCAGCTGGGGAATTTAAATACAATAAATCTGGAATAAAAAGTTAGTCTCAGTATTGATGATTATGAAACTACTGTTAAAACTCACCTGCTACTGGCTCTGATAAAAGGTCATCGACCTGAAACATTAGCTCTGTCTCTCGCTCCACAAATGCTGCCTGACATGCTCAGTATTTAGAATCATAAAAAGTTTACGACTCAGAAAGAGGCCACTTGGCCCGTTGTGTCTACACTGGCTGCAAAACGAGCCACCCAGCCTAATCTCACCTTCCAGCATTTGGTCCGTAGCCCTGCAGGTTACAGCTCTTGAGGTGCATATCCAGACTCCTTCTAAATGAGTTGAGGGTTTCTGCCTCTACTACCCTTACAGACAGTGTGTTCCAGACCCCCACCAACCTCTGGGTGAAAAAACTTTTCCTCATCTCCCCCTCTAATCTTTCTACCAATCACTTTAAATCTATGCCCCCTAGTCATTGACCTCCCTGCCAAGGTAAATAGACCCTCCCCATCCACTCTGTCCAGGCCCTTCACAATTTTGTACATTTCAATCAGATCTTCCCTCAGCCTCCTCTGTTCCAAGGAGAACAACCCCAGCCTATCCAATTTCTGGCACTTTGTTTTTATTTCAGTTCATTAATGTCCTTTAGAGAAGGAAACATGAAATTCTCACCTGGTCTGACCTATACGTGACTTCAGACCCATAGCAAAGTGACTGACTCTCTGAAACGGCCACTGAGCTGCATTCAAGAAGGCGGCTCACCACCACTTTCTCAAGGGCAGTAGGGATGGACAATAAATCTGGCCTTGCCAGCGATGCTCACATCCTGTGAATGAATAACAAAAAGGTTGCAGATATTCTAACTCTAGTATTTGAGTTCCTAAGGAAATGGCTTGTCTTTTTATACTGGTTTGAAGTGCGACACAATATTTTGAGTGGTGACACTTGGACTGTGACAGTGAAATGTGAAGAGCAGGAAATTCATGCAATACAGCTAAGTCAGATAATACAATATTCGATAAGGAAAGGCACATTAAACCACATAGTATACAGCATATATTCTGCTATAGTGAAGCAGCATCTAGTTGATGTTAATGATGTTAAGTAAATGCTGAATGAGTTCATTCAAAGGTTAATTGCTATTCAGGATGGAAATGACTGGTATCCTGGCTTTGTTTGTGGGAAGATCAATTAAGAGGCTGTAGACGTTGTGGATCTGGTATTTTTCTGCCCTAGGAAGTTTTTCTGTACATTACAAATGAATTTTCTTGGACTAAGTTACTTTGCAAGTAATTGCTTATTGGTTCTTTCCACAGACAGAAGGAAACCCTTTCACCATGTACAAAGGACACTAGAAACTCTATCCTGTTTTACCCAGTGGATATGAGGTACAGACAATGACATCTGTCAGTCCAAATCGGTTTGTAAATGTCCCTTTGGGGCAGGGAGTGGGTTCTGTGGTCTGCAGTGAACATCGGTCAACATTGTCTCCCTGGCGTGGTGTCACACTTCTTGCTCCCTTGCGGGCAATACTATCCTGCACTGCAGAGGGCAAGTGGCTCACTTATTCCAGGCTGCCCACAGTAGAAGCCACCTGAAAGAGATTAGTAGAAGAGCGTAACATAAGAAAGGAAAGGTGATTCAGCCCACCACACCCGTTACATCTGATTATTCCATGTGTGACTCACCTTCCCTCCCTTCATCACCTGCTAACACCTTCCTTAGAGAGGAAAAGAACATTTGACCAGTGCAGAAACATCCTTGAAACTTTTGTCCCCCTTTTCAACAAACACTGATTCACCTTCCTTTTAAGACGGTCAATTGAAACCAAACCATTTAGAGTCATAGAGTTATACAGCACAGAAACAGGCCCTTCGACCCATCGTGTCCATACCAGCCATCAAGCCCATCTATTCTAATCCCATTTTCCAGCACTTGGCCCTTGGCCTTGTATGCTATGACATTTCAAGTGCTCATCTAAATACTTCTTAAATATTGTGAGCATTCCTGCCTCTACCACCTCTTCAGGCAGTGTGTTCCAGATTCCAAAAACCCTCTGGGTGAAAAATTATTTCCTCAACTCCCCTCTAAACCTCCTGGCCCTTACTTTAAATCTATGCCCCCTGGTTATTGACCCCTCCGCTAAGGGAAAAAGTTTCTTCCTATCAAACCTATCTAAGCCCCTCATAATTTTGTATACCTCAATCAGGTCCCCCCTCAGCCTTCTCTGCTCTAAGAAAAACAACCCTAGCCTAACCAGTCTCTCTTCATAGCTGAAATGCTCCAGCCCAGGCAACATCCTCGTGAATCTCCTCTGCACCCTCTCCAGTGCAATCACAGCCTTCCTATATTGTGGTTACTAGAACTGCACACAGTACTCCAGGTGTTGCCTAACTAGCGTTTTATACAGCTCCATCATAACCTCCCTGCTCTTATATTCTATGCCTCGGTTAATAAAGGCAAGTATCCCATATGTCTTCCTAACCACCTTATCTACCTGTGCTGCTGCCTTCAGTGATCTACGGACAAGTACACCAAGGTCCCTCTGACCTTCTGTACTTCCTGGGGTCCTACCATCCATTGTATATTCCCTTGCCTTGTTAGTCCTCCCAAAATGCATCACCTCACACTTCTCAGGATTAAATTCCATTTGCCACTGCTCTGCCCATCTTACCAGCCCATCTATATTGTCCTGTAATCTAAGGCTTTCCTGCTCACTATTTATGACACCACCAATTTTTGTGCCATCTGTGAATTTACTGATCATACCTCCTATATTCACGTCTAAATCATTAATGTACACTACAAACAGAAGGGTCCCAGCACCGATCCCTGCGGTACACCACAGGTCACAGGCTTCCAATCGCAAAAACAACCCTCAACCATGCCTCCTGCCACTAAGCCAATTTTGGGTAGAATGTATCTTAAGTACTGATGGTTGCATCTTCTTGTAATTGAAAAAGGGGAGCGGATGCCCGACATTCCCCGCCAACAACAATGTAGTGAGTAGCAAAATTAATTATTAAATATATTTCCACATTGGGTATATTGCCAACAATGTGCCAACTACAGCATGGAAGCTCACCATACTGTTGAACAGTGACTTCACCAGTTGTTAGTGCATAGTTTCAGCAACATCCCCTTGTCTATTTACAATCAACAATAATGACTTGCATTTATATAGCACCTTTAATATAGAAAAACATTCCCAAGATACTTCACAAAAGTTGACACTGAGCCAAAGGTGGCAATATTAGGAGGGGTGTCTTGGCTAGAAGTAAGTTTCAAGGAGGCTCCTAAAGAAGGAGCAAGGTAGAGAGATAGAGGGGTACAAGAAGTGAATTCTACAGTTCGAGAGCTAGATGGCTGAAGACATAGCTGCCAATGAGGCGATGGGAGCGGGGTTACAAAAGGGGCGACTGGAGGAATGAAGAGTTTGAATCATGTCAATCACTGAACCCTGGATATACGAATGTGTTCTATCATAGCTGGCCTCCTGGTGAATGGCCTTCCATTTGCTGTTGTCTCATTTCTCAAAGTTTCCTCAGTATATAGCAGATGGCTTATTAGAAGGACCTACACAGTATAGTTTGCAAGGTGCCAGTCATCTTGATGTTCTCAATGTCCAAGTCCAATACTACATACCAGCTTTAGTTATCAACTTCTTCGCCAAGTTGTCATGTGAGAGTCTGTGTCCACTGTAAGGCTGAGTCCTCCTCGAAGTACTTAGTGACAGCTCAGTGTAGGCCAAAGCCTCATCTCCTCTGAAACCATTTTCCCATTTTTGACCACATTCCATATCACATCTGGGACCTGATTCTTGCCAATGGGATGGAGGAGGTCCTTCCATTACATGCCCAGAACTTTGAAGCACTTCTGAATTGCACGAATTACTGCTGAAAAGCCAGCTACTAAATCACAGTTTGCAGCATATTGAACACTACCAGGAAGACCATACTGTCTAATTACATATCCGCCCAATAGAGGGAGCCAAATCTCAAGGTAATGCTGTCATTAAGCACTTGCTGCGGATGTTGAGTTTATAGTAGCCTAGTGGGTTTTTGGTTCTTGACTAGCACCCCTGAGATCATGAGTTCATAATCCCACTTTAGTAATTTGAGATAATTGAATTCAATTAATCAGGGGTTCTGTAGGCTGGCACCAGGAAAATTAAATGACCACAAACGCTGTCAGATTGTTGTAATCATCGAGCTAGAATCTCCCATCCTACCTCATCTAGCCTATAGGCAACTCTAGGTCCTCACTCCATGGTTGACTCTTCAGGGCAACTCCTTTCCTTTTTGGCCTCCTTGTCTCGAGAGATAATGGGTAAGCACCTAGAGGTGGTCAGTGGTTTGTGGAGCAGTGCCTGGAGTGGCTATAAAGGCCAATTCTAGAGTGACAGACTCTTCCACAGGTGCTGCAGGTAAAGTTGGTTGTCGAAATTATTCCCTCTGATGAGGAACTTATACTAGAAAGCAAAATCTTAAAATTGAGTATTGCTGAAAAAGAGTGATGCTGCTGAAGGTTTATGTCTTGCACTCATCAGGACAGACACAAGAATGCCAAATTTCAAAGGGAGCAACAATTTATAATCCTTGAGAAAAAGGTGTTGATTGGTTGGCAAGTCGACTCTCATTGGTGCATTTTCCATGGCAATGCTTCGACCAGGGAACTATTTTCCCCCACACTTTTGTTTAATTCAAAAAAGGTGCAACACCTGACATGTTGCTTTTGCCTGCAGAGGACAGGTCCCTGCATATGAATATATGTAGTCTCTAGCAAGCATAAGTGTGCCACATTGCGAGCCTGACGGAAAATCTTAAATTGCTTGTTGGCGTAATTCTTAGCACGCTCGGGATTATTCAGTAAGTGTTGTCCATTCACGGAATCACATCTAATGTGAGACATAGTGTTCTGAGTTTTGCAAGCACAAGCTGGTTGAGTCCAGTCAGTACTCTACCTGTTGCGACAGCCGAAGGGACGTGCTGTTTGTTATGATCCGCCAGTCGTTGGGATGCATGGCCTATGAACCTGGCATTGCACCGACACTGGAATCCATATACCACATTACTCAGTTGTGTTAAGCAGAATGACCTTTTGGCTTGATGACAGCATCTTGTTAGTTGAAAATGCCACTTGCATTGCTACTGCATAGTAGCAGTGTGATATGGCTAGCTTCACCTGTTGCTCAAATTGTAAATGGACCTTTCAGGAGTGAGATCAGGAAGCACTTTTTCACACAAAGGTTAGTGGAAATCTGGAACTCTCTCCCCAAAAAGCCGTGGATACTGGGGATGGGGAGGGGAGGGCGGTCAACAGGAATTTTGAAGATCTAAGTTTGATTGATTTTTGTTAGGTATCAGCATAGGTAGATGAATGGAGTTGAGGTACAGAAAAGTCATGATCTAGCTCAGTGGCAGAACAGGCTCAAAGGGCTTAATGGTCTACTCCTGTTCCTATATGCCAGGGCCATTGGAAACTGAGCTTTGTTGTATTGCCAGCTTTGAAATAGCGTTCTGCTCAATGTTCTTTAAACTCAATGACATTTCACTGACACCCAGAAATATTCACTAAGACTATATTATGTAATTATTATTTCTTCTTTCTTTTGGGCCTCCTTATCTCGAGAGACAATGGATACGCGCCTGGAGGTGGTCAGTGGTTTGTGAAGCAGCGCCTGGAGTGGCTATAAAGGCCAATTCTGGAGTGACAGGCTCTTCCACAGGTGCTGCAGAGAAATTTGTTTGTCGGGGCTGTTGCACAGTTGGCTCTCCCCTTGCGCCTCTGTCTTTTTTCCTGCCAACTACTAAGTCTCTTCGACTCGCCACAATTTAGCCCTGTCTTTATGGCTGCCCGCCAGCTCTGGCGAATGCTGGCAACTGACTCCCACGACTTGTGATCAATGTCACACGATTTCATGTCACGTTTGCAAACGTCTTTATAGCGGAGACATGGACGGCCGGTGGGTCTGATACCAGTGGCGAGCTCGCTGTACAATGTGTCTTTGGGGATCCTGCCATCTTCCATGCGGCTCACATGGCCAAGCCATCTCAAGCGCCGCTGACTCAGTAGTGTGTATAAGCTGGGGGTGTTGGCCGCTTCAAGGACTTCTGTGTTGGAGATATAGTCCTGCCACCTGATGCCAAGTATTCTCCGAAGGCAGCGAAGATGGAATGAATTGAGACGTCGCTCTTGGCTGGCATACGTTGTCCAGGCCTCGCTGCCGTAGAGCAAGGTACTGAGGACACAGGCCTGATACACTCGGACTTTTGTGTTCTGTGTCAGTCCGCCATTTTCCCACACTCTCTTGGCCAGTCTGGACATTATTATTACATGGAATCATAAAATGAAGAACAAGGAGACCATTCAGCCTATCATACCTGTGCTAGCACTTTGAAAGAGATATCCAATTAGTCACACTTCCTTAATCATTCCCCATAGGCCTGCAAATATAATCCCTAATATAGTTTTAAATACTATCCAGTTCTAGTCAACAGGCTAATCTAAATGTGAGTAGGTGTAGTATACTTCATCCCTTGCAGTGGAATGAGACTATAAAATATTTGCTCTACATTTACGTACCTGAATAGAGGATACACTGGGAGGAACTGGTGCAACCAAGAATATTGCTAAATGTCCCCATGGGGTAAGGAGAGGCCCCAGGACTGGAGGTGCCATGAGGATAATAGTAACCGAGGGCGAGATCACACAATCATTACAAAACCTTTGTTAGCATGCAACGGTAGAAATTCCAATTGGCAAACTTTGTGTATAATGCTGAATGCATTTCTACTGCATTTCACTATAAGCCATCTTTGAATCTATTGTAGAAAACAAAACAAATTATTAAATGGATAACAGGCCAAAAGTTTGAGATATCTTTATTTTTTTGCCAAAAATATACTTTTCTCCTAAGAATCTGTAAATAATACATAACAAAACAGTTCAAAACAGTGCCAAGTTGACATTTCAGAAAGTGCAAAGGAAATCAGTTTTCTTCAATACAGGAGTAAATTGCCTCATATCCCTTCCATTCCATTTTACATGCTGTGTACATTTTACAGCAAACCCATATTTGGTGGAAACATCCTGAGGGGTTTCCCATGGGTCCAGCCCTCAGTTCACTCCGGTGGGAGGACCTTACACAATGGTCTTTCCCCATTGAGCCTTTGCAGCAGCTGCCCCAACCTTTAGTGCGTCCCTCAGCACGTAGTCCTGGACCTTGGAATGTGCCAGTCTGCAACACTCGGTCATGGACAACTCTTTGCGCTGGAAGACCAGCAAATCTCAGGCAGAACAAAGAGCATCTTTCACCGATTTGATGGTCCTCCAGCAGCAGTTGATGTTTATCTCAGTGTGCGTCCCTGGGAATAGCCTGTAGAGCACAGACTCCTGTGTTACAGAGCTGCTTGGGATGAACCTCAACAAAAACCACTGCATCTCTTTCCACACCTGCTTTGCAAAGGCACATTCCAGAAGGAGGTGGGCAACTGTTTCTTCCCTACCACAGCCACCTCGGGGGCTGCGTGTGGAGGTGGTGAGATTCTGGGTGTGCAGGAAGGATCTGACGGGGAGGGCCCTTCTCACCACCAGCCAAGCTACGTCTTGGCGCTTGTTTGAAAGTTTTGGTGATGAGGCATTCTGCCAAATGGCTTTGGCAGCCTGCTCGGGGAACCATCTGACCGGATCCACCATCTCCTTTCTTGTAGGGCCTTGAGGACATTCCGTGCAGACCACTGCCTGATGGATTGGTGGCCAAAGGTGTTTTTCTGCATAAACTTTTTCACGAAGGCTAGGTGGTACGGCACGGTCCATCAGGATGGAGCATTCTGCAGCAATGTAACCAGACCCATCCTTCACAACACCGGGGACAGATAGAACCTCAGCACGTAGTGAGACTTGGTGTTTGCATACCGGGGCTCTACACACAGCTTGATGCAGCCGCACACGAAGGTGGTCATCAGGATTGTTATCCCCACAATAATAAGACCTAAGAATTAATACCAACACTTAATCCTCTCCCAGGATAACAACACGAAATCCAAAATGCCTCACCTTCAGGACATACGTAGTCAGTGTAATTAATAACCGGGGACTGAGAAGCACTGCAGCAAAACTCAGCTGGCCATATTTTGCACATTGTTAGCTGTTGCAGATCCTGGTATGTCCCTGTTACACACAAAAAGGTGAAATAAGCAGGAGATCCACCATAATATTTGGGCTATATCTACATTTTGCAGTCAGCAGAGACTGAGACAATTGATAGGATAATGAGGGCAAGCGACAAACTGGAAGCAAAGCGCTAGTAGGCACATTGCCGTTTGTTAAAATATTAAAACCTTGGATTTAAAAAATAGTAAGTGTTTTATAATTTACCAGAAGGACAGGGCTGAGGCTTTGCAGAACCCAGCAGTACAGAAATGACCAAGGGGCAAATGAAGTCAGTGGCATTGGGTACTGTTTGTTCCTACAGATTGGAGGGTAGCTAATGTAACCCAACTATTTAAAAAGGGAGGTAGAGAGAAAACAGGGAATTCTAGACCAGTCAGCCTGACGTCGGTAGTGGGGAAAATTCTAGAGTCCATTATCAAATATTTTATAGCAGAGCACTTGGAGAACAGTGGTAGAATCGGACAGAGTCAGCATGGATTTACGAAAGGGAAATCATGCTTGACAAATCTACTAGAATTCTTCGAGGATGTAATTAGTTGAGTTGATGAGGGGGAGCCAGTGGATGTGGTTTATTTGGACTTTCAGAAGGCTTTCGACAAAGTCTCACATAAGAGATTAGCATGTAAAATTAAAGCGCATGGGATTGGGGGTAATGTATTGCGATGTAAAGAAAATTGGTTGGCAGACAGGAAACAAAAAGTAGGAATAAATGGGTCTTTTTCCGAATGGCAGGCAGTGACTAGTGGGGTACCGCAGGGATTGGTGCTAGGACCCCAGCTATTCACAATATATAAATGGTTTAGATGAGGGAACTAAATGTAATATTTCCAAATTTGCAGATGACACAAAACTGGATGGGAGGGTGAGTTGTGAGGAGGATGCAGAGAGGCTTCAGGGTGATTTGGACAAGTTGAGTGCGTGGGCAAATGCATGGCAGATGCAGTATAATGTGGATAAATGTGAGGTTATCCACTTTGGTAGCAAAAACAGGAAGGCAGATTATTATCTGAACAGCTATAAACTGAGTGAGGAGAATATGCAACGAGACCTGGGTGTTCTCGTACACCAGTTTCTGAAGGTAAGCATGCAGGTGCAACACGTGGTAAAAAAGGCAAATGGTATGTTGGCCTTCATAGCGAGAGGATTCGAGTACAGGAGCAGGGATGTCTTGCTGCAATTATACAGTGCCTTGGTGAGACCACACCTGGAATATTGTGTGCAGTTTTGGTCTCCTTATCTGAGGAAGGATGTTCTTGCTCTCGAGGGAGTGCAGCGAAGGTTTACCAGACTGATTCCTGGGTGGCGGGACTGATGTATGAGGAGAGATTGAGTCGGTTAGGATTATATTTGCTGGAGTTCAGAAGAGTGAGGGGGGATCTCATAGAAACCTATAAAATTCTAACAGGACTTGACAGGGTAGATGCAGGAAGGATGTTCCCGATGGTGGGGGAGTCCAGAATCAGGGGTCATAGTCTAAGGATATGGGGTAAACCTTTCAGGACTGAGATGAGGAGAAATTTCTTCACCCAGAGAGTGGTGAATCTGTGGAATTCGCTACCACAGAAAGCAGTTGAGGCCAAAACATTGCATGTTTTCAAGAAGGAGTTAGATATAGCTCTTCGGTCGAAAGGGATCAAAGGATATGGGGGGAAAGCAGGTTACTGAGTTGGATGATCAGCCATGATCATAATGGCGAGCAGACTTGAAGGGCCGAATGGCCTACTCTTGCTCCTATTTTCTATATTTCTATGTTTCTATCTTTACCTGGGCGAAAGAAACCTGGTGAAAGAATAAAGATATAAAATAAATTTAGATAGAAACATAATGGGCTCTATTTTCATCTTCACTGCTGGGCGATAATTAGGTTACGCAGATTGCCCACCCTTTATAGAGGTTGCACTGAAGTGTGACTGAGCAAGTCAAGAACCAGACATTTGGGATCCTCAGTCAGAAATCTCATCTGAAACAGCAAGTTTTCAATGATCTGAACAAGGCCTGAAGGACAATCTGAAGCCTGATCCTTGCCACAGAGACAGCAAACTACTGGACCCAAAGGTTCCATGGATTTTGAGAGTGGAAATAAGCATTAGTGCAAATTAGGGCCATTCAGCCTTTCTCACCTGCTGTAAACATCGGTTCCTCTTGGAGCTGATTTTTCTGCTTTATCACCAAACTAGAGACTTACAAGGATGTTGCCAGGAATGGCGAATTTTAGCTATGAGGGAAGATTGGATAAGCTGGTTATTTTCTTTGGAACAGAGGCAGCCGAGCAGAGATTTAATTGAGACGTATAAAATTATGAGGGGCCTAAATAGAGTGGTAAGGATCTATTTCCGTTAGCAAAGAGGTCAATAACCAGGGGGCACAGATTTAGAGTAATTGATGGACGGATTAGAGGGGAGTTGAGGATTGAACTTTTTCACCCAGAGGTGTCTGGAACTCTGTCTGAAAGGGTGGTAGAGGCAGAAATCATCACATTGAAAAAATACTTGAATATGCACTTGAAGTGCTGAAACCTACAAGGTTACCGACAAGAGCTGGAAGGTGGGATTAGACTGGACAGCTCTGTTTCAGACAGCATGGACGTGATTGGGCATATGGCCTCCTTCGCTGCCATTTATCTTTCTATATTTCCATATTTTTAGTCTTACTTTTGCCCCGTATCCTCTTATAAATATTACCTTTGGTTGTTTTGACTAATATTAATAACAAATGTGTTAACAGGTTTGTCTGAAATTCCTCTGGCTGCCATTTAGTGAAGACACAACCAGTTTAAAATACATTTGTTGAAGCCAGTACTGAAATAGTGGACAAAAGAATTACATTCATGTTCGGCACTTGTCTGAGACAGCTCAGCTCCATAGTCTTATAAAAGCTGGGACCTTGTGGATTTGGAAGGTTGTGTGTCCTAGGATGGGGTTTGAGCTGGAAGACAGAGATCAAAATCCCTGTTCAGGTTTGAGCCAACATTTCCCGCTTCGAGTACTCTGGCATGTTTTGTGCGTCGAAAGAACTCGACCATGGAAGAGCATGTGACCAGGTCGCCGTGACCTCTGACAGCAACATCACTTGGAGATCAGGCAATAACTGTCACTGACAGGGAGATCTGCCCGAGCGTTGTCACACTAAATCACAAGACTAGCTGCTTCAAGTTAGAGTATACAATATCTATCTAGATCCATCTTTTTTTTCATTACTTGCGCCACTCTAAGTCATGGCTCAGTTGGTAGCGCTCTTGCCTCTCGATCATTAAGTTGAGGATTCAAGTCCCACTCCACAGACTTGAGCATTAGAATCCAGACTGACACTACACTTCAGTGAAGTACTGCACCATTGGAGGGGTTATCTTTCAGATGAGGTGAGGCCCTGCCTGCCCTTTCAGGTGGATGTGAAAGATTCCATGGCATTATATTGGGAAGTTATCCCCAGTGTCTTGGCTAATGTTCCTCAAAAACAGCTTATCTGGTCATTATCATATTGCTATTTGTGGGAGCTTGCTGTGTGCAAATTGGCTGCCATGTTTCCTGCATTACAACATGGACTACACTTCAAAAGTACTTTATTGTCTGCAAAGTGCTCGGGAACATCCTGAGGTCATGAACGGTGCTATAAAAATGCAAGTCTTTCTATTAACACCCCCTTTTGCTTTGCATCAGCATCTCTTTTGCCACTTAATCACATCAACCTTCCACCCTATCACAGGCCTTCCCTTTTGTTCTTTCCCCCTCTCCCACCTTTCCCTACTGGTCTAAAACCGGTTACATCTCTAACCCATTGCCAGTTCTGGTGAAAAGTTATCAACTTGTCACATGGTCTGGATTTTCCAGCAGGCGTCGGGATCCCGATGTCAGGCCCATGTGTGGGTCCTGAGCCTACCCATGTCATCGGTGCCTCTTCCTGTGCAACTTTCTGGGAGGCAGCCTCCTAAACGGCTGCCTTCTCGCTCATAGTCTGGTTAAGGATGGCAGGCAGGCTCCCAAGGCTGCAGGCTCAATCAGAGGGCCCACAGCACTGTCAAGCTGGCAGCTCCACCGGGAGAGATGGGCACTGCCAAGGCAGGCTGGCCAGTGTCAGGGCACCTAAGTGTGGCAGCATCCTCAGTGGCCCTGTATAAAAGCAGTAAATGTTTTTTTATTTGTTTGGGGAATGTGGGCATTGCTGACTAGGCCTACATTTATTGCCCATCCCTAATTGTCCTGGAGAAGGTGGTGGTGAGCTGTCTTCTTGAACCGCTGCAGTCCTTGGGTGTAGGTACACACAGTGCTGTTCGGAAGGGAGTTCCAGGATCTTGACCCAGCGACAGTGCAGAAATGGCAATATAGCTCCAAGTCAGGATGACTTGTAGGAGAACTTGCAGGTGGTGGTATTCCCATGAATCTGCTGCCCTTTTTCTAAGTGGTGGAGGTCATGGGTATGGAGGATGCTGTCGAAGGAGCCTTGGTCAGTTGTTGCTGTGCATCTTGTAGATGGTACACACTGCTGCCACTGTCGAGGCCAGAAGCTGGTCGGTCCATCAAGGTGGAGGGGAAACCCTTCTACATGACTATTGACAGCCACAGTTCCGGGCTTTCATATCGGTGGCCTTCTCACTGGGGCATGGAGCTTCCGGCCTGCCCTTAGGAGGCTTCCTCAATTGAGCTGGTGGCCTCCACATGTGACAGGGGGCGGCCACTCCAAAGGCAGTAAAGTACTGGTGCCATCGCAAACTGGTCCCTAAGTAATGCCTTAATTGACTTTCTGTCTCCGTGCAGTTCTCACCCAGCACCGGGAAAGTCCCCCAGAGGCAGGAATGCATTGGGGAGTCGTCCTGACACGACTCCCCTCTATTTTCCCACCCCTTGCCTCCAACCCTGTCTCTGCGGTGCTCGGAAAAGTCAGCCCATTAACTCTGTTTCCCTCTTCACAGATGCTGCCCGCCCTGTTGAGTACTTCTAGTATTTTCTGTTTTTATCTCAACATAAATTGTTCTCTCCTTGTGTTTACAGTCTTGGGACCACAAAAGGTCTTGCATTCCCATATCAGGTATTCTGTACCAGTTGATACCCTATTTGGAAAGGGATTTGAAGAAGATACTGTAAGTTGCACTAGCATTTGCCTTTCCCCATATTTTCCCCTCATTCTGTCTTCAGCATGCTGAGGTAAATTCTTCCAGGACATTTTGGATTCATGTGTCAAACCTTCCTCAGTTGATCATTGAGTTTCAATGAAACAGAACAGAAAAGTATGTAATTGAGGAACAATAACCCGCAGAATGTATACAATAAAATCAACGTCTAATTATTAGAAATTAGGAACTCAGTTACAATAAAACATTTTCTCAGTGTGGCCATTATAAATTGCCCCTAGTATAGGTAGGTGGTAGGGAAATATAGGGACAGGTGGGGATGTTCGGAATATGGGATTAGTGTAGGATTAGTATAAATGGGTGGTTGATGTTCGGCACAGACTCGGTGGGCCGAAGGGCCTGTTTCAGTGCTGTATCTCTAATCTAATCTAATCTCTTAGACAATTTACTGCATTTATTTTTTGCAGTTGCTTTTTATTTTGTTAACGGAGTCTTATAAAGGGATGTGAAAGATGGAATATTATAGAGGGGTGTGATGGATGGTGTGCATAGTATAACCCAGTGCACAATATAACCCCATATACCATACAATAATGTTTACAGTGTGACTCCGGGTACAGTATAATGACCCTCAGTGGCACATTACACTGATCAGGGCTGAAAGAATAGCATCCTCTGCCTTGCTGTTCATGAAACTGCAATCTGAAATGCAGAACAAATGGCAAAGATTGGCAAAAGCCACTTACCTGGCCACAATTTGCATTCAGCTGCTGATTTCAGTCTTGGCTTGCTACAGAAGCTTCCCTGTTTGCAAGACATCCAATTTCATCTTGTGCCCTGTGGGCAGTAAAACCCAGGAAGACAGAGATGGTATCCTAAGGTGGCACTTCCTTCTGAAATCCACAGAAATTAAACAAAATACATTATTATTAAATATAATCTGGCCAAAAAAAGGCATCTGTACCATTTCTGTGAAGATTATGTGAGATACAAATAGTCCCTTTCAGCAGGTTAATAAATGTGGATTTTATTTGGGGATATTCTACTCAAGTATTAAGACGGCACATGTGGCAATCCAAATGCTTGAAAGATCCTTACCAACTGCACGACAGATGTTCCTCTCATACAAAATACATACACAGATCAAAATCAGAAAGATCCCAATTTAGAAGCTTGCACAGCTGCCACACTTCATTGAATTCACAAGTTGCTTCACAAAGTGCTACAGTACCCCTTGGTAGCTTCAGCCAGTACTGCATGCCAATTGCACTGGTCTTGAGCCAATGTGGAGTGCCTAGGTTAGGGGTCTGCAACCTGCAGCTCTTTAAGATTTCCAGTTGGATTGGATTAACATGAAAGAAGCCTAAAAAAATATTAAGCCAAGAAAAGTGGGAGCAGTGTTTTTATTGAAGGGATAAAAAGCTAATCATTATGCTGCACCTTTTTGATTTCAAATGATTATTTAAATGATCATTGTGCTCAAAATAAACCTGTTCAACTGGTATAGCTACACCATGATTATACATAATGTCTTTGGTGTTAGGAACAAATTTTAAGTTTGCGACATTTGTTGTTTCTAATGTAGCTGAATGTGCTATTAGAAGCATTTTTCATCTGAGAATCAATGGCCAAAAAATGCCTCAATTCTATGCAACTTAATTTATAGTTTGTTTTAAAGTTGACTTACTCACAAAATCATAGTTAAAAAGGGTCAAAAATGCAATTTTTCAGAGTTAGGTCTATTTTAATTTTGATTTTTCTTTCCATTGATACATAAATTCAAGACATGTATTTTATTATATATGCAGATTATGCATTCTGTCAGAGACAATTTGCCAAGTATTTAGTTTAGAAAATGCCAAAATTTCATCTTGTGGCTCCCATTAGTTTTTATTTCAGGCAATTTTTTTCAAAAAGGATCTTCAGATAAAAAAGGTTGCTGACTCCTGCTCTAAGTTTTTAATCTTTGTGGGTTATATGCCTACCAAGCCACATAGGGCAAATAACCAAAAGCTTGGTCAAAGAGGTAGGTTTTAAGGAACGTCTTAAGGAAAGATAGAGAGGCAGAGCGGTTTAGAGAGGGGGTTCCAGAGGTTAGGAAGCAAAGCAAGAATGCCAAGAATTTGACGAATAGCTCTTAGGGCTGAATTTTACTTTGACGCCAGGTTTGTGGCAATGGGGAGATGGTGGCGTAAGGGGCAGGAGGTTTAGAGAGGATTTGAGGAAAAATTTTTTCACCCAGAAAAAATGTGGCTGGTTTGAATCTGGAACACACTGCCTGAAGGGGTGGTAGAGGCAGGAACCCTCACAACATTTAATAAGTATTTAAATGAGCACTTGAAATGCCATAGCATATAAGGCTACAGGCCAAGTGCTGGAAAATGGGATTAGAATAGATAGGTGCTTGCTAGCCAGCACGGACACGATGGGCCAAAGGGTCTGTTTCTGTACTATATAATTCTATGACTCTCTGGTGTAGTGGTACCATCACTGGGTTAGTAATCCAAAGGCCTAGGTAATGCCTTGGGGACATAGATTTAAATTTCACCATGGCAGCTGATGAAATTTAAATTTAATTAATAAAAATCTGGAATTGAAAGCTAGTCTCAGTATTGGTGTCATATGAAATTATGATCGATTGTTGTAAAAAGCTATCTGATTTACTCGTGTCCTTTAGGGAAGGAAATCTTCCGTCCTTACCTGGTCTGGCCTACGTGTGACTCCAGACCCACAGCAATGTGGTTGACTCTTAACTGCCCTCTGAAATGGCTGAGCAAGCCACTCAGTTGTCAAGGGCAATTAGGATGGACAATAAATTCTGTGGCCTTGCCAGTGTTGCCCACATCCCATGAAAGAATATTTAAAAAATTGCACACAGCAAACTGCCACAAACAGCAATGTGATAATGATGATCTGTTTTTGTCATGTTAATTGAGGGATAAACATTGGGCAGATTACTAAGGATAACATCCCTGCTTTTCTTTGAACTTGTATCATGGGATCTTTTACATCCACCTGAGAGAGTAGATGGAGCCTTGGTTTAACATCACATCTTAAAGACGGCATCTCCAAAAGTGCAGCCCTCCCTCACTACTGCACTGGAGTGGCAGCCTACAGCTGGAACTGAGTTCCTCGTGGGATGTTTTGCTAGTGCTGTTGGGGAGGGTTTAAACTAGTTTGGCAGGGGGATGGGGACCTGAGGGTAGAGTCAGCTGGGACAAAATCAGAAATTAAAATGGAAGGCGGAAAATTAATGGATGAGTCTGGAAGACAGAGGAAACGAGGGTTAGAAAATTAAAAAAAAAGAGTTTGGCAGTGCTCAAGGGTATCTACTTCAATGCAAGGAGTATAGCAAATAAAGCAGATGAGCTGAGGGCACAGATAGACATGTGGCAGTATGATACCATAATTATTACAGAAACATGGCTTAAAGAGGGACAGGAATGGCAGCTCAATGTTCCTGGTTACAGGGTTTTCAGACATGATAGGGAGGGGGATAAGAAAGGAAGGGGAGTGGCAATTTTGGTCAAGGAAAATATTACAGCTATGAGGAGGAATGATAGGTTGGAAGGTTCATCAAATGAGGCCATATGGATTGAGGTAAGGAACAAAAAAGCATAATCACACTGCTGGCAATGCGCTATAGACTTCCAAACAGTCAGAGAGAGATAGAAGAGCAGATATGTCGACAAATCTCTGAGAAGTGCAAGAATAGGGCAGCGATAGTAAGGGCTTTTAATTACCCCAATATTAACTGCGATAGTTTTAGTGTGAAAGGAATTGAGGGGACAGAATTCTTGACATACATTCAGGAGAACCTTTTTGCCCAGCATGTAGCAAGTCCAACAAGAGAGGGTGCAGGTTTAGACCTAGTTTTAGGAAATGAAGATGGGCAGATGGAAGGAGTGGCAGTGGGAGAGCATTATGGTAGTAGTGATCATAATTCTGTCAGTTTTAACATAATTATGGGAAAGGACAGAGATAGAACAGGAGTTAGAGTTCTTAATTGGGGCAAGGCCAATTTTATTAAACTAAGGAGTGATTTAGCGAAAGTGGACTGGAAACAGCTACTTGAAGGTAAACCAGTGTCAGAGCTGTGGGAGGCATTCAAAGGAGAGATTCAGGGGGTTCAGGGTAAACGTGTTCCCACAAGGAAAAAGGGTGAGGCGGCTAAATCTAGAGCCCCATGGATGTCAACAAGCCTACAGGGTAAGATAAGACAGAAAAGGAAAGCCTATGTCCGACACTGAGAACTCAATACGACAGAAAACCGAGAACAGTATAGAAAGTGGAGGGGTGAAATCAAAAAGGAAATTAGGAAAGCAAGGAGAGGGCATGAAAGAATATTGGCAAGCAAAATCAAGGTGAACCCAAAGATGTTTTATCAACACATTAAGAGTAAGAGGATAACTAAGGAGAGAGTTGATTCTTAATAAATACTTTGCGTCTGTTTTCACAAAAGAGGGGGATGATGCAGATATTGTAGTTAAGGAGGAAGGGTGTGAAGTATTGGATGTGATAAACATAGAGAGAGAGGAAGTATTAATGGGATTAGCATCCTTGAAAGTTGATAAATCACCGGGGCCCAATGAAATGTATCCTAGGCTGTTAAAAGAAGCAAAAGAGGAAATAGCAGAGGGTTTGACCATCATTTTCCAGTCCTCACTGGATACAGGTGTGGTGCCGGTGGATTGGAGAACTGCTAACGCTGTACCTCTGTTTAAAAAGGGAGCGAAGGATAAACCGAATAATTACAGGCCAGTCAGTCTAAGCTCAGTAGTGGGCAAATTATTGAATCTATTCTGAGGGACAAGATAAACTGTCACTTAGAAAGGCACAGGCTAATCAAGGATAGTCAGCATAGATTTGTTAAGGGAAGATCTTGTTTGACCAACTTGATTGAATTTTTTGAAGTAACAAGGAAGATAGATGAGGATAGTGCAATTGATGTGATCTACATGGATTTTAGCAAGGACCCACATGGCAGACGGGTTAAAAAAAAATCCCATGGGATCCAGGGAAATGCAACAAGGTGGATACAAAATTGGCTCAGTGGCAGGAAACAAAGGGTAATTATTTACGGCTGTTTTAGCGACTGTGGGGCTGTTTCCGGTGGCGTTCCGCAGGGCTCAGTACTGGGTCCCCTGCTTTTTGTGGTGTATATTAACAATTTGGATGTAAATATAGGGAGCATGATCACGAAGTTTGCGGATGACACAAAGATTGGCCGTGTGGTTGGTAGTGAGGAGGATAGCTGTAGGCTGCAGGAAGATATTGATGGTCTGGTCAGATGTGCAGAAAAGTGGCAAATGGAATTCAATCCGGAGAAGTGTGAGGTGATGCATTTGGGGAAGTTAAAGGCGGCAAAGGAATACATGATTAATGGGAAAATACTAAGAAGTGTAGAGGAAGTGAGGGACCTTGGAGTGAATGTCCACAGATCCCTGAAGGTAGCAGGACAGATCAATAAGGTTGTTAAGAAGACATATGGAATCCTTTCCTTTATTAGTTGAGGTATAGAATACAAGCGCAGGGAGGTTATGCTAGAACTGTATAACTCATTGGTTAGTCCACAACTTGAGTACTGTGTGCAGTTCTGGTCACCTCATTACAGAAATTATGTAATTCCACTAGAGAGGGTACAGAGGAGATTTACGAGGATGTTGCCAGGACTGGAAAAATGCAGCGATGAGGAAAGATTGGATAGGCTGGGGTTGTTCTCCATGGAACAGAGAAGGCTGAGGGGAGATCTGATTGAAATGTACAAAATTTTGAGGAGCCTGGATAGAGTGGAGGTGAAGGGTCTATTCACCTTAGCAGAGAGGTCAGTGATGAGGGGGCATAGATTTAAATTGATTGGTAGAAAAATTAGAGGGTAGATGAGGAAAAACATTTTCACCCAGAGGGTGGTGATGGTCTGGAACTCGCTGCCTGAAAGGGTAGTTGAGACACAGACCCTCAACTCATTCAAAAGGAGTCTAGATATGCATCTCAAGGGCTGAAAGCTGCAGGGCTACGGACCAAATGTTGGAAGGTGGGATTAGAATAGCTGGATCGTTTTTTGGCCGGCACAGACATGATGGGACATGTGGCCTCTTTCTGTGCCTTAAACCCCTCTATTTCATGATTTTTGTGTTCAAGTCTCTGGAGTCCAACTTTAACCCACAACATTGTGATGAAGAGGCGAGAGTGCTAGCAATTGCGACATGGCTGACACCATAGCATTCCTTTACTGAGTAGCTTTATTACAGTGACATTCACTTATATTTCAGCATCACAACAGGTTTTATCTGAAAGCATTCAAAACTAGAGACCAATGTTTCCCTGAAGCTATGGGCAATCTGAGGGTTAATATAACAATAACCTCCAAGCTTAACATGACTGCTTTTGTCTTTTACCTTGTAGAGGTGTACTGCTCTTTGTCCCCCGTTTGCAGTCGTATCCAACAGTCAACAAAGAACAAAGATACTTACAGCACAGGAACAGGCCCTTCGGCCCTCCAAGCCTGCGCCGATCCAGATCCTCTCTCTAAACATGTCGCCTATTTTCTAAGCTTCTGTATCTCTTTTCTTCCTGCCCATTCATGTATCTGTCTAGATACATCTTAAAAGACTCCATCGTGCCCGCATCTACCACCTCCGCTGGCAATGCGTTCCAGGTGCCCACCACCCTCTGCGTAAAGAACTTTCCACGCATATCCCCCCTAAACTTTTCCCCTTTCACTTTGAACTCGTGTCCTCTAGTAATTGAAACCCCCACTCTGGGAAAAAGCTTCTTGCTATCCACCCTGTCTATACCTCTCATGATTTTGTACACCTCAATCACGTCCCCCCTCAACCTCCGTCTTTCTAATGAAAATAATCCTAATCTACTCAACCTCTCTTCATAGCTAGCGCCCTCCATACCAGGCAACATCCTGGTGAACCTCCTCTGCACCCTCTCCAAAGCATCCACATCCTTTTGATAATGTGGCGACCAGAACTGTACGCAGTGTTCCAAATGTGGCCGAACCAAAGTCCTATACAACTGTAACATGACCTGCCAACTCTTGTACTCAATGCCCCGTCCGATGAAGGAAAGCATGCCGTATGCCTTCTTGACCACTCTGTTTACCTGCGTTGCCACCTTCAGGGAACAGTGGACCTGAACACCCAAATCTCTCTGGACATCAATTTTCCCCAGGACTTTTCCATTTACTGTATAGTTCACTCTTGAATTGGATCTTCCAAAATGCATCACCTCGCATTTGCCCTGATTGAACTCCATCTGCCATTTCTCTGCCCAACTCTCCAATCTATCTATATTCTGCTGTATTCTCTGACAGTCCCCTTCACTATCTGCTACTCCACCAATCTTAGTGTCGTCTGCAAACTTGCTAATCAGTCCACCTATACTTTCCTCCAAATCATTAATGTATATCACAAACAACAGTGGTCCCAGCACGGATCCCTGTGGAACACCACTGGTCACACATCTCCATTTTGAGAAACTCCCTTCTACTGCTACTCTCTGTCTCCTGTTGCCCAGCCAGTTCTTTATCCATCTAGCTAGTACACCTTGGACCCCAAGCGCCTTCACTTTCTCCATCAGCCTGCCATGGGGAACCTTATCAAACGCCTTACTGAAGTCCATGTATATGACATCGACAGCCCTTCCCTCATCAATCAACTTTGTCACTTCCTCAAAGAATTCTATTAAGTTGGTAAGACATGACCTTCCCTGCACAAAACCATGTTGCCTATCACTGATGAGCCCATTTTCTTCCAAATGGGAATAGATCCTATCCCTCAGTATCTTCTCCAGCAGCTTCCCTACCACTGACGTCAGGCTCACCGGTCCATAATTACCTGGATTATCCCTGCTACCCTTCTTAAACAAGGGGACAACATTAGCAATTCTCCAGTCCTCCGGGACCTCACCCGTGTTTAAGGATGCTGCAAAGATATCTGTTAAGGCCCCAGCTATTTCCTCTCTCGCTTCCCTCAGTAACCTGGGATAGATCCCATCCGGACCTGGGGACTTGTCCACCTTAATGCCCTTTAGAATACCCAACACTTCCTCCCTCCTTATGCCGACTTGACCTAGAGTAATCAAACATCTGTTCCTAACCTCAACATCCGTCATGTCCCTCTCCTCGGTGCAAAGTACTCGTTTAGAATCTCACCCATTTTCTCTGAGTCCAAGCATAACATTCCTCCTTTGTCCTTTAGTGGGCCAATCCTTTCTCTAGATACCCTCTTTCTCCTTATATATGAATAAAAGGCTTTGGGATTTTCCTTAACCCTGTTTGCTAAAGATATTTCATGACCCCTTTTAGCCCTCTTAATTCCTCGTTTCAGATTGGTCCTACATTCCCGATATTCTTTCAAAGCTTCGTCTTTCATCAGCCGCCTAGACCTTATGTATGCTTCCTTTTTCCTCTTAGCTAGTCTCACAATTTCACCTGTCATCCATGGTTCCCTAATCTTGCCATTTCTATCCCTCATTTTCACAGGAACATGTCTCTCCTGCACGCTAATCAACCTCTCTTTAAAAGCCTCCCACATATCACATGTGGATTTACCTTCAAACAGCTGCTCCCAATCTACATTTCCCAGCTCCTGCCGAATTTTGGTATAGTTGGCCTTCCCCCAATTTAGCACTCTTCCTTTAGGACCACTCTCGTCTTTGTCCATGAGTATTTTAAAGCTTACGGAATTGTGATCACTATTCCCAAAGTAGTCCCCTACTGAAACTTCAACAACCTGGCCGGGCTCATTCCCCAACACCAGGTCCAGTATGGCCCCTTCCCGAGTTGGACTATTTACATACTGCTCTAGAAAACCCTCCTGGATGCTCCTTACAAATTCTGCTCCATCTGGACCTCTAACATTAAGCGAATCCCAGTCAATGTTGGGAAAATTAAAATCTCCTATCACCACCACCCTGTTGCTCCTACATCTTTCCATAATCTGTTTACATATTTGTACCTCTATCTCACGCTCGCTGTTGGGAGGCCTGTAGTACAGCCCCAACATTGTTACCGCACCCTTCCTATTTCTGAGTTCTGTCCATATTGCCTCACTGCTCGAGTCCTCCATAGTGCCCTCCTTCAGCACAGCTGTGATATCCTCTTTGACCAGTAATGCAACTCCTCCACCCCTTTTACCTCCCTCTCTATCCCGCCTGAAGCATCGATATCCTGGGATATTTAGTTGCCAATCATGCCCTTCCCTCAACCAAGTCTCAGTAATAGCAATAACATCATACTCCCAGGTACTAATCCAAGCCCTAAGTTCATCTGCCTTACCAACTACACTTCTTGCATTAAAACAAATGCACCTCAGACCACCAGTCCCTTTATATTCATCATCTGCTCCCTGCCTGCTCTTCCCCTTAGTCACACTGACTTCATTATCTAGTTTCTTACAGGCTTTTGTTACTACCTCCTCACTGTCAACTGACCTCAATTGGTTCCCATCCCCCTGCCACATTAGTTTAAACCCTCCCCAACAGCGTTAGCAAAAGCACCTCCAAGGACATTGGTTCCAGTCCGGCCCAGGTGTAGACCGTCCAATTTGTAATAGTCCCACCTCCCCCAGAACCGGTCCCAATGTCCCAAAAATCTGAACCCCTCCTTCCTGCACCATCTCTCAAGCCACGCATTCATCCTGACTATTCTTTCATTTTTACTCTGACTATCACGTGGCACTGGTAGTAATCCTGAGATTACTACCTCTGAGGTCCTACTTTTTAACTTGGCTCCTAACTCCCTAAACTCTGCTTGTAGGACCTCATCCCGTTTTTTACCTATATCATTAGTGCCTATGTGCACAATGACAACTGGCTGTTCACCCTCCCCCTTTAGAATGTTCTGCAGCCGATCTGAGACGTCCCTGACCCGTGCACCTGGGAGGCAACATGCGTTCACCATCGACATCAGTCAGGGCAGACAAGGGGCAATAGTATCCTCCCAAACATTCAATGCAATCCTCCAGCCTCGTCAACCCTTCAGGAAAGGCAATGGAACTCTTAAATTGTTAAATAGGTTTTATTTTTAAAATTATGTATTGAAAAACAAGCTTTCCATTTTCAGATATGCAAAGCACCCAGCCTCATTTGAAAACAAGTGTCACATGGAGTCTTCACAATGAACAAGTCTTCACTTATGTGACAATAGTAATTGCACTTCAGAATAACTCATTATATATGAATTCCTTGAGACATTGCAAGAGATCTGACGAGGCTTTATATAAATACAAGTGCTTTTAGCATTTCTAATTCAAGGCTGCTAGGTCAGTCAAGGCCATTGTGATTGTTATCAAATAGAAAATGCTGGAGATACTCAGCAGGCCAGGCACCATCTGTGGAGTCAGAAACCGAGTTAACATTTCAGGACAATGACCTGTCATCTTTGTTACTGTTGTTGTGCTTTGATGTTGGAATTCAAACCCACTGCATTAACTCGTTACTTAGAAATCTCACGGGGCAAATCTATTTTTCCCCATTCACACTTGCATTAACATTGGATTAACAGATCAGGACTGGGCATGCACAATTCAAATCCATTTAAAAACACACCTGATCTATTGCTGAAAGTCCCAATGGGACAAGGGTGGTCGAAGTTCCCCTTAGACAATGATATTCTTTAGGACACATTTGAATGGAGTTCCCTGGATTAACTGTGTCGGCGCAGTAATATCCTGAAAGATAGAAGCAGAAGAATCAGGAGTTGATTTGGTCTCATCCAAAGTAAGGAAATTATGGCCAAGAGACACAGCATGGTGACTTTGGAGTAATCAGGACCTAGCAAGTTGCTACGGCACATGTCTGTTCTCTCCTGTCACAATCAGTTATCCCTCCAAATCTATGGATACCAGGAGTTTTTATTTTAAGTAATGGATCAAAAAATGATAGAGTTCCTGTTTCAATTCAATGGCAAATTTCTACAACACATATTCTTCTTGTCACAATGCACTTGTGACCGGTAGTTAATTCTGGCCGATCGGTTTTGTTTCTTTATTTCATAGTCTGCTGTCACGTATCCTGGAGTAATTTGTCATATCAACGTGCCGTGTGTGGATAGGAATGAATTGAATGTAACGGATAAGTGGGATTTGAGGCACATCAATCAAAGTCATACAATTATCTTGAACATAATTATCTACAGCTAATTCTTACCTGCTGGGCAAGGTGTGCCAGTGCTCTGAATCTTGTAAATTTGGTAAGTTCAGTTCTGGCAGTGATTGGGAAACACAGACCCCTTAGGACAATAACATCCCACCAAGCACCTGAAATAAAAATGAGTAATTATGAATGTAGTACTGATATGTCTTTACTCGAGCACATGATCTTAGCTGACACTTCCATGCAGTACTGAAGGAGTGCTGCACTGTCAGAGGTGCCGTTGGCCTGATGAGCTTTTAAACTGAAGAAGTGTCCATCTGTTCCTGTAAAAAATCCCATGGCACCTATTTCAAAGATGATCACTGAGTTCTCCTAATGGCTTGGCCCATCTAAACCCCTTAAGCAACACATCCAAAATGAATAAACTGATCGTTTATTCGACTGCTGTTCACGGGGTCTTGCTGTGTGCAAGTTGGCTGCCACTATTTTCCTACTAAAACAAAACAGATGAAACTCACGTTACACTGCTGAACGCGACACAGATTCTTTGAGGGGAGGAGTGTTCGGGCACCAACCCTTGGGGAGGCAGAGGAGAGATGGGTAGAGCCTGAAGTCAGCAAGATTTAAAGAGGTCTAATTATTGTAGTTTTTGCGGGAGACTTTTACATATCAGACTTCTGGGGAATGCGAACCGGTGAAATTCTTACAGAGCTGCTGCTAACATAGATGCTAACTTTAAGGGGATGGTTTGAGTTACAATGCTGGAGCTTAATCTGATGTTATAGAGTCATGGAGTCATTTACGGCACAGAAGGAGGCCATTCAGCCCATCAAGTCCATGCTGGCTCTCCGCAGAGTTATACAGTCAGTCCCACTCCCGGCTCAATCCCTGGAGCTCTGCAACTCTATTTCTCTCACGTGGCCAATAAACTTCCTTTTGAAGTCACTGCTTCCACCACTTTTGCGTGCAGTGAGTGCCAGGTCGTTACCACCGGCTGCATAAAAAAATGCTTCCTCATATTCCCACTGTATCTTTTGCCCAAAACCTTCAATCAGTATCGCCTAATCCTTGTGCCATTTGTTAATGGGAACAGATTTTCCTTGTCTAACTTATCTAAGCCTGTCATAATCTTGTACACTTCTATTAAATCTCCCCTCAATCTCCTTTGTTCTAAGAACAACCCCAGCTTTTCCAACCTAACCTTGTAACTAAAATCCTCCATCGCTGGAACCATTCCAGTAAATTTCTTCTGTATCCTCTCAAGGGCCCTCACACCCTCCCTTAAGTGTGGTGACCAGAACTGGATGCAATATTCCAGTTGGGGCCTAACCAGAGCTTTGTAAAGATGACAATTCATTTACTATTATACAGGTAAATCACAGGTGTATCTGGTATCGCCGGTAAATGTTTATACTTTTATCAAAAAATTTCTTATTGAGATAGTTTGACATAAGACTTTTCAATGCTTTTCAAAATTGAATGTTATAACCTGCTCGGGGATTTTAATATATCATGGACATGTGCTTTGGGCGAGGCAATGCCTCAGGTATACAGCTCATATCTGAAGGCTTTACACCAGAGGGGGTAGAGTAACATAGTGATTATGTTGCAGAACTAGTAAACCAGAAGCCTCGATTAATGATTGAGACTTAGATTCAAATCCCACACCCTAGCTGAGAAATATACATTCAATTAATTGAATAAAATCTGGGAGTGGAAAAAAAAAACCTGGCATTGGTAATAGTGACCATGAAACTACTGGATGGTTGTTTAAAAACCCAATTGGTTCACTAATGTCCTTTGGGTCTGGCCTGATGTGTGATTCCAGACCCACAGAAATGTGGTTGGCTCTTAACTCCCCTCTGAAATGGCCTAACAAGCCACTCAGTTGCTGTCAAAGATAGCTCACCACTTCTCATGGGTAATTAGGAATGGACAGTAAATGGTGGGCTCACTGCCCAGATCCATGAACAAGTTAAAAAAAAAAACCCTGGAATTCACTTTAAGCTTATTAATTCCAATTTATATTAGCTTGCATCTTCAGCCAACTAAAACGTGATACATTCTTGTTTGCAGGAATTGAAAAGCATAGCACCAAAAAAATTCTGGTTGGAGATGTATGGAATGTTTAGTTTGTTTGAGATCAGCCTCTGTTTGAAAGGATTTTTCTTTCTTTGCTACTGAAATACAATTTAGTTCTCTAGGCATGGGAACAAGTGAATCCAGGGCAAACTAGATCTAGAATGAGGCAAAATATTTGTTTCTCTTTTTGGGATGATAATGTCTACTAATGTTTTAAAAAGCAATACCTTTTTAAAAAAGAGAAAGCCCTTTACCTGAATTCTGTTGGATCAGCATTGCTTTGGCTCCCTGGACAATAGCACTCTTCTTTACAAAGTCCTGCAGGATTGATAAGTCCATTCCTAGTACAGTGATGACCAGTTGGACACTGAATGCAATCCTTGAGATAGGTTCCTGTAGAGTAAGGACAGGTAATGTTAAAGCTTTAAAAACTGAACTGAATAATATTAGTGGCTTTGTTACCTTGAGTAGCACTGGTTCATGTCCCCTCTGTGTGCAATTCTGTTGAAGCAATTAACTCATTTTAAATAACCATATCATGTGAAATATGAGAGAAGCTAATAACTTTCCTGAGATGTGATTGAGCTGTAATTAGTACGTCAAAGGTGCAATTCATTCATTAGTGCATCGTGAGGTCAAACACTTACTGGTCAGGCAACGGAGGGGGTGTCCAGGTCCTGCAGGGCACTAATGACCTCTTTGGCAGGTGCTCCCAGTCACATTCTCCTTTGGATGAGGGACAACTGCCCCAAGGCTGCAATAATAGCCTGCAATTGTAGGAGTTAAATGAATGATACGGTTTTATATCAAATGCGTGTCTTAGATCTGAAACAAATTGCGCCTAGTGCTAATCAGGATGCTTAAGAATAAAGGGCTGATTATTTGGATGTGGGAAATTCCTAGCAGTCTCCACTATTTTCTCCTTGTGTGCTTCACGCTGGGAACTTTAATTTAGAAAATAAGAAAGTATGGAATGAGAAAAGACAATTTAGCGCATTGGGGCTGCAGTTTCCAAAGACCATGTACAATTTACCTTACAGTACAAAGAGAGAGAGAAAGAAGGTGGGAAAGGTGAGAAAGAAGGTGACAAAAGAGGAGGAGGAGGAGGAAGGAGAGGAAGAAAGAGAGATAGGAAGGTAGAGGGATAGAATGAACTTGCATTTATATAGCGCCTTTCACCAACTCATGACATCCCAAAGCACTTCACAGCCAATGAAATACTTTAAAGTATAATTACTGTTGCAGTATTGAGAATTATGGCAGTTAATTTGCATCCAGCAAGCTGCCACAAACAGCAATGCGATAAATACCTAGATAATTAGTTTTGCATTGGTTGAGGATTAAATGTTGGACTCTGTCCCCATCATTTCATCTCTTGAGGGAGCATTCATTACAAAATCCCTCTGATCCTCAAAGATGGACAGGCAAAACTCCATTCTGATGTCTTAATGCTTCAGCTCTGGTCTGTGCTTCCCATTGTGGCTCCTCAGCACAGAAATCATGCTGTGTCCAAAGTAAATGATCCCCCTCACTCACCTATCCTTGTGCATCTGGTGGCATTGATAAAGCAGATACAGAGAGACAAGAAAGCTTGAGATGGAGAGAGAGGTTGGAGGCCAGAGATAAGAGTCACTCAACAGACGATAAATTTCCTCCCTTAACCTTCGTGCACCATGTGCACCAGACAGTATTTGCTATTATCTGCTTCTTCATTGTGTTTTAGTAAAAGCTCGCAAAGGAATGTAAGAAAAAAACAAGCCAAAAAAAAGCCTGATATTGGTATTAAACAAGCACTTATATTCATGTTGTAATTCCCAATGTTGTTGAGTAACACACCATCTTACATCAACTCCTTAATTCTGCTTCTCTGAACGGGAATGGACCGGGGAATGCATAGTCATAGAGTGATACAGCACCGAAACAGGCCCTTTGACCCAATGAGTCTGCACTGACCATCAACCACCCATTTATACTAATCCTACATTAATCCCATTTTTTCCCTCCCACATCCCCACCGTCCCTCAATTCTCTTAACACCTACCTACACTAGGGGCAATTTTTACAATGGCCAATTTACCTGTCAACCTGCAAGTCTTTGGCCTGTGGGAGGCAACCACACAGTCACAGGGAGAACTTGCAAACTTTGCACAGGCAGTACCCAGAACCGAAGCCGGGTTGCTGGATCTGTGAGGCTGTGGCGCTAACCACTGTGCTGCCCCATAGTAAATACCATTCGATGGCATTGAAACAGGGGCAGTAAAAATTGATGGGGGAAGGGTTCAATTGGTGTTGGGAAGGCAGGGCAAAGGAGAAGATTTTCTCTGCACCCTAAGAGTGAACATAAACCCAATTCTTTATAAAGGCATTAACAAGTTCACCAAACTCAGTGCAGAAAAGAAATTCCTCTCTCTTCCAAGATCATTCCTGTGCTTTTTCTTTTATAAGCAAAAACATTTCTTTTGTTTTTTTCTCTCCTTATTCCACTCCCTTAAGCTGTTGACTATTCCTGGGTTATGATGCCAGCAGCTGTCAGCCTTCAAGACCTCCCACAAGTGCCGACCTCTCTTCTCGTAGCCCAGATAGTAAATGTTAGAAGGTTATATGACTATGAGTGGGGCATCAGTTCAATCTGGCTTCACCTGATATTTACACTCATGTACTCCAAGCAGGGCCCAGCGTACTTCGATCAGGAGCAGAAACCCAGGCTGATCACCCCTTCCCTACCTCAGAGATATTGAGGGTTGATGAATATCTGGTTAGAAAAGGGGTTAAATTGATCGTGATAATTTCTGGCAGATGAGATTCAGAGCACTAGTCATCTAATACTAAAGGAATGTAATTTGCATTTGAATAGTTTTCTTAAAAGGGTTAGCTGTCATCTTAAATATGTTACGCCATAAGCTCAGACCACAGACTACTGTAATTAGAGCCGAGATCAGCTAACTTGTGCATACTTACTTTCTTAAATGTTTCCTTTCAAGGAAACAGGGACCCTACATAATCAAAGAAGAGTTTTAACAACAACTTGTATTTATACAGTGCCTTTGAAATAATAAAATGCCCCCAGGTACTTCGCAAGAGCATTATAAAACAAAATTTGACACTGAGCCATATAAGATGATTATAGGGTAGATGGCCAAAAGCTTGGTCAAAGAGGTAGGTTTTAAGGAGTGTCTTAAAGGAGAAAACAGTGGTGGAGAGGGAGACACATTTAAGAAGGGAATTCCAGAGCTTGGGGTCTTGACCTACATTTGTCCCTGGTTAAGCAATGCCTTGATTTTTTTAAATTCTCAACCTTGATTTCAAATCCCTCCATGGCCTCACCCTCCCTATCTCCTTCAGCCCCCAACCCTCCGAGATATCTGTGCTCCTCTAATTCTGGCTTCATGTATGTCCCCAATTTTAATCACTCCACCATTGATGACAGTGCCTTCAGCTGTCAAGACCCCAATTTCTTGTTTTTGTTTCAGATTTCCAGCATCCGCAGTATTTTGCTTTTATTTTAGTGTTTAATTCACTGCCACTTCTCTTCCAGGAATGCCTACCTTGAAGAAGTTCTGCTCTTCTCTCCGACGGGATTTTCGTTTGTCTCTTTTACCTTGTTCACCTTCATTGCTTTCTATTTCCCTCCTGGTGTTTGATAAGGTATCTACCAAAACTCATTTTCACAGTCACATCTCCTTCCTCAGTGACTGTCTCCGGCTCCGACTTATTCCACGTGGATTCCAACTGAAGTTTCACCCATCATGCTTTGAAACCACCCAGGATCACAGGTATCTCCGAGAAATACAACGTACCTCGGACTGCTACTCTCGCCGCATCCTGAGATCCACACTCAGTGCTATGCGCCGCCACATGCACACACTGGACCTCTCTCTCCAGCAGTACCGTCTCACCTTATCTCAAAGCTGTTCTACTCCGCAGTTTCATCTCATCTTACGTCTCATCCGACGCATTAACAAAAAACTTTTTTTCTTCCTTTCAGGTGTTAAGGAACGCAAGCTCCAGCAGCTGATGGGGACTAATGCCCCTCCAGATCCTCCTTCCGCTTCACTTCCCTCTGACCCCACCCCTTCTGATCTGACCCCTTGCCGTGTATTCACTATACCCTCTGACCTCCCCCTCTCTGATGCTGAGCGTTCTGTACTCAGCAAAGGTCTCAGTTTTATCCCCTTACGCCCCCACCTCAATGAATTTCGCGCTCGGCATGACGTTGAGCTCTTCTTCCGTCGCCTCCGCCTCCGGGCTCACTTCTTTGACCAGGAGTCCTCCCCCCGACCAGCAGACCCATTCACCCGCCTCCAGCATTCTCCCTCTACCTGGACCCCTCCCCCTGGCCTCTTACCCGCTCTTGATCTCTTCATTGAAAACTGTCGGCGAGACATTGGTCGTCTCAATTTCTCTGCCCCCCTCACTCACTCGAACCTGTCCCCCTCTGAACTTGAGGCACTCCGTTCTCTCTGGTCTAACCCCGACATGGTCATCAAACCTGCAGACAAGGGTGGTGCTGTTGTTGTATGGCGTACCGACCTCTACCTTGCAGAAGCTCAACGCCAACTCACAGACACCTCTTCCTACCTCCCTCTGGACCATGACCCCACCACCGAACATCAAGCCACCGTCCAAAGGACTGTCACTGACCTCATCTCCTCTGGAGATCTTCCCTCTACGGCTTCCAACCTCATAGTCCCACAACCCCGGACAGCCCGCTTCTACCTCCTTCCCAAAATCCACAAACGGGACTGTCCCGGCAGACCCATTGTGTCAGCCTGCTCCTGCCCCACTGAACTTATTTCTTCCTATCTAGACTCTATCTTTTTTCCGCTGGTCCAGTTTCTTCCCACCTACATCCGTGACTCTTCTGACGCCCTACGTCATTTTGACAATTTCCAGTTTCCTGGTCCCAACCGCCTCCTCTTCACTATGGACGTCCAATCGCTCTACACCTCCATCCCCCACCAGGATGGTTTGAGGGCTCTCCGCTTCTTCCTGGAACAGAGGCCCAACCAGTCCCCATCCACCAACACCCTCCTCCGCCTGGCTGTACTTGTTCTCACATTGAACAACTTCTCCTTCAACTCCATGCACTTCCTTCAAGTAAAAGGTGTCGCTATGGGTACCCGCATGGGTCCTAGTTATGCCTGTCTTTTTGTGGGATATGTCGAGCATTCTTTGTTCCAGTCCTACTCAGGCCCCCTCCCCCAACTCTTTTTCCGGTACATTGATGACTGTATCGGTGCCGTTTCCTGCTCCCGCCCCGAACTAGAAAACTTTATCAACTTTGCTTCCAATTTCCACCCTTCTCTCACCTTTACATGGTCTATCTCTGACACTTCCCTTCCCTTCCTCGACTTCTCTGTCTCCATCTCTGGGGATAGGTTGTCTACCAATATCCATTATAAGCCCACTGACTCCCACAGCTACCTCGACTACACTTCTTCACACCCTACCTCCTGTAAGGACTCCATCCCATTCTCCCAGTTTCTCCGTCTCCGACGCATCTGCTCTGATGATGCTACCTTCCATGACGGTGCTTCTGATATGACCTCCTTTTTCCTCAATCGAGGATTTCCCCCCACTGTGGTTGACAGGGCCCTCAACCGTGTCCGACCCATTCCCCGCACCTCTACCCTCACCCCTTCCCCTCCCTCCCAGAACCGTGACAGGGTTCCCCTTGTCCTCACTTTTCATCCCACCAGCCTCCATATCCAAAGGATCATCCTCCGCCATTTTCGCCACCTCCAGCGTGATGCAACTACCAGTCGCATCTTCCCCTCCCTTCCCCTGTCAGCATTCCGAAGGGATCGTTCCCTCCGCGACACCCTGGTCCACTCCTCCATTACCCCCACCACCTCGTCCCCTTCCCATGGCACCTTCCCCTGCAATCGCAGGAGGTGTAATACCTGCCCATTTACCTCCTCTCTCCTCACTATCCCAGGCCCCAAACACTCCTTTCAGGTGAAGCAGCGATTTACTTGTACTTCTTTCAATGTAGTATACTGTATTCGCTGCTCACAGTGTGGTCTCCTCTACATTGGGGAGACCAAGCGCAGACTGGGTGACCGCTTTGCGGAACATCTCCGCTCAGTCCGCAAGCAGGACCCTGAGCTTCCGGTTGCTTGCCATTTCAACACTCCCCCCTGCTCTCATGCTCACATCTCTGTCCTGGGATTGCTGCAGTGTTCCAGTGAACATCAACGCAAGCTCGAGGAACAGCATCTCATCTACCGATTAGGCACACTACAGCCTGCCGGACTGAACATTGAGTTCAATAATTTCAGAGCATGACAGCCCCCCCATTTTACTTTCATCTTTCGTTATTTTTTCTTCCTTTTTTTACATTCCTTCTTACATTTTTTACAATTTTTTTTGCATTTATTTCATTTCATCCTAGTTTGTTCAGTTTGCTTACCCACTGTTTTTTTCAGGTTGTTTTTCTTCAGGTTTGCACTTGCTGCTGTTCAATATTCAGTGTATTCACACCTAATCTGTACTAATGCTTTGTCTTTCAACACACCATTAACATATTGTTTGCCTTTGTACCGTGACCTTTTGGTCAGCTATGTGGCCTGGCCCAATCTGCACCTTCTCCTTTGTTATCTCTTGCCCCATCCCCACCTCACTTATTTATAATCTGTGACTTTTCTAATATTTGTCAGTTCCGAAGAAGGGTCACTGACCCGAAACGTTAACTCTGCTTCTCTTTCCACAGATGCTGCCAGACCTGCTGAGTGATTCCAGCATTTCTTGTTTTTGTTTCAGATTTCCAGCATCCGCAGTATTTTGCTTTTATTTTAGGAATTAGTACAAGTTAGGAGATTGGGAGGACTGTACCTGCAGAGCAATTTCCTGTTGGCTTTTCCAATTTATTTGTCAAGGAGAATGTCCGAGGGCCATATTTAAAAGGACAAGTTGATCCTTCTGGACAGTAAGTACCTGGCCGACAGAATCCACCATTCTCAGGTGTGTTGGGTTGAGCTGTGATTGGTCTGCCAGTACAGAACCAACCTAAACATGAGCGAGAGAGAGAATAAACAGAAGAGAAACAGGTCATTAGTTGTAAACTTCACTGCATGCTGAACCATTGTTGAATAAAAAAAACAATTCTATAACTCCTATAATGGTCAATTTACAAGATTAAGGTTTTGTAGCATTATTTGTTTGACACCTTGTCATGTAAAACGAATAGATAATGTATCCTGTTTGCACAGAATTCCTTCTTCTGCCATTTTGACAAAGTTTTCATCTCGACTGTAGTAAATCTACAAGGTGCTTGAATAAGTTCTATGACTTTATGTGAAGTGAACAGTACCCTTCTGAACAAGATAGTCCGTTAGCTTGAAGGTCTTGTGAATGCCGATGGTGAATTCCAAACAGGACCTCAAGAGGTTAAGCCATTGATCAATGTGAAACAGAGTGAGGTGATCTTGGTTGGCATGACATTAAGGTGGCTACAACTGGCTTCAGCACCTTTGGACCAAGAAAGAAGGGGAAAAGGTATCAGCAGAGATTCCTTCTTTTTGATGTTGGTTGAGCTCAGGATCGATTATTCAATAACTTGCCAAAACTCAAGAGGAGTTTTACGACTCCTACTGGGATTTGACTTGGAGGTGGGAGATATAAAACAGGTGGGATGGTGGGGGTACTGTGCCTACTTAAGGGCCTCTTCCAGCCGCTGCTGGTATTTTACAAGGTATCTTTTGGACAGTAATATCCTGCAGGGCATGGCTGTAGACCCTGTAGTCAGGTTATCTGATACCAAAGGGAAGCAGTAACAGCCAGCTGGGCATGGGTCACATTCTGAGATACCTACAAATGACAGATAAGATTACCAGAAGAACTTGAAAGGTTTACATTTATATGATGCCTTCCACGACCATAGGACACCCCACAGTATTTTACAGCCAATGAAGTACTTTTGAAGTGTAGTCACTGTTGTAATGTAGGAAATGCAACAGCCAATTTGTGCACAGCAAGCTACCAGAAACAGCAATGTGATAATGACCCGATGATCGATCTGTTTTTGTGACGTTGATTGAGGCATAAATGTTGGCCAGGCCAGCAGGGAGAACTCCCCTGCTCTTCTTCAAAATAGTGCTATGGGAAGTTTTACATCAACCTGAGAGGGCAGGCAGACCTCAGTTTACCATACCTTCTCTCTCCGCAGATGCCGCCAGACCTGCTGAGTATTTCCAGCATTTCTTGTTTTTGCCTCAGTTTACCATCTTGTCTAAAAGACAGCACCTCTAACAGCACAGCACTCCCTCAATACTATCCTGGATTGTGGCTTGAACCCACAACTTAAGAGATGTGAATGCTACCAACCGAGCCACAGCTGACACCTTTGCAACCAGGTAGAGATGCCAGGGACACAGTGGACAGATGCTGAGCACTGTAAATCTATCAGGCACTGATCACAACCTACACTTCAGACTGCTTTGAATCCACACCAGATTTGGAGATGCAGATTTTGCTGCTGTTACTAGGTTTTTATTTTTGTATTAAAAATTTGAATGCTGTATGTTTTAAACAACTGAAAAAGGTTTTTACAGTGGACATTGACACCTGCAAATAACTGACATTTTTGGATGTTTTGAAAGGAAGTTGAACTTGTACACAAGGACAGGAAAGCAGGCAATTTCAAGGAAACCAGCAAGGGGTTTGGCCTCCTCAGAACAACACTTTGATTGACAAGGAAGATGCTATGTCTGGACATGTGACCTGTTCAGGAATGTTTGCTTTCACTTTGGATCCTTAAAAAAAAAGTGAGTTGGACAAAGAGCAGGCATTTGAAATTTGGCTTTGACCTGCCTGGAAATCAGAGAGGAAGACCCAGAAAAAGTGTTATCTCACTGTAAAGGAATCCTGCATCTCTTGAGAAGAGATCCTGTATTTCAAAGATGGAAGATTCCTATTGCCTCCTGTTTCTGAAGAATCCGAACATCGAGTGTGGTTCCTGTTGCCTCCTGTGTTTTAAGAAATCCTGAAAGCTGAAGAAATCTTCTACTGCTATCCTGCTGCTGTAAAACCGAAGAAGACTTGTTGCTGCACCCCTGATGAAAGACCTATGTGAAGCCTGCTGCAGTGGAATTGCCTTGAACTTCTACCCATCATAGACTGTGCATCAACCTCGCCTGGAGAGACTTCGAGTGGCATCTGAGTATTTGACTCTGGGACAACTCACCAAACCGAAGAACTTCCTACCAGAATGTGACAAACTAAGTTATTTTATTATTCCTTCTATTCCTATGAAACAGTTGTAAACCAAAAGCCTTTTTCACTGGTTAATCGTTTTTTTTTAAATGTTTGCGTGTTTGCACGAGGACCAGGGAAATAAGGAGCTCTTTGTATATAGAGTTACCTCATTATTGGTTAAGACTTGTTTTTATAATAAATAGTTAATGTTGTTGTTGATTAAAGAAACCTGTTGGGTGTGCTTTATTCTCGAGGACAAATACAGTATGTAATTGGCTGTTTTTCGGTAGATGGAAAAATGTATTTGATATGCTGTGACCTGCGGAGAAGTAGAACTGAATTGACAATGCATTCTCTCACCTCGGTTGTAGCACTGTGTGACTCCAGATAAGAACTGTGTGTAAACTGAAGAAGAATTCCATGGGAAATATAACAAATGCAATACATAAAAGAAAACATGCTGGAGTTCAAGGCAGGTCAGTTTACACCTGTAAAGAGAAACAGTTTACTATTCAGGTCCATCATCAGAACTCACAATGAATGTGATGGCAGATTCACTCATTGTTGGTTCCAGTGGAGATTTTTAATGATAAAGAAAGTAGTAAAAAAACAATTAAACCATTATGCTGCTTCTTACAAATAAACAATGTGCAGTCACACTATCACGGAGGAATTCTCCATGTTGCTTAGAAAAGAATAAAAAGGCTTGCATTCATATTGCGTTCTTCATGACCTCTGGACATTTCAAAGCTCTTTATAGCCAATTAAGTATTTTTGAAGCATAGTCACTGTTGTAATTGTAAATGCGGCAAAATCCCACAAACAACAATGCAATAATGACTAGATGACCAGTTATAGCGATGTTAGTTGAGGGATAAATATTAGTCAGGACACTGCGGAGATCTCCCCTCCTCTCCCAAGGTGCATAACAGGAGTGTTATCAGACAAAATTTAACACTGAGCCACAGAAGGAAATACGAGATTAGATGACCAAACTCTTGGTCAAAAAGATAGATTTTAAGGCATGTCTTAAAGGAGGATGGAGAGATAGCGAGGCAGAAAGGTTTCGCTAGTGAATTCAGATAGGTTCGATAATGTTTAGGCAAGCTGCTCCACCAGATTACTATCCATGTGGTGAAGGTGAAGATTTCCCCCAAGGCCTTTAAAATTACACAGTGAGATACTAGTATCTGAACACTTCAGAATGAGATTGCTCTCTTCAGTATTCTCGCAGAGATGTTAATCCTCTTCAAATAAATGGATTAAAGCCTCTGCTAAACTGTAGGGACAAGAACATTAGATGAATGGGTAAAGTGCTCGTTCACTGGTATCCCATAGCATTGATTCAGAGCCATGCCTTATCACTCTTGAAGTAATAGAACATAGAACATAGAACATTACAGCGCAGTACAGGCCCTTCAGCCCTCGATGTTGCGCCGACCTGTGAAACCATCTGACCTACACTATTCCATTTTCATCCATATGTCTATCCAATGACCACTTAAATGCCCTTAAAGTTGGCGAGTCTACTACTGTTGCAGGCAGGGCGTTCCACGCCCCTACTACTCTCTGTGTAAAGAAACTACCTCTGACATCTGTCCTATATCTATCACCCCTCAACTTAAAGCTATGTCCCCTCGTGTTTGCCATCACCATCCGAGGAAAAAGGCTCTCACTATCCACCCTGTCCAACCCTCTGATTATCTTATATGTCTCTATTAAGTCACCTCTTCTCCTCCTTCTCTCGAACGAAAACAACCTCAAGTCCCTCAGCCTTTCCTCGTAAGACCTTCCCTCCATACCAGGCAACATCCTAGTAAATCTCCTCTGCACCTTTTCCAAAGCTTCCACATCCTTCCTATAATGCGGTGACCAGAACTGCACGCAATACTCCAGGTGTGGCCGCACCAGAGTTCTGTACAGCTGCAGCATGACCTCGTGGCTCCTAAACTCGATCCCCCTACTAATAAAAGCTAACACACCATATGCCTTCTTAACAGCTCTATTAACCTGGGTGGCAACTTTCAGGGATTTATGTACCTGGACACCAAGATCTCTCTGCTCATCTACACTACCAAGAATCTTCCCATTAGCCCAGTATTCTGCAATCCTGTTACTCCTTCCGAAGTGAATCACCTCACACTTTTCCGCATTAAACTCCATTTGCCATCTCTCAGCCCAGCTCTGCAGCCTATCTATGTCCCTCTGTACCCTACAACATCCTTCGGCACTATCCACAACTCCACCGACCTTCGTGTCATCCGCAAATTTACTAACCCACCCTTCTACACCCTCATCCAGGTCATTTATAAAAATGACAAACAGCAGTGGCCCCAAAACAGATCCTTGCGGTACACCACTAGAAACTATACTCCAGGATGAACATTTACCATCAACCACCACCCTCTGTCTTCTTTCAGCTAGCCAAATTCTGATCCAAAGCACTAATTCACCTTCAATCCCATACTTCTGTATTTTCTGCAATAGCCTACCGTGGGGAACTTTATCAAACGCCTTACTGAAATCCATATAGACCACATCCACGGCTTTACCCTCATCCACCTGTTTGGTCACCTTGTCAAAAAACTCAATAAGGTTTGTGAGGCACGACCTACCCTTCACAAAACCGTGCTGACTATCTCTAATGAACTTATTCTTTTCAAGATGATTATAAATCCTATCTCTTATAACCTTTTCCAACATTTTACCCACAAGCGAAGTAAGGCTCACAGGTCTATAATTACCAGGGCTGTCTCTACTCCCCTTCTTGAACAAGGGGACAACATTTGCTATCCTCCAGTCTTCCGGCACTATTCCTGTCGACAATGACGACATAAAAATCAAGGACAAAGGCTCTGTAATCTCCTCCCTGGCTTCCCAGAGAATCCTAGGATAAATCCCATCTGGCCCAGGGGACTTATCTATTTTCACACTTTCCAAAATTGCTAACACCTCCTCCTTGTGAACCTCAATCCCATCTAGCCTAGTAGTCTGTATCTCAGTATTCTCCTCGACAACATTTTCTTTCTCCACTGTAAATACTGACGAAAAATATTCATTTAACACTTCCCCTATCTCCTCCGATTCCACACACAACTTCCCACTACTATCCTTGATTGGCCCTAACCTATCTCTAGTCATTCTTTTATTCCTGATATACCTATAGAAAGCCTTTTCTTTGATCCTATCCGCCAATGACTTCTCGTGTCCTCTCCTTGCTCTTCTTATCTCTCCCTTTAGATCCTTCCTGGCTAGCTTGTAACTCTCAAGCGCCCTAACTGAGCCTTCACGTCTCATCCTAACATAAGCCTTCTTCTTCCTCTTGACAAGCTCTTCAACTTCTTTAGTAAACCACGGCTCCCTCGCTCGACAACTTCCTCCCTGCCTGACAGGTACATACTTATCAAGGACACGCAGTAGCTGCTCCTTGAATAAGCTCGACATTTCGATTGTGCCCATCCCCTGCAGTTTCCTTCCCCATCCTACGCATCCTAAATCTTGCCTAATCGCATCATAATTTCCTTTCCCCCAGCTATAATTCTTGCCCTGCGGTATGTACCTGTCCCTGCCCATCGCTAAGGTAAACCTAACCGAATTGTGATCACTATCACCAAAGTGCTCACCTACATCTATATCTAACACCTGGCCGGGTTCATTACCCAGTACCAAATCCAATGTGGCATCGCCCCTTGGCCTGTCTACATACTGTGTCAGAAAACCCTCCTGCACACACTGGACAAAAACAGACCCATCTAAAGTACTCGAACTATAGTATTTCCAGTCAATATTTGGAAAGTTAAAGTCCCCCATAACCACTACCCTGTTACTCTCGCTCCTGTCAAGAATCATCTTTGCTATCCTTTCCTCTACATCTCTGGAACTATTTGGAGGTCTATAGAAAACTCCCAACAGGGTGACCTCTCCTCTCCTGTTTCTAACCTCGGCCCATACTACCTCAGTAGACGAGTCCTCAAACGTCCTTTCTGCCGCTGTAATACTTTCCTTGATTAACAATGCCACACACACACCCCCCCTTTTACCATCTTCTCTGTTCTTAGTGAAACATCTAAATCCAGGAACCCGCAACATCCATTCCTGTCCCTGCTCTACCCATGTCTCTGAAATGGCCACAACATCGAGATCCCAGGTACCAACCCATGCTGCAAGCTCACCCACCTTATTCCGGATGCTCCTGGCGTTGAAGTAGACACATTTTAAACCAAGCTCTTGCTTGCCAGTGCCCTCTTGTGTCCTTATAACCTTATCCCTGACCTCACTACTCTCAACATCCTGCACACTGGAACTAATCATCTTCCCCTCAAGTCCAATCCTTCAAAACAGAACCCAGCACCTCTAATATGGGCTTCCTAGCTCTCTTCAGGAATAACTATTTTACATTTTCAGAATAGAGAAACTTTGAAAACAGAATTGTGATGAGTTACAGTCTGTATCCTATCACAGTTGGAGATACTTGGAGAGTGTATCTATTTTGCTGCATCTACATACTTCTGCTAAGATCAGATTTTTTGCCCTAAAACATTGAATATCCAATAACTTGAACTTTAAATAACTCAGAAAAGTAGGAACTTACTGCTTAAAAACTGAACTATTGGATTATTTGAATTAAACAGCTTTGAATTAAGTGGAGTTGACTGTATACCTGTTCAATAGCAGTAATCGTGCAGGCGCCCTAATATTGTTAGTTATAATACACGCTTGTTAACATGAGTTCTGATGTAAGTTCCAGTGTGATGGGGGTGTGGTTGGCCATTTGGACAATGTATTCCAGCTGGACAGAGGAATGGACTTGGATTAGGTACTGCTTGACCTTCAGGGTAGTTATACCCACCCCAGCATCATTCAGTAACTGCACTCATTCCAGAGACAGGACAGTAGGACCCATGTGAAAGGATAAAGAATTGCATTCTCAATTACACTGAACCTACAGTTTACATATCCAGAGTACAGAGAAAAACAAATGATCTATTGAAACAGTGGTAAATATTGAGAAATAGATCACAGCATCTTTGTGGTAATTTCCAGCAGCATGAAATCAGCTCAACCCGAAGAAGCTGATGCAAAACCTTTTTATTTTCATAGGTTAATAAAATTCCAATCAAGTTGTGGGCTATATGAATAGGTTTTGTTATTAGGTCTTGAAACATTATTTGATGGTAATAGTTACATTTAAAAGGACTATGCTATTTTAACTCATTCTTTCCTAGGGTCTCAAAACTCCACAATTCCTTACCTTCCTCTGATCACCTAACCACAATATAACTCATTCTCTCCTCCTCCTTTGGCCTTGACAGTATGCTACACTATTATGGCTGTTGAACTTTCAGCCAGATTTCTCAAACAGGTGGCTGTGCTAGCTGTGGTCACCACTGGCATCACTCTCCAAATAGAGAGAGAGACACGTTGCTTGAGGGTCACCACTCCACAAGCATGGGGCAAGGCAAGGAGGCAGGCCTCCATGAACTATCACAGGCATTACGAGGATTAACCCTACACTGTTGGCACGTTCTGCATCACATTCTAGCCAAATGAAATATCCTGCCCCCTCTTAATAATGGTAAATACCACCACAGCCCATCTGGCTGCTCCCAAAATATATAAAATAACAAAGAATGATACTTCAAATTTAAAGCACTCCAAATTAAGGCAATATCAGCTTCTTTACAAGAACCTAAATTTGGTACAATTCAGCGAGCTTCCATCACCATCCCTTTAACAATATCACGCTCCACATGCCCAAAGCTATTTTCTTTGGAAAAGACTCAGCTGCTAAGAAGGCAATATCCAAGAAAGTGACTTTTTAGTTGAATAATTATGGTTTAATGCTTCATGTCAGCTCTTTTGATAAGTGCACTGCAGAGTGACTCATCCTCTTGTGCAGGAAAAATAAAAGCATGATTCAGGCACAATGCAGAACAGGAACCAAGTGAAACTTGTTTTTGCTGAAATCGTGTGAGAACTTACCCACACAGGTTTGACACTGGTCTTCACGTATTAGTGTCTGGGCCTCTGTCCAAGTGCCTGGTTTACTTGTCTGTGAGTTGGAGCTTCTGGGAGGGTAATAATGAACTTTCTCACACATCATAAAATCAGCACAGTCTGCTCCAGACAGACAGTTGCTGTTCTAGCCATAGTCCCAAAGGCATCTCTCCCCATTAGAGAGAGACAATTGGTGATATAGAGCTGGAGGGGCGCCACTCTTCAAGCATGGAGCAAGGCAAGGAGGCTGGCCTCCACGAACTATCAGAGCTGGTGTGAGGATTAAACCCGTGCTGTTAGCATCACATAATTAACCATCGAGCCAACTGAGCTAACAGACAGACACCAATAGCCTGAAAAGAAAACGCAGCAACATTCACCATATTGTTCCGTAGCGTCACTCTCTTCACACTGAGCTGAAGACTGAGAGCACCAACTAAGTTTTACCATTGCAATTGAAGAGGTAGAACTAGAATTCTGAGCTTATCATTGATCAATTAAAACAGTGTTAGAGGAGAAAATATTAAGAAATACACATTAACCTCTTTATAACAATTTCAAGCATCATTAAATCATTAAAATGTCATTCGGTATCATTAAATGCCAAAACTATATCTTCATCTATACTCAGTTTAACCAAACTCTAATCAACTCACAAGAAAATTGTGGACTATAACAATAGACCTTTTATTGGCACTTTAAACAACATTTGATGGGAATAGTTACATTTAAAAGCACTGCCCACTATTTTTGCTTAATTTTCCCCAAGATTTCAAAACTGTGGACTCTCTTTACCTCCCTCTTCATGACTTCATTGGCTGTAAAGTGCTTTGAGACATCCGGCGGTCATGAAGAGCGCTATATAAATGCAAATCTTTTTTTCTGACATCACTTGGCCATGATTTAACTCACCATCTCTCCTATGTTTTTTCGATTTGGTGGTATTCTGCACTACTGTGGCTCTATATGCACGGTGTCTTACGCAGGTATATATATCCTGCTGATGGTAACTTTTTTTTAAATTGATGTGCCCTGCCATTGTGTGTTTGTTCCATATTTTTGTCTATACACAGGTAGCTTGCTTCAGTACAATGTCCTTCAGGTCAAGCAAGTAAAAACAGTCTTGAAAATATCAGGGGCTAAATTTTCTCACTGGTGGTCAAGTCCTGCCATTGGCAATGAAAGTGGAAGGTGACCCCGCTTCGGCAGGCAGCGGGAATCTGGGGCAGCATTTTGCCATCCAATTGAGGTCAGCGACCTGCCCCCAAGAGCTGCCTGCTCAATCAGAGGGCTGGCAACCCAGCACGCTTGGCAGTGCCACCGTTAGCAGTGTCCAGTGCTGAGGCTGCAGCTCTAGGATGAGGGCACCTCAACAGCAGGGCGCTATTGGAGGTGTTTCGTTGGGGGTATCTGGGACCAGGCAGACAGGTTGCAGTGATCGGGGTGGTTGGGGGTGTGGGGGGGGGGGGGTGGTGGGGGGAAGCGGGGTCGTGGTACACCAGCAGTGCCATTGCCGGGGGCGTGGTCATTGCTGCCAGGGGCCCCTCTGTGGGTCATGGAGCTCCCATCCAGGAGGGCCATGCTCACCCCCAGAACCTACTAGGAGGCGGCCAAAGACTGCTAGCAGTCTCTCCACATGGCGACGGGCCCTCCTGACGTGGGAAAAATGGCACTTAAGCTGTGCTACCAAGTCTTCCTCCGCTGGCAAATATGCCATGGTGGTGGGAAGATGGTGGGCTCGCCTTCTGGGCCTACCCCCACGCCTCTGAGCCAGTCCCCAATGGGTGGAAAAATTCAGCCTCAGGTGTAAGTGATTCAGCATTGGTTCCCCAGACCCCTTCACTGTCTCTAAAAAAAAATCAGACAGCTTGTCCGACAGCCTGTACTGGATGAGAAGAAATTTCCTCCAATTAAATATTGGGAAGACTGAAGCCAATGACTTCAGTCACCACCAGAAACTCGACTCCCTCACCACTGACTCCAACCCTGTCTGAGGGCGAACCAGACTGTTTGCAATCTTGGTGTAATACTTGACCCAGAGATGAGTTTTCAACCACATATCTGCAACATTACTAAAACTGCCTATTTCCACCTTGGTTAATATTTGTTTAAACAAATGCAATCTTACCTGTAGATCTCATCAGGTGTTCACCTACATGGTAGTAACCTGAATCACATGGCTTGCATTGGTCTGGTTACTGAAAGTGCCCCGAGGACAGGGTGGTAAGTTTGATTTTGTTTGGATATAAAAGCTTTGGTGTACTTTTACATTGTTTTAAACTTTTTTTTTAAAACTAACTTTTCTTAACATCTTGGCACCATTGAGTGTGGTTTTGTAGAAATGTTTGCATTATCCATAGAAACTGCACTCGATCAGCAGAAGAACTATTATACTCTAGTAGACCAGTAAGGGAGCTCAGCACAATGTCTTCCTATAACAGTCTGGCAGCAAATCCCAATAGACTGCCAGAGAAAGCTGTCTAGACCCAATAAACCTGGAAGTATTAAAGTGTTAGACAAAAGATAAAAAGTACAATGTTTTTTGTTGACACACCCCTATTCTACAGGGGTAAAACAGGTGCTTAAACCTTCTGTATGGTGGGTGGATTCCTCACTGGATGCCACTGCCTGCCATATTGGTAAAGTCTCCAGTATAGGTGACCAAAGCCTGTGCACGAAACAATTGTTTAACTTTTGTATATGTCAAGACTGCTGCATTCAGGATAATCATGTCTACATGTGATCTAACCAGTGGTCCTTAAATGGATCGTTGGAGGCTGTGACCAAAAACAGTTATTTTTTTAAAAAATCGTATCTACATGAACGTGGCGCTGGGAGAAGCAGGGTTGCTAGCCCAGGCTTATTGAATTTCATTTTACTGAAATTCGTTGGATTTTCAACTCTCTGGGTTAGAAGTTTGTCCAGACCCAAGCCAGAATCGAATGAAATTGGTCCTCGGGCCTCATCTGTATACTTGGGGGGAAGCTGCCAGGGGTGGTCATGTCTCCACAGTAGCTTGCCTGATGGGGAAAAAAAAATTCAGGCTGCCTGCCTCATGGGTAAATCTTAAAAAATTACTTCTGTTAGAGATCTTTGTGGATCAGCTTTGACTTCCCCAGCTCCGGCCTCCCCTCCCCCAATGTCTGGTCGCCCTGGAACCCCCAATCAGGTTCCCCACCCCCCACCTCTCTGATCTCTTATCACCCTCCAGACCCCTCTTCCCATTGACTACTGGGCACCATCCCACAGGACCCCACCTGCGGCTTCCTGCTGCCAAATTCCTATTCCCGCCTGCCAGTCAATTAGTGGATCTGGTCAGGTGTCAGGCGGGATTCACGGAAATTTTTTTTCAAATGAGGCCCTGTCATTGACAGTGCCTCCACGTTACCAGACTCTCTGGGTGTGCCACTGGATTTGGGGTTCACAAGCACCGACCACACCCCCACTTTTAAAATTGGGATCAATGTATCCACATTGATTGATTCTCACACCATTGACTCATAAAGATCTTGACAAGCAATACAAAGTAAATGTCTCTTCACGTACACGCTTCCTGTTCCCATTGGGCAGTAGTAGCCTGGAGGACAGATGACCTCTTCCTCAGCTGGACAATAATATCCAGGAGAGCAAACATAACATATAGCTGCCTGTGTATGATTCACCTGTCATATGATACAGAAGTCATGTTAAACAAACCAGAGAAAGATGTTTATTTATATATGGCAAGCACCAAACAGGATATAAAGATCCAAAGCAGATTCCCTTACAGTGCAGGCTTGTTTGTTGTCAGTGGTCATTGTGGAATACTGAATTAAATTGGCGGATTGTATTATAGTATCTTGTGTACTGCCTCTCTGCTGCCTTCTCTGTTGGGAGGTGTAAATAAAAGTTTTCAGCATGGGCTCCCAGTTAAAACCTCATGTAGTTTTATTCTGACTATACAAAAGAAACATGATGAGGAGAGGATGGGTTTGATTTTTGTTTTACATCTCATTTGAGAGATTACAGTCTGAAGAACATTCTGACACATCTTTTGGAACTCTCAGTTGATTTTGAGGAGGTTGAGTGATTTGAAAAATTGCTTTTTCTCATTCTTTCATGGAATGTGGGCATCACTGGCAAGGCCAACATTTGTTGCCCATCCCTAATTGCCCCTGATAACATGAGTAAGGGAGGATCTCAGATCAGAAGAATAAAATGTGGAATCTATTTTGGTGGAGCTAAGAAACAGCAAGGTGAACAAGGCATTGAAGTGGATGATCAGCCATGATCGTATTGAATGCCGGTTCAGCTCGATGGGCTGAATGGCCTACTCCTGCTCTTATGTTCCTATTTTCCTATTATTTTCCTATAATTGAGTGACTTGCAAGGCCATTTTAGAGGGCAGTTAAGAGTTAGCCACATTACTGTGGGTCTGGAGTTACATGTAGGCCAGACCAGGTAAGGACAGCAGATTTCCTTCCCTAAAGGACATTAGTGAACCAGATGGGTTTTTATGACAATCGATGATAGTTTCATAGCACCATTACTGAGACTAGCTTTCAATTCCAGACTTTTATTAATTAATTATATCTAAATTCCACCAGCTGCCATGATGAGATTTGAACCCATGTCCCTAGGAGATTAGCCTACATATGCCAAAGACTGAACCTTTAGTTTATAGTAGGAGACAAAGATATGTGAAGGTTTTTAGATTTGTCACTCCATACAGTTGTTATGGAAATGCTGAGATATCCAATGAAGTAGATAAATAAATGGATTAATCCTTGAGTTGTTAGAGATACTGAAGTTGTACTTCAAACCAATACATTGAGGTACACCCCAGATATTTAGCAGATGGTGTAATGCTCCAGTGGCTGCTGAACAATTAATCTTACAGCACCTTTCCTATGTCTCAGCTTTTAACTTCCAGCATTCTTTGTGCTTTGTATCGTGTGGACATTTGACAGCCTTATGCAATTGTGATTGTATTTAGATTACCCGACACAATATAGTACCAAAGACTACTGTTCAATTGCTGGGTTCTCGACATCATATAAAGGTGGCCTCTGGCTCACAAAGAGAGAGGGTCCACTTACAGGGATGGCTTTCAGCACAGAACAAGATGCAAGGAAAAACCCCAAACACAGAGCATTGTGTTGCCATAATTGCACTTTGCCAAATAAAGATTAAATTCATAGAAGCACTACTATTTAAAGGGCTGTAAAATATAAAACATTACTTTAAATATATCCTGAGGACATTTTTTTTTATAGAGATACAGTACTGAAACAGGCCCTTCGGCCCACCGAGTCTGTGCCAACCAACAACCACCCATTTATACTAATCCTACGTTAACCCCAAATTCCCTACCACATCCCCACCATTCTCCTACCACGTACCTACACGAGGGGCAATTTACAATGGCCAATTTACCTATCAACCTGCAGGTTTTTGGAGGTGGGAGGAAACCGGAGCACCCGGCGGAAACCCACGCAGACACAGGGAGAACTTTGCAAACTCTGCACAGGCAGTACCCAGAACTGAACCCAGGTCGCTGGAGCTGTGAGGCTGCGGTACTAACCACTGCGCCACTGTGTCGCCCATCTTACATAGCTGAGGGCATAGCTAGGACAATAAAAACCTGAGGGACATTACACTTTATCTAGTCCAGGAAGTATAGTCCAACAAGGGGATATTGTTAAAGATGATTAGATCGGGCTTACAGCCACATATTCCTATCAATAGCACAATGCAAGTAGGTTAAATATTGTACAGTAGTAAATATTGTTTAGTGGGGAGTAAAATTGGTCAGAGAAACTAGAGATTGAGAGAAACAAAACTTAAATATTGACCTATGGTAAATATCAATTGTACTGTTTCTTATAATATTTATTTGTATCAACCCACAACCCTGTCCCTCCATCAATCAAGGTTATTTTTCTGAAACACTTCAGATATTAGAATAAACAAATTGTTAGAAGTTGCTCTGCAACTTTTTTGTATGTTTTTATAAGTAGGCAAGCCATGACTATGTTGAATGATGGAGCAGGCTTGAAGGGCCAAATGGCTTACTCCTCCTATTTCCTATGTTCTTTCTGATGTAGCTATTCCCCAAATACCAATAGGAGTTAGGTTTATCTCCCTGTGGCTTTATCCTGTGAGTAGCTGAGCCATACAGACTGGGAAGGTCACAGGTATGATACTTGCTCCATGTTGTGTCAGTTGATATGAAAATAGCTCTGCACTGGATTAAGGAAGGTAAAAACAGCCAAGGTCCCCACTCCTAATTGCTACCTTGTGACCCGTGCTGGACGTGCGACTGTCTGAGCACTGTGTGAGGATAGGATCATTCTCAGCTCTCTACCCAGCTCAATAGCCTGCTGAGCAAAAAGTGTAAACTTTGTGAGGCTCCACTTAATAGGTAGAGCCTCAGTCAATGGAAGTTCAGTTCAGAGATCGCATTGCACCTGATTGTCAGCATTGCTGATTTTACAGACACTAATTTTAATGTCCAGAAAAGCTGAAGCCTCTCCACCCACCCCGCCCCCCCCCAACAAATCAGATACACTGACCTGATGCCTGGTTCCACTCTTAAAGGCCTTGCAAAACAGACTAATACCCGACTAAAAAGTAAATCTTTTCTGAGGAGCATTAGTGGGTGGAATTGGCAGGAAAAACTGGTGAGGAAGAAAAAAAGTCAAATTTGTAGCAAAAGGATTGATAGCAACAGTTGCCTTTAATGTATTTGGATAATTAAAGGAAAATTCAGAGTCGTAACTGACTGATCGATTGGTATTTAGAAATGACAGAACTTACAAGGACCAGTGTTCACTGCACAGAATATCACACAGCGGAAAGTAACTTAATATTCTTTTGCTCTCTTGAAACTGGCATAATCCAGTTATATGGCAAACCCCATACTTTAGGGGCTTTACAGACTTATAATGTGTCACTAATGTGTAAACCCAAGGGATAATTTTTTGAGCTCATGCTAAAGAACCTTAACTGCCTTCCATGCATGCTAGGAAATCATGGTCAGCGCACCTGCGATTTCCTGATGTGAGAGACTGGGAGGTGAGCCTCTTCAATCAGTGAAGTAAAATTGGCCCCAATTTCCCTATTTCCTACACCTGCCCACACAGGAGAGTTCTTACACATAAAGACATGAAAATTGGTACCTTCTGGGCAAACTGACTGATTGCATTTGGTGGTCTGCTATACGGAGCTGTTGCAGTAATATCCAGCAGGACAGAGTTTACATACTGACTGCCATCTTTCATCTTGGTAAGTGCCTGGTGCACAGCTCATTGGCTCAGGACCTCCCAATGGACGATAATGCCCTCGAGATAAAATATGAGATGCGTCTGTCTGTCTACATAGTTGAAAAGTTGTCATGCAAAATTCTGCATTGAAAGCAAAGTACTTAAACACAAAACATAAGGAAGAAAAACTGTATGACAAAGAAAATCCTTCATGTCAAAGATTCCATTCACTGCATGTCACATAGCATGTATATCAATCGGATCCATATTATTTTATACCTTTTCCCTTAACTTTAGTAGATTTACAACTGTTTGGCCCAAGGCAGCAGATTTCCAACCAACTGCAAGCACACCTGCTAATTTATAGTCAGTTACCTGTCTTGCCTAGATTCCTGATGCATTGTGACCTGTTACTGTAGAAATGGAGGACTTGAATGTGCCATTAAAAAAAAAATCACAATATACCGATTCAAAAATTGTTTCTTCAAGAAATCCTATGATTTTCTTCAAAAATGCCATCTTTATGCATAAGATAAGGTTGCTATAATGTCACGATAAAGGATTACTACTGATGCTGGAGATCTGAAATAAAAACAGCTGAAGAAAGGTAGATGTGGCTCGACTTGCTGAGTATTTCCAACATTTTTTGTTTTTATTGCTACTGTGACAGCCAGGTGAGAAAGGTCCATATGGGACCCTTTCAGCCTTCACCTGGTCTTACTGTGACAGGGTTTAATTTTAAACACAGTGTGTTTGGAGCTCCCCCCTCGGTGAATCCTTGTTCACCGCTTTCTGATTATAAGGCAAAGAAACCAACACACCAGGTTTCTTAGGTTTAAAGAAGAAAAGTGAAATTTATTAAAACTTAAACTCTAATTGGGTTAACGCCTACGAATACACGCCGCGCCCCACGCTAGTAAGCATACGCGATACGCACATACAAATAGAGACAGAAAAGAGAAGAAAAATAGTGGAGAGGTTTGAGGCAATATCAGAAGAGGGGTTTTTGTGACTGTGCTTCGAGCTCGCTGTAGTCCTTGCTTGTAGGTAGATCTTGTTTTATGTTGGGGCCCGGTATTCTTCTTAAACCTTGTTCACTGTAGGAGACATTTCTCTCTCGGGGTTCCTATGTCTTCAATGGTTTCTGAAGCTGGTGAGAGAGATGAGAGCAGACAGGAGATTGGTGGCAGCAAGCCAGTCATGAGAAGTCTTTTTAAACTCCTCTAGTTAGCCAGCAGGTGGTCACGTGGCCGACTGGTTTGACCAGGGCTCTTCTGTATATTAGGGCAGGGTCTTGTTCCTTTGTTCCAACACTGGCTGCTCGTATGAAAAAAATGTCTTTCCAATCAGGAGCTTGGCAACCCCTTGCAATAGGCCTTCTTTTCTTCCCAGCAACAATTTTAAAATTTAATGTCCATGTGGTGAAATATATGTGCCTCATTCTTGGCAGGTGGGGGCCGGCATGACAAAGGCATGTTACCCCGGCCCAAAGACATGTGTCGGGTTTGGGTCGGGTCAGGTCGCTCTTCCGGGTCCGGCTTTCGGGCTCGGGTTGGGTCGGGCCAGGTCCAGGCCAGACACACAATGTAATGATTGCATTTTGCTCTGCTGGTAAGTGTTAAAAGTAAAAAACCTACCTGAGCTGGGAGTCTGGCACGTCAAGGAGGGAAACTCTGAGTCTGCGCAGTGAGCGTCTCTATGACATCATCACACTCATGCTGCATCTTCCTGCAGATTCAGAGTTGCAAGGTAGGTAAAGGGAACTTTCCGCTGGTCGGGTCGGGTCGGGTCGGGTTGAGTGCGGGAAAAAATGGAGGGACTCAGGCCGGGTCGGGCTCGGGTCCGATGTGGTTCTGTCAGGTTTGGGTCTGGGTTTTTTTCCCCTGACCTGAGCAGGCCTTTACTGCATGACACTATACTACCTATAGTTTTCTTTTGCCCCACCACAATTACACTATTTTTGTTCTAAGGTGGATTCCGATGTATTTACCATAACCAAATCCCTTTTTGCAAACATTGTGACTGAAATTATTTGTCCCTTCTTCCGCTGCTGGCTTGAGGTGTATTTCAGATGCTTTACGGCTGCAGAAGACTTGCAGCCTGTTCCATGCATTCATCTGCAGGCGATCTATGAAAACATGGCTGGGAGCTTCCTCCCAGCTGCTCCCACAATGCCTCCGTAACTTTGCCGGAAGTGTGGCGGAAATCCCATTTCTACAGGGTTGCCCCAACCCGTCTGGCCAAGGTCTGGCAGCGGAGCTGGAGCAGCTCTGAGGGAACTGTCACCCCCATGTCTTAGGAGCTTGAATGCTTCTTGATGGGAAAAATACCATGTTAAGATTTAAATAGAATCTTTGTAAATGTGTTGAAAGTTCCATCTGTAATGTGCTCTAGCAACCTGAAAAGTGTTCTAAAACAACATAAAAAAATGTGTAAACAAACAATTTCAAAAATCATAACCCAAGGAAAGAGATGAAGTGTTAGCTCAACAGAGTTTAAGACACATGATTTAAGAGAACAGACAAAAAAGGGATTTTGTAATTGCTAAAAACCTGAAATAAAACATGGAAATGATGTGAGAAACTGGGAGGTGAGCCTCTTCAATCAGTAAAGTAAAATTGGCCCCAATTTCCTACTCCTGCCCACAGGAGAGTTCTTACACATAAAGACATGAAAACTGGTACCTTCTGGGCAAACTGACTGATTGCATTTGGTGGTCTGCTATACGGAGCTGTTGCAGTAATATCCAGCAGGACAGGGTTCTGCCATCTTTCATCTTGGTAAGTGCCTGGTGCACAGCTCATTGGCTCAGGACCTCCCAATGGACAATAATGCCATGTCTACCAGCATCTGGAAAGAGAAAGGCAGGTTAATGTTATGGATGTGGACCCTTTGTAAGTTTGAACAAGGAACTATTCCTGCTCTCTTCACATGCCAATGAACCTACTGTGTATTTACAGTATCTTCTGATTAGCTATTGGTTTTTCCTTTAATCCCAGCGAATGGCTGTCTTCTATTGGGTCATGGAGTTAAATATTTGCTCTAGCCACCTGACCCCTTGGTAAATTTAATCTCCGAGGCTGAGATCCAGTGAGGTTCATACTTTATTTCTGTTTAGGTGACCTGTCCAGTAGTCACATCTTGAGAGAGGTGGAGGACTGTTCAACAACTATATTTTTTAACAATATCGACTAAGCATCATATAGTGCATCCACTGTGGAGAACAAGGAAACAGTCTATCTACTTCGTCCATGAAGCAAACATTAATAAGTGTCACTATCTACAAGATATCAGATCCTTCTCATTTATTGTTCACCATTCCATATTTGTTCCTTACCAGATCATTACATTGTTTCACAACATCCCATTTCCAATAATACCTTTTTAATTCAGTGAAGCAGCCCTCGAAGAGGATTAGTAGTACATCAAATCAACTGGCTTAATTTCTTGTTTCAACTCTTTTCTCACCATTAGGGGATTATTAACATTTTGTCCTTTGGGGCAGTAATATCCAGGGTGGCAGTACCCAATTGCTGTGGCGTTACCATAGCTGCTGCAGTAAGAACCTGCTGTACACTGCATGCAATTTATGATGCCAGTGTTATCACCAGAAGTTGAATAGGTCTGTGGAGGACAGAGCTGCCAACTGGAACTTCCTGGTGGGTAATAATAACCAGGAGGGCACTTGTTACCTAAGAACAAATTAAACATAACAAAATGAATACAGATTTATTCCTGACACATCCCTTCCCTATCTTCATTTCTTGGGACAGACTGTCAACAAATGTCTACTATAAGCCCATGAGCACCCACAGCTACCTTGATTACTCTTCCTCTCACTCCACTTCCTCTTCCAACGACTCTTCCATTCTCCCCATTTCTGATGAGGATACAAAAATTGGCCTTGTGGTTGATAATGAAGAAGCAACCTATAGACTGCAAGAAGATATCAATGGACTAGTCAGGTGGGCAGAACAGTGGCAAATGGAGTTCAATCCAGAAACGTGCATTTGCTGCAGGTTAACAAGGCAAGGGAATACACAATAAATGGTAGGATACTGAGAGTTGTAGAGGAACAGAGGAACGTTGGAGTGCATGTCCACAAAATCCTGAAGATGGTTGGACAGGTAGTTAAGATGGTCAAGAATACATATGGAATACTTGACATTGTGAGCCAAAGCATAGAATATAAGAGCTGGGAGGTTATGCTGGAACTGTATAAAACACTAGGTAGGCCACAGCTGGAGTACTTACAGGAGTTCTGGTCTCTGCATTGTAGGAAAGATGTGGGCCGGAATTTTACGCCGCCCCAAAGAGCGGGAAGGTGGTGGGAGGTGGGGGGGGGGGGGGGGGGAGGGGGCCGTAAAATGGAACAGGAGAATCGGGGAGCCCTCCCCCACCAACTCCCACTGCCACTGTATGCAGGCGGCTGCTAAAAATGGCCTGCCCGCCCTAGGCCAATCAAGGCCCTTAAGTGGCCACTTAAGGGGCTCCACCTGCCTCCACAGGGATTTTAACCGTGGTAGTTTGGGCCGCCAGGCCCAAGAAAAGCTGCCTGTTAAAAGCAGATGGCTCTCTTGTCCTGGGATGGGGGGGGGGAGCGTTGCGGGGGGGGGGGCGTGGTGGAGGGGTGCCTGATGGAGGGCCGCTCCCACTGCCCCAACCACCCCCAACACCCATCATGTCCCCTGTCCCCCCATCCGACCACCCTTGCCTCACCGGGGCCCAACTGAGGCAATAAAATGCAGGATGGGTGGCTACTTGTCGGCCATCCTGCATTCCCGATGGCGCTGCTGGGACAGAGAGCTGCCGGCCTGTTGATTGGCCAGCTGCACTATTAGGCGGGACCTCCTACCTCAAGCAGGTGGAAGTCCCTCCTCAGACCAATTAACGGCCAGGGACCCACAAAATACAGGACAGATCCCCAGGCCAGGCAGAAGTGGGTTTGCCACCGACTTTTCTGTTGGTGGACAGCTCCTGTCCACCAAGGGTAAAATCCTGGCCATGGTTACACTAGATGGGGTACAGAGGAGATTTACGAGGCTGTTGCCTGGACTGGTAATTTTAGTTATGAGAAAACATTGGATAGGCTAAGGTTGTTTTCTTTGGAATGGAGGAGGCTGAGGGAAGACCTAATTGAAGTGTATAAAGTTATGAGGGGGTCTAGATAGAGTGGAAAGGAAGGTCCAATTCCCCTTGCTTGAGGGGTCCATAACCATTGGGCACAGATTTAGGATAAGGGGTACAAGATTTAGAGGCGATTCGAGGGGAACGTTTTTCACCCAGAGGGTGGTGGGAATCAGGAACTCACTGAAAGAGTGGTAGAGGCAGAAATGCTCAAAACATTTAAAAAGTACTTGGTTATGCACTTGAAGTGCCGTAACCTACAAGGCTACAGACCAAGAGCTGGAAAGTGGGATTAGGATGGATGGCTACTTGTCGGCCAGTGTGGACACGATGGGCCGAATGGCCTCCTTCTGTGCTGTGAATTTCTATGATTTCGATGCTTCATTCCGGCTTCAGATCTATAACTTTCACGTTGCTGCAAAGCCAACATTATTTGAAATAAGACAGCAATTTTTTGCAAATGCGTTCAGCAAATGTACTGTCACCACAATTAGCAGATATATTATTCCCTCTGAGAATGGCAGAAGGGTGATGACAGAAATAATAAAAGACCAGAGTTTCCAGTAACTGGAAGAGTTTTGACTTGTCACATTTTTGGAAACTATTTTGAAAACCTGTCACTCATCATCATTCTGCCCGCCCTGAAGCAACTGGGAACAATGGTGCTTTTTAAAAACTTGATAGGATTCCAAATTATTTGGAATCCTATCAAGTTTTTAAAAAGCAAATTATATTTGGAATATGCAAAGAAGGTGGTTATTAAAATGTCATCAAACAAAACCAACCAATATGAAGTATGAACTTGCTCAGCACTTATCCTGCTTTGCTGGTGGGACATTTACCAATATAAGTGGAGTTTGTGTCAAAGAAATTCCTGCTGAACTTCTGCTGAAGATCCAATGGCAGAGGCGAAGCTCTAAGTAAGTTCACCCCCATGACATTCCAAACTAATGCATGTTCACTTAATGCCTGGATATTTGCTAACAATTATTTGGAATTGGCACTCCTGGACCTCAGAGTTACATAAACACACTAATTATCCAAATCATGGAATCCTAGAATCATAAAGCACGGAAGGAGGCTGCAGCACATCACTGCAGGAGTTCCTCAGGGTAGTGTCCTAGGCCCAACCATCTTCAGCTGCTTCATCAATGACCTTCCTTCAATCATAAGGTCAGAAGTGGGGATGTTCGCTGATGATTGCACAATGTTCAGCACCATTCGTGACTCCTGAGATACTGAAGCAGTCCGTGTAGAAATGCAGCAAGACCTGGACAATATCCAGGCTTGGGCTGATATGTGGCGGCACAGTGGCGCAGTGGTTAGCACCGCAGCCTCACAGCTCCAGCGACCCGGGTTCAGTCCTGGGTACTGCCTGTTTGCAAGTGGAGTTTGCAAGTTCTCCCTGTGTCTGCGTGGGTTTCCTCCTGGTGCTCCGGTTTCCTCCCACATGCCAAAGACTTGCAGGTTGATAGGTAAATTGGCCGTTAGCAATTGCCCCTAGTATAGGTAGGTGGTAGGGCTCGGTGGGTCGAAGGGCCTGTTTCAGTGCTGTATCTCTAAAACTAAAAACTAAAACATTCGCGCCACACAAGTGCCAGGCAATGACCATCTCCTACAAGAGAGAATCTAACCATCTCCCCTTGACATTCAACGGCATTACCATCGCTGAATCCCTCACTATCAACATCCTAGGGGCTACCATTGACCAGAAACTGAAATGGAGTAGCCATATAAATACCATGGCTACAAAAGCAGGTCAAAGGCTAGGAATCCTGTGGCGAGTAACTCACTTCCTGACTCCCCAAAGCCTGTCCACCATCTACAAGGCACAAGTCAGGAGTGTGATGGAATACTCTCCACTTGCCTGGATGGGTGCAGCTCCAACAACACTCAAGAAGCTCGACACCATCCAGGACAAAACAGCCCGCATGATTGGCACCCCATCTACAAACATTCACTCCCTCCACCACCGACGCACAGTGGCAGCAGTGTGTACCATCTACAACATGCACTGCAGCAATGCACCAAGGCTCCCTAGACAGCACCTTCCAAACCCGTGACCTCTACCAACTAGAAGGACAAGGGCAGCAAATACATGGGAACACCACCACCTGCAAGTTCCCCTCCAAGTCACACACCATCCTGACTTGGAACTATATCGCCGTTCCTTCACTGTCGCTGGGTCAAAATCCTGGAACTCCCTTCCTAACAGCACTGTGGGTGTACCTACCTCACATGGACTGAAGCAGTTCAAGAAGGCAGCTCACCACCACCTTCTCAAGGGCAATTCGGGATGGGCAATAAATGCTGGCCTGGCCAGCGACGCCCACATCCCATGAATAAATTTTTAGAAAGCCATTCGGCCCATTGTGTCTGTGTGCCAGCTCTTCAAAAGAGCTATCCAATTAGTCACTCTCCCCAGCACTTTCCCCATAGCCTTGCAAAGTTTTTCATTTTCTCATCTGTATCCAATTTCCTTTTGAAAGTTGCTATTGATTCTGCTTCCACTCCTCTCTCAGATCATAACACGCTGCGTAAAGAAAATTCACCTTATCTCCCCTTTAATTACCTTACAGGAATTTGTTGGAAATAATCAGTCTTTTAAAAAAACTTGTCTTGTACACTGGCCAGATTAAACCTATTGTAAGAATATTTTAAAGACCTTACACTCTGTTTATAAGAAACCGTCTCTCAATAGCCATTTTCAAACACTCCAAGGCCCTGAAGTCCTGGGCTCCAGAAGGTATATCTTGGTTGTGAAATCTCTTGCAGGGAATGGCAGTGGAAGTGCTATAGCTTCCTGAGTTTCAAGGTTTAAGATTGGCTTTTACTGGGAATTATGGCAGAGAAAGGTGGAACTGTTTGCAGTCCTAAGCATTGGTGAATTACATAGAATGCTCAGAAGAAGGTAATTGCATATAATTGTTATGTTGAACACTCCGAGAAGCTGGCAACAAGTGAGAAAAAGAAAGACTTGCATTTCTATAACGCCTTTCACAACCTCAAAACGTTTTACAGCCAATTGATCAAATTTTGAATTGTAGTCACTCTTGTAATGTAGGAAATGCAGCAAGTAATGTGCGCACAGCAAGATTCCGTAAACAGCAATGTGATAATTACCAGATAATCTCTTACTTAATTAACGTTGGTTGTAGGATCAATAGCCAGGACACACACAAAGAAATCACGCATGCACAAAGTTCACTATTTTCATTAAAACAAATACACAGACTAATCACAGGTTGGGTCATGCAAATTTCCTGATGTGACCCTTTGGGGGTACAGTTCTACAGGAGGACTGCCAAGGCTGAAAATTTACCATCACAGACACTTCAAAGGGCAAATTCAAACTTCTGATTAATTCTTCCCCAAGGTTTTCATTGGAAACAACAAAGATCACAGTTGGACAATGGGTTTAACCTTTCCAGTTGCCCACACTATTCTAAGTAGCACCCAATCTCAGGAATCACAGCTGCAATTGTTGCTTCTGGGAATCTGTGTGGGAGCAAGAAATTAAACTAGGGAAGCAGATGGCCACCTAAAAACGAACAGCATTGCTGATTTACTCTGCAGGTATGCTGCAAGTTCCAACTCATTGCATGTCAGGCCCTACACACCCTGTTGTTCCATATTTTATAATATACACAAACTTAAAGTTCCTACATCACATATTTTATGGATTTCTCCTGTTTATTTATAACAAATCATAACTGTCATATAACAAATAGCTCAACATTTCATGCCAAAAAGAAAATAAGCTGCTAATTGCTGGAAATTTGAAATAGAAGCAGAGCAGGATGGAAATACAAAGCAGGTCAGTCAGCATCTGTAAATGGACAAGATAAGTTATGATTTATCAGGTGTATTTCCCCTTCGCCCTTCCTCTCTAATTTCCTCAACCTTATTAGAATGTCTCTTTATTTTTCAGAAATGTGGGACTTGGTCATTCACCATTGTTTCTCAACCTTTTTTTTGTGCAATCCCTGTTCAGTGTTTAGTCTTTTTTGTAGAAGAAGTTGGGGGGACGGGGGTGGAGGGGTGCTATTTTGGAGGAATACAAACAAGCACCCTTGCTTGATCTTCGCATTGATTATTCTTCTGTTTTTAATATAGGAACTGCAGAGAATAATAAAGCCTGAGTGATTGCCTGGGCTAATTCATTTGTCTGAGCAGATTGGAGAGGAATTTTCCAGATAATATTTATTCCTCAAATTGGCCTAGGTTTTTAATTTATTTTCTTTTGCCTCACCCAGAAGCTAATATGATTTCAGGTTGAGTGGTGTGCAAATGTTGTGAAGCACAAGATATCACAACTATGTGGGACAGGATGAATGGACCAGAGGGTCTTTTCCTGTATGTTATTTTTCATATGTTCATAATGAACGATTACATATCTGAAAAATCATAGCCTGTCTTCTCTCTTTACAGATACACTACTGTGTGTTTCCAACATTTTCTGTTTTTGTAAAATTTCTTGTCAACACATCAATAAAGAAGAATATTTTTAAATAGCTGTCAGTAGATTCCCCTCATCCGACCACTGTTTTTTTAATTAATTCATGGGATGTGGGCGTTACTGGCTAGGTCAGCCTTTATTGCCCATCCCTAATTGCCTTTGAGAAGGTGGTGGTGAGCTGCTGTCTTGAACCGCTGCTGTCCTTGGGATGTAGATACACCAACAGTGCTGTTCAGAAGGGAGTTCCAGGTTTTGAACCAGCGACAGTGAAAAAATGGCGATATAGTTCCAAGTCAGGATAGTGTGTGATTTGGATGGGAACTTGCAGGTGGTGGTGTTCCCATGCATCTGCTGCCCTAGTTCTTCTAGGTGGTAGCGGTCACGGTCAAGGTGCTGTCTAAGGAGCCTTGGTGCATTGCTGCAGCGCATCTTGTAGATGGTACGTCACATCACAGATGGTAGATACAGCGCATCTTGTAGATGGTACACACTGCTGCCACTGTGAGTCGGTGGTGGAGGGAGTGACTGTTTGTGGACCGGGTGCCAATCAAGCGGACTGGATGGTGTCGAGCTTTTTGAGTGTTGTTGGAGCTACCCTCATCCAGGCAAGTGGAGACTATTCCATCGCACTCCTGAATTGTGCCTTGTAGATGGCAGACAGGCTTTGGGGAGTCAGGAGGGAATTTACTCACTGCAGGATTCCTAGTCTCTGACCTGCTCTTGTAGCCACGGTATTTACATAGCTACTCGAGTTCTGGTTCTGGTTAGTGGTAACCCCCAGGATGTTGATAGTGACTGTGATGTGATGGGAAAATATACTGCATGCTTCTGAGCTATACAGACTTGGAAGCTCCCAGCTTCATTCGTAATTGAGGCTGAGTAACCTATTTCAATTAGGCCAGATGTGAGATGCTGCATCTGGTCATAATGCTACAATCCTTCAAGATCCCTGCATTCCTCCATTTCTGGACTCTTGTGCTTTCCTCATTCCTTTGCTCCACCATTGGCAGCCGTGCCTTTAGCCGTCTAGGCCTGAAGCTTGGGAATTCCTTCCCAAACCTCTTTGCTTCTCCAATTCTTTCTCCTCCTTTAAGATGCTGCTTAAGAGCAATTTCTTTGACCAAACTTTTAGTTAGCTATTCTAATGTCTCCTTCTTTGGCTCAGTGCCATTTCTTGCCTGATTACACTTCTGTGTCATTTTCTGATGTTAAGGGTGCTATATAAATGCAAGTTGTTGTTATTGTTGTTGTACGCGAGGAAGGGAATAGCCTACCAGAAATCAGGCCGTGGTCAGTACCCAGTGACCACAACTGGAAAGCGTACATACAAATGTGTCAGGACGGACTGGGATCAGGATAAACAGTGATGTACCCTGTAGACAATGCTAAGGAGGAAACAGCATAGATTTAGGAGAGGAAGCTTCTTCTTGACAAAAATTATTTAAGTTCCTTCAGTGTTAATGAAGGGTCTGCACCTAAAATGTCAACTTGCCTTTTCTCTTTCCATATACTGACTGACCTGCTGTCTATTTCCTCAGATTTCCTGTTTTCAAGTAACACAAAGCACTCAAACATGAGCACTTCAAATCTAGTGTGCCACATGAATGCCCCCATGCCGCACAATGTAAGGAGATACAGGGTTAAACAAATGCCATACATATTAGATTTGGAAGTCATTTAGCCACCTCAGAACTCACCTGGGAATTGGTCTGCAAAGAAGAAAAGACTGCATGGTTTCATATAGATGATTGGAAACCAAGTGACCTGCCTAATGGCTCACACAGTAGAGATCCTTGAGTGTCTAAGGGGCATTAATATATGACAACGCAGGTGCCACTCAGCACAGAGACCAAGATGCACATTGATCTGCGATACTAGTTTATGGTCAAAAGTATCGAGGTGAAGAATGTATCTGTTGCATTCCAGTGGTCAGTGGGTCCCATTTATTTGGGGATTATGTTCTGGCTTACATTGATGTCAAGGAGCTTACAGGGTAAGATAAGGCAGAGAAAGAAAGCTTATGTCCGGCACAGAGAACTCAATACCAAAGAAAGCCAAGAGGAGTATAGAAAGTGGAGAGGTGAAATCAAAAAGGAAATTAGGAAAGCAAAGAGAGGGCATGAAAGAATATTGGCAAGCAAAATCAAGGTGAACCCAAAGATAAAAGCAAAATACTGCAGATGCTGGAAATCTGAAATAAAAACAAGAAATACTGGAAATACTCAGCAGGTCCGGCAGCATCTATGGAGAGAGAAACAGAGTTAACGTTTCAGGCCAATGACTCTTCATCAGAACTGGCAAATATTAGAAATGTAATAGATTTTAAGCAAATAAAGTGGGGGTAGGGCAAGAGATAACAAAAGAGAAGGTTTTGATAGGACAAGGTCACAGTGAATAGCTGACCAGAAGGTCATGGAGCAAAGGCAAATGGTATGTTAATGGTGTGGTGAAAGACAAAGCACTAGTACAGAGAGGGTGTTAATTGACAGAAAAATGAAGGGTCATCGACCTGAAATGTTAACTCTGCTTCTCTCTCCACAGATGCTGCCAGACCTGCTGAGTATTTTCAGCATTTCTTGTTTTTATTTCAGATTTCCAGCATCTGCAATATTTTGCTTTTAGAAAAATGAACTGCCCTGGCCCCAAGCACAAACATGAAAAAAAGTGGGTAAGCACAGTAGGAACAAGCTAAAATAAAACAAATAAAAATAAAAAGGGAGGCCCCGTCATGCTCTGAAAGTATTGAACTCAATGTTCAGTTTGGCCATGCCTCGAGCTTGTGTTGATGTTCACTGGAACACTGCAGCAAGCCAGGACAGAGATGTGGGCGTGAGAGAAGGGGGGGCGGGGGTGCGGTTGTTGAAATGGCCAGCAACCGGAAGATCGGCTCATGCTTTCGGACTGAGCGGAGGTGTTCCACAAAGCGGTCACCCAGTCTGCGTTTGGTCTCCCCAATGTAGAGGAGACCACATTGTGAGCAGTGAATACAGTATACTAAATTGAAAGAAGTACAAGTAAATCGCTGCTTCACTTGAAAGGAGTGTTTGGGGCCTTGGATAGTGAGGAGAGAGGAGGTAAATGGTCAGGTATTACACCTCCCGTGATTGCAGGGCAAGGTGCCGTGGGAAGGGGACGAGGTGGTGGGGGTAATGGAGGAGTGGACCAGGGTATCATGGAGGGAACGATCCCTTTGGAATGCTGACAGGGGAGGGGAGGGGAAGTTGCATTTGGTAGTGAAACCAAAGATGATTTATCAATACATTAAGAACAAGAGGATAACTAAGGAGAGAGTAGGGCCCATAAAAGATCAAAAAGGTGACCTATTTGTAGGGGCGGAAGATGTTGGTATTGTTCTTAATGAATACTTTGTGTCTGTCTGCACAAAAGAGGGGGACGATGCAGATATTGTAATTAAGGAGGAGTGTGAAGTATTGGATGTGATAAACAGAGGGAGAGAGGGAGCATTAATGGGATTAGCATCCTTGAAAGTTGATAAATCACCAGGGCCCGATGAAATATACCCTAGGCTGTTAAAAGAAGCAAGAGGGGAAGTTCTGACCATCATTTTCCAGCCCTCGCTGGATACTGGTGAGGTGCCGGAGGATTGGAGAACTGCTAATGTTGTACCTCTGTTTAAAAAGGGAGCAAGGGATAGACTGAATAATTACAGGCCAGTCAGTCTAACCTCAGTAGTGGGCAAATTATTGGAATCTATTCTGAGAGACAGGATAAACTGTCACTTAGAAAGGCCTAGGTTAATCAAGGATAGTCAGCATGGATTTGTTAAGGGAAGATCTTGTTTAACCAACTTGATTGAACTTTTTGAAGAGATAACAAGGAAGAGAGATAAGGGTAGTGCAGTTAATGTGGTCTACATGGATTTTAGCAAGACTTTTGACAAGGCCCCACATGGCAGATTGTTAAAAAAATAAAATCCCATGGGATCCAGAGAAATGCAGCAAGGTGCATACAAAATTGGCTCAGTGGCAGGGGACAAAGGGTAATTGTTGACAGCTGTTTTAACGACTGGAGGGTTGTTTCCAGTGGTGTTCCACAGGGCTCACTACTGGGCCTCCTGCTTTTTGTGGTGTATATTAACGATTTGGACGTAAATATATGATCAAGAAGTTTGAGGACGACACAAAGCGAGGAGGATAGCTGTAGGAAGATATTGATGGTCTGGTCAGATGGGCAGAAAAGTGGCAAATGGAATTCAACTTGGAGAAGTGGGAGGTGATGCATTTGGGGAGGTCCAAAATGGCAAAGGAATACACGATTAATGGGAAAATACTGCGAAGTGTAGAGGCAGTGAGGGACCTTGGCGTGAATGTCCACAGATCTCTGAAGGTAGCAGGACAGGTCAATAAGGTTGTTAAGAAGGCATATGGAATCCTTTCCTTTATTAGCTGAGGTATAGAATACAAGAGCAGGGAGATTATGCTAGAACTGTATAACTCATTGGTTAGGCCACAACTTGGGTTCTGGTCACATCATTACAGAATCATTACAGTGCAGAAGGAGGCCATTCGGCCCATTGTGTCCACACCAGCTCTCTGAAAGAGCAATTCCCTCAGTCTCATTCCCCTGCCTTCTCCCCATAACTCTGCACATTCTTTCTTTCCATATAACTGCTTAATTCCCTTTTGAATGTTTCAATTGAACCTTAACCACTCTGTATGAAAAAGTTTTTCCTCATGTCACTTTTGCTTCTCTTACCAAATACTTCAAATCTGTGCCCTCTCGTTCTCGATCCTTTCATGAGTGGGAACAGTTTCTCTCTATCTACTCTGTCCTGAGGCCCCCATGATTTTGAATACCTCTATCAAATCACCTCTCAGCCTTCTCTTCTCCAAGGAAAACAGTCCTAACTTCTCCAATCTATCTTTATAACTGAAATAACAGAAAGGATGTAATTGCTCTAGAGAGGGTACAGAGGAGATTTATGAGGTTGTTGCCAGGACTGGAAAAATGCAGTCTGTAACTTACTGCCTGAAAGGGTCGTTGAGGCAGAAACCCTCAACTCATTCAAAAAGAGTCTGGATATGCACCTCAAGTGCCGTAATCTGCAGGGCAACAGACCAAATGCTGGAAGGTGGGATTAGAATAGGTGGATCATTTTTCAGCTGGCACACACATGGTGGGGCAAGTGGCCTCTTTCTGTGCCTTAAACTTTCTATGAGTCTATGATGATATTTCCAAGAACACTTCATCCATGTAACCAACCTAACAAAGTGGAGCAAAGGAGTTGTTAACAAAGGACTGAAGACTCCACATGGCTGATTTATTGTAATTAGGTCAATTAGGGGAAGACAGAGATCTGACCAGGTGAATGACATCAAGACCTGCCTCACAACCACGAAACAGGTACGGGCATTTCATGGGTTATCCAGTTATTGTTGCACACTATAGTTCCTAACTATAGGATAATCTGAGTTTGCTTTCTGTCACTTGCTTCTGCCCTGTTCCTTTCATCCACCCACTTCAAGACTGCTGGGTGATAAATCACAGGAGGTAGATGCAACACCCTTCAAATGAGACATCAAATCTAGACCCAGAATAAAAGCAAAACACTGCAGACACTAGAAATCTGAAATAAAAAACCAAAAGTGCTGGAAATACTCAGCAGGTCTAGCAGCATCTGTGGAGACAGAAACACAGGTAACATTTCAGATCTGTGACAGTCTGAAAGGTCATAGACTTGAAACGTTAACTCTGCTTCTCTCTCCACAGATGCTGCCAGACCTGCTGAGTATTTCCAGCATTTCTTGTTTTTAAATCTAGGCCCAGCCTGTCTGTTCTGGGGCTCAGCTCGGCCTCAATTTGAAAAGTGGCAGGGAGTTTTCCTCTGCCAACATGTTAACTGGTCATCTATCTCATTGAGATTTGTGGGACATTACTGATGCAGAATAGTTACATATCCCTACATAACATTTACTCCACTTCACTGCGTGAAGATCTCCAAAATGTTTTGATATAATACGGTGCAAATAAATACATGACACATTTTCATGATCTTCTAATGCACAAGCACTTGTTAGTGCATCTTTGGTCTCAAATCACCTCAAAAACAATAATGTGAAGCTGCAACTCATTGTTGAGGTAATATCCGTTAGATTCTGCAGACTTTTTTTGTATAGAATTTATGGCACAGAAACAGGCCATTTGGCCCAACTAGTCTGGGCCAGTTTATTTATTTATTTATTTCGAGATACAGCACTGAAACAGGCCCTTCGGCCCACCGAGTCTGTGCCGACCAACAACCACCCATTTATACTAATCCTACATTAATCCCATATTCTCTACCACATCCCCACCATTCTCCTACCACTTACCTACACTAGGGGCAATTTACAATGGCCAATTTACCTATCAACCTGCAAGTTTTTGGAGGTGGGAGGAAACCGGAGCACCCGGCGGAAACCCACGCAGACACAGGGAGAACTTGCAAACTCCGCACAGGCAGTACCCAGAACTGAACCCGGATCGCTGGAGCTGTGAGGCTGCGGTGCTAACCACTGCGCCACTGTGCCGCCCTGTGGTATTACTTCACAAGAGCCTCCTCCCACGCTGCTTCATCCGACCTAATGGGCACATCCTTCTGTTCCTTTCTCCCTCACTTACTTAGCTAGCTTCCCTTTATGTATTTAATATATTTCTCTTACGTGAGTTCTAAACACTAACAGCTGATTACATGGATTTTCCAACATGTTAACAATAGTTAGCCCATTTATTTTAAATGCATTAAAGTTAATCTAACACAATGAAAATGTGTCTTGTTTTTATGTAGCACCTTATAATGTCAAAACATCTTGGAAATTTTCACACACAGTTATTCTGAAGTGGAGTAAATGTTTTGTAGGTATATGTGGCTATTCTGCATCAGTAATATATGTGAAAATTGGCAATATTTCCTCAAATGTATTGCTGTTGCTATTTACCTGGCGAGATTCCAGAGGCTTTGCCGAGGCTGATCCCTGCACACAATACCATCCCACTGCACATCTTCCACTTGCCTGCTGCAATCCTGATGCACCACTGTATAATCTAACAGACAGATAGGTGAGTAACAAGGTGCAACTGGAACCTGCTGAATTTGATCCATCTCAACTATTATTGCAATGCATTTGTATCCTCAAATACTTGTTTTGGACTTGCCAAAATTGCTTTGAATATAATAGAGAATGATTGATATGTGAGACTTATTGCAAGGTAGTACTTCAGGGGTATAGTGACCGAATAATTTTGAGTTCAAATCCTGTCATGGTAAGTAGTGGAATTGAAATCATCATGTTGGTAATTTGTGGTCTAACAAAACCACTTCAATGATGTCCTCAGGAAAGGAATCCTGCTACTTGTCCAAGTCTATATATATATGTGACTCTAGTACCACGCTATGTGGTTGATTCTTAATGTCTCCTGAAGCAGCTGAGCAGACATTCATTTGTAAACAATCTTTGCAAATTTCAGTGGTAAGAAGACCTATGACATTGCCTTGTATTTTCCTCATACAATGCCAATCTCAGTCCAGTTAACCTTCTGGGGACTGGTGCCCAAATTGTGACATTTAGACTTCAGAAATAGAAGACTAGTATTATAATCATTTACCCTCCCTGCTCTTCCAGTTAGCTTATTAAAAGTCCCAGGTGGACAAGGAAAACTGTCAGCTCTAGTTGTTCTGACGGGACAATAGCAACCGAGTGGATACTGCACTGGAAGACAAGTTTTGCTTTCACAATACAAACCCTACACAAGGGAAACATGAAAAATTACTCTGAAGAAAAGCAACAGACAGTAAGGCTACAAAGTAAAGAAAAACTATGAGGTTGGAAATGCATCACAAGTCTATAAGCAATTTGATGAAAGGATATATTTGAAACAGTAGCACTCACCCCTTTGAATCATAGAATTGTGGTTTCACAATCTACTCCAAAATCAGAGTGTATGACTAATGGGACTACTAGTGAGAACGGCATTACCAGACATGCCAATCTCTGCATAACATGTTAAGCTAAAGCCCGCCTGCCTGTTTTCTTGGTTGAGGTGGATATTAAGCATCCCAAGGCAATATTCAAAGAAGAGAAAGGAACATTCCTCCCTCAACTGCCAAATACAAAAATAAATCACCTTTGATACATCTCACTGCTGTTTGTGGGATTTTGCTGTGTGCAGAACAATTATCAGGTTTTACTACAAAACAGCCACTGCAATTTTATGAGGTGTGCTCAGGCACTCCTTTTTTCTCTAGTTTGGATTTGACGGAGCAGTTGCACATTTCCTGGATTTTATGTTTGGATTATCACAACTGGCAGCTCAAGAAGAAAAAGTTAAAACTTTGATAAGTAAATGCGGTGCTTGATTTGTTGGTTAAAAGCAGTCACGATGAAAATCTCTTCAAAAGACCAAACTCCACTCCATGCAATGTTCCCACTTGGATTTAAAGTAATGTATAATGACAAGTGGGCAAATTATTTTTTTTTTGAAATCAGTACAATTTTAGATTTAGAGCTTCAAAGATTGTTTCTGGAGAATGCAGAGGTGCAGGTCTATCACAGCTGCAATAAGTTAAAGCATTGAATTAAGAGGTTTACACAAGAAACATATTGGCACAACATTGGCTTATAATGTAAAGGTACCAATACGCTAAAGGGACTTGGGCAAAACATTGGTGCATAGAAATTTCAGCTCGAACTTACTCCTGGGCAGTCTTTGCAGACATAGCTTTGGGACTCATTTTGATAGGTTCCAGAAAGGCATTGTAATGGCTGAACAGAGCCCATTGGACAGTGATGTCCTGCACAAAAAGAAACTCCATTTAAAAATCTTTACTGCTATCCTCTACACGCTAACAATTCAAATTAAAAAGGGATTAACAAGGAGGGTTTTATTATATTGAGCAACCAATCAGGTAGGCTCTAGAATGGCCAGTCCATCTACACCAGCAAACAACCACCTGTGAGGTAAAGGTAATGCCAACATGCAACAGGGCTAACAGATTCCTTTAAAACCCCAGGCAAAAGATATGGAGATTGAGGCTGAAGCATGTTGTTGGGGTAAATTAAAAGGAGCTTTACTCTGCAGCAAACTGATAGGAAAATGCTTGATGCTGACGGAATTCCCATCGGGGAAACATGTTCCATTTCCCAGCATTATCACCACTCACCGTGACTAGCAGGAAAATCACTGCAGGGAAACGGAAAGAATAAGAGTGGTGCGGTACAAGATTTTGAGGAGCATGGACAGGGTGGATAGGGAGCAGCTGTTCCCCTTAGTTGAAGGGTCAGTTACGAGGGGTCACAAGTTTAAGGTGAGGGGCAGAAGGTTTAAGGGGGATTTGAGGAAGAACTTTTTTACCCAGAGGCTGGCGATGGTCTGGAATGCCCTGCCTGGGAGGGTGGTAGATGCAGGTTGCCTCACATCCTTTAAAAAGTACCTGGATGAGCACCTGGCACGTCATAACATTCAAGGCTATGGGCCAAGTGCTGGCAAATGGGATTAGGTAGACAGGTCAGGTGCTTTAATGTATCGGTGCAGACTCGATGGGCCGAAGGGTCTCTTCTGCACTGTATTATTCTGTGATTCTGTGAACTGCAGTAAGACTGCATCATGGTGAGGTCCTGATCAAATCAGAACAATGGCAAAATACTGCAGATGCTGGAAATCTGAAATAAAAATAGAAAATGCTAGAAAACACTCAGCGGATCTGACAGCATCTAGGGAGAGAGCGAGACTGAAAAATCTCCTCTAATTGGGGCCTTAAGTATTTAAATTGACTTCCCGCTTCTGTGGAGCAGGCTGGTGATCCAGATCCCAGCCTGCCCCTGGGAAACCTCCCCGGTGGTGGGAATGCATCAGGAAGTTGCCCCGATGTGACTCCCCCTACTTTCCCAGCCCCACCTGCCTCCAATCCCACCTCCACGGGACGGGACAATTCTACCCAACATTACAGGTCGATGACCTTTCATAAGGAAAGGGAAACAGTTAATCAGAACTGTTCTGATGAAAGGTCATCAACCTGAAACATTGGGCTGGAATTTTTTGAATCAATGTGGGGCTTCGACTGACGGGCAAAACATTGGTCCCACTTTGGCGGTAATTGGTTGCCATTGGGGTGGTCATCCGTGTTAAGGATTGCCACCCACCACCTCCAAGAGTTGCCAGCCAATCAGAGGACTGGTAGCTCAGCAGTGCCACTGGGACTGCACCTGGAAGACGATGACGCCATGAATGGACGGCACCCTCACAATCAGGTGAGTGGCGCCAGTCAGGCAGGTGTTAGTAATAAGGGAGGGCGGACATGGGGGGAGGGGTGGGGGTTTGGTGAGGTGGTGCCATGGCTGCGGGGGTGGCCACTCCATGGGGAAAAGAGCACCTGAATAGGGTCCCCCCCCAGTACCGAGCCTGCTGGGGGTGGGGGGGGGGGGGGGGGGGGGGGGGAGGGGGAGTGGCGCTAGGATTAACATGGCAGTTTTCCCACGTGGTAGAGTGCATTCCCCCCATCCCCACACTGCTGGTATATACCGGTGGTGGCAGGAGGAAACTCTTAATTGGCCACTTAAGTGCCTCAATTGGTCTCTGCCTAGGAGGGCCATCCACCACCTTCCCCGCCACTGGCATGATGGCATGGCAGTGGGAACACGAAGAATCCCCCCCACCACCCCCCCCCATTTGCCATTCCACCCCCACAGGGCTGGTAAAATTTAGCCCATTAACTCTGTTTCTCTTTCCACAGATACTGCCTGACCTACTGCGTGTTTTACGGATTTTCTGTTTTTATTCCTGATTGCATGAGGGCAAGTCAGCCAGTACATCACTGTGTGCAGTCCTAACCATCTGTTCAGAGACTGACAGAGATCGTGCATATAGTGTTGGGAGCACATAAACAAGAGCTTAAAAAATTATGCAAAGGAATTATTTATTTTATTTACCTTTAAGTACCTTAAAATAAATTAAAATTATAGTTATTACCTGATGTGCCTACACCTCCAAACATTAGAACAAAGAACAAAGAACAGTACAGCACAGGAACAGGCCATTCGGCCCTCCAAGCCTGCGCCGATCTTGATGCCTGCCAAAACTAACACCTTCTGCACTTCCGGGGCCCATATCCCTCTATTCCCATCCTATTCATATATTTGTCAAGATGTCTCTTAAACGTCGCTATCGTACCTGCTTCCACCACCTCCCCTGGCAGCAAGTTCCAGGCACTCACCACCCTCTGTGTAAAAAACTTGCCTCGCACATCCCCTCTAAACTTTGCCCCTCGCACCTTAAACCTATGTCCCCTAGTAACTGACTCTTCCACCCTGGGAAAAAGCTTCTGACTATCCACTCTGTCCATGCCGCTCATAACTTTGTAAACCTCTATCATGTCGCCCCTCCACCTCCGTCGTTCCAGTGAAAACAATCCGAGTTTTTCCAACCTCTCCTCATAGCTAATGCCCTCCAGACCAGGCAACATCCTGGTAAACCTCCTCTGTACCCTCTCCAAAGCCTCCACGTCCTTCTGGTAGTGTGGCGACCAGAATTGCACACAATATTCTAAGTGTGGCCTAACTAAGGTTCTGTACAGCTGCAACATGACTTGCCAATTTATATATTCTATGCCCCGACCGATGAAGGCAAGCATGCCGAATGCCTTCTTGACTACCTTATCCACTTTCAGTGACCTGTGGACCTGTACGCCCAGATCTCTCTGCCTGTCAATACTCCTAAGGGTTCTGCCATTTACTGTATACCTCCCACCTGCATTAGACCTTCCAAAATGCATTACCTCACATTTGTCCGGATTAAACTCCATCTGCCATTTCTCCGCCCAAGTCTCCAACCGATCTATATCCTGCTGTATCCTCTGACAATCCTCATCATTATCCGCAACTCCACCAACCTTTGTGTCATCTGCAAACTTACTAATCAGACCAGCTACATTTTCCTCCAAATCATTTATATATACTACAAACAGCAAAGTTCCCAGCACTGATCCCTGCGGAACACCACGAGTCACATCTCTCCATTCAGAAAAACACCCATCCACTGTTACCCTCTGTCTTCTGTGACTGAGCCAGTTCTGTATCCATCTTGCCAGCTCACCTCTGATCCCGTGTGACTTCACCTTTTGCACCAGTCTGCCATGCGGAACCTTGTCAAAGGCTTTACTAAAGTCCATATAGACAACATCCACCACCCTTCCCTCATCAATCATCTTCGCCACTTCCTCAAAAAACTCAATCAAATTAGTAAGACACGACCTCCCCTTCACAAAACCATGCTGTCTCTCGCTAATAAGTTCGTTTGTTTCCAAATGGGAGTAAATCCTGTCCCGAAGAATCCTCTCTAATAGTTTCCCTACCACTGACGTAAGGCTCACCGGCCTATAATTTCCTGGATTAGTCTTGCTACCCTTCTTAAACAACGGAACAACATTGGCTATTCTCCAGTCCTCTAGGACCTCACCTGTAGCCAATGAGGATGCAAAGATTTCTGTCAAGGTCCCAGCAATTTCTTCCCTTGCCTCCCTCAGTATTCTAGGGTAGATCCCATCAGGCCCTGGGGACTTATCTACCTTAATGCTTTGCAAGACGCCCAACACCTCCTCCTTTTTGATAATGAGATGACTGAGACTATCTGCACTCCCTTCCCTCGGCTCATCATCCACCAAGTCCTTCTCCTTGGTGAATACTGATGCAAAGTACTCATTTAGCACCTCACCCATTTCCTCTGGCTCCACGCATAGATTCCCATCTCTGTCCTTGAGTGGGCCAACCCTTTCCCTGGTTACCCTCTTGCTCTTTATATATGTATAAAAAGCCTTGGGATTTTCCTTAATCCTGTTTGCCAATGATTTTTCATGACCCCTTTTAGCCCTCCTAACTCCTTGCTTAAGTTCCTTCCTACTGTCTTTATATTCCTCAAGTGCTTCATCTGTTCCTAGCCTTCCAGCCCTTACAAATGTTTCCTTTTTCTTTTTGACTAGGCTCACAATATCCCGTGTTATCCAAGCTTCCCGAAACTTGCCAAACTTGTCTTTCTTCCTCACAGGAACATGCTGGTCCTGGATTCTAATCAGCTGACGTTTGAAAGACTCCCACATGTCAGATGTTGATTTCCCCTCAAACAGCCGCCCCCAATCTAAATTCTTCAGTTCCTGCCTAATATTGTTATAATTAGCCTTCCCCCAATTTAGCACCTTCACCCGAGGACTACTCTTATCCTTATCCACAAGTACCTTAAAACTTATGGAATTATGGTCACTGCTCCTGAAATGCTCCCCCTGGCCGGGCTCATTCCCCAATACCAGGTCCAGAATGGCCCCATCCCTAGTTGTACTATCTACATACTGTTTCAAGAAGCCCTCCTGGATGCTCCTCACAAATTCTGCCCCATCCAAGCCCCTTCGCACTAAGTGAGTCCCAGTCAATATTGGGGAAGTTAAAATCACCCACCACTACAACCCTGTTACTTTTACGTCTTTCCAAAATCTGTCTACATATCTGCTGCTCCACTTGCCGCTGGCTGTTGGGGGGCCTGTAGTAAACCCCCAACATCGTGACTGCACCCTTCCTATTCCTGAGCTCCACCCATATTGCCTCACTGCATGACCCCTCTGAGGTGTCCTCCCGCAGTACAGCTGTGATATTCTCCTTAACCAGTAATGCAACTCCCCCACCCCTTTTACATCCCCCTCTATCCCGCCTGAAGTTTCTAAAGCCTGGAACATTTAGCTGCCAATCCTGCCCTTCCCTCAACCAAGTCTCTGTAATAGCAACAACATCATATTTCCAAGTACTAATCCAAGCTCTAAGTTTATCTGCCTTACCTGTTATACTTCTCGCATTGAAACAAATGCACTTCAAACCACCAGTCCCACTGTGCTCAGCAACATCTCCCTGCCTGCTCTTCCTCTTAGTCCTACTGGCCTTATTTACTATGTCCTCCTCATTTACTTCACTAGCTGTCCTACTGCTCTGGTTCCAACTCCACTGTCACACTAGTTTAAACCCTCCCGCGTGACGCTAGCAAACCTTGCAGCCAGGATATTAGTGCCCTTCCAGTTTAGATGCAACCTGTCCTTCTTGTACAGGTCCCATCTGTCCCTGAAGAGAGCCCAATGGTCCAGATATCTGAAACCCTCCCTTCTACACCAGCTGCTCAGCCACGTGTTTAGCTGCACTATCTTCCTATTTCTAGCCTCACTGGCACGTGGCACAGGGAGTAATCCAGAGATTACAACCCTAGAGGTCCTGTTTTTTAGCTTACTACCTAACTCCCTAAACTCCCCCTGCAGGACCTCATCACTCTTCCTACCTCTGGCTGTTCACCCTCCCCCTTCAGAATACCCTCTGTCCGTTCAGAGACATCCTTGACCCTGGCACCAGGGAGGCAACATACCTTCCTGGAGTCTCTTTCACGTCCACAGAAGTGCCTATCTGTGCCCCTGACTATAGAGTCCCCTATAACTATTGCTCTTCTGCGCTTTGTCCCTCCCTGCTGAACAACAGTGCCAACCATGGTGCCACTGCTCTGGCTGCTGCTGTTTTCCCCTGATAGGCCATTCCCCCCAACAGTATCCAAAACGGTATACTTGTTAGAGAGGGGGATAGCCACAGGGGATTCCTGCACTGACTGCCTGCCCCTTCTAGCGGTCACCCATCTATTTGCCTGCACTTTGGGTGTAACCACTTCTCTAAAACTCCTGTCTATGACGCTTTCCACCATAGGAGTTGCTGTGATGGATTCTCCAGTGAAGTAGTAGCCAGGCTGAGAGGGACTCTCTTGAACTGCCATGTTGGACTTTGGACAATAGCAACTGGGAAGACATCGTGTACAGTTCTCTGCAAATTGTAAACCAACTGATGCACTGTGTGGGGGTAAAGGGAGACGCAGGTAGAAAATATTACAATAAACCTTTCCTTAAAAAGCAAATTGATATTGTACTTTGAGAATGTGCCCTGTCCACTCCCTCCACCACCAACGCACAGTGGCAGCAGTGTGTAGCATCTACAAGATGCACTGCAGCAACACACCAAAGCTCCTTATACAGTACCTTCCAAACCCGCGACCCCTACCACCCAGAAGGACAAGAGCAGCAGATGCATGGGAACACCACCACCTGCAAGTTCCCCTCCAAGTCACACACCATCCTGACTTGGAACTATATCGCCGTTCCTTCACTGTCGCTGGGACAAAATCCTGGAAGTCCCTTCCTAACAGCACCGTGGGTGTACCTACCCCACATGGACTGCAGCGGTTCAAGAAGGCAGCTCACCACCACCTTCTCAAGGGCAATTAGTGATGGACAATAAATGCTGGCATGTCCAGCGACGTCCACATCCCATCAGCAAATAAAAAAGTGAGTAAGAAGTTACTCAGTTGTTTACGTGCTAAAGCTGTAAAGTAGTTTAGCTGCAAGATCTCAACATTCATTATAGGACTCTCAGAGGGGGAAATTTATTTTTATTAACAAAATGCAGGTGAAAGACCAAAGCCCATAATGCTAAATACCATGAAGGTTAATATGAGGAGAGAGGATGACATCAACCAGGTATGAACTCCCACCACACAGCAAACAGTAAACTCTGCAGTTCTTTAATCCAAGTTGTTTATTAATAACCGGAGGTCAGAGGTCATAGTTCTAAAACAATTTACGAAATATCTAGAGAGGAGGTGAGGAGACGTTCTTTCACTCAGAAAAGATGTCAGGATCTGGAACCCTCTATCTGAAGCCCGTTCCATAAATGATTTTAAACAGGGAGTTGGACAGGTACGCGCAAGGTTGAAGAACTTACAGGGTTACGAACAGAAAGTGGGGCTGTGGGACTAAGCACATCTGCTCTTTAAAGAGGCAGCACAGGCATGATGGGCAGAATGGTCTCCTTCTGTGCTATAAGTTTCTATGATTTTACAATTCTAAGTAAAGCCCCAGATGGAGCCCAAGTTCAACAGTTGGTTTGAGGAACATTGTGACTGAATAAGGGGGAAATCAAACTCCTGAGCTCCAGCACTAAATTCTGGGTTGGCATCGAATTTGGTGGGCATGGATGACACACCCACCCCTTTGTTGATGGGTATGGAATCCCTAAAACTCTTCCTTTGCATAGCGCTAACCAGTCAGCTGGTGTAATCTGGTTATGGAAACCAGTATAAAAACTGGTAGTGACAATATGTCCTCTAATCAGGATATACGCCCCACCAAAATAAAGTTTCCCAAGTGAAACATTTCCTTTTTATAATACCATTCCCTACTTACTCTTTAAAATTCCTCGTAATTATTATCTGTTTTCATAGATTAATCACATTTCCTATGCTCCAGTCTGTGCACTAAAAGGGGTAATGTTGTGAGGTTTCACTGCTGATGCTCACTGGGGGTGATAAGCCTGCACGGGATTTAACACTGGGCTGTAGTGTCCATCACACTTTGTGTCTCGCAAGAATCCATGCCTGGAGTAAATGCCTGCATTCCAGACTCTAACTTTTCCCAAAAACATAATTTTTGTTAAAAGGCTGATCTTGAATATTCCTTCCCATGCTGAACTGGACAGCAGTCAGTGAATGGCTGAGATGTGCAGACCAGGAATTTGCAGGTTCAATCCTCAGACTGGACTGAGCTAACTTCTCTGTGACGGGGAGAAAGTAGGAGTGTTTTGAGAAGGCCTACAACACATCAGATGCAGATGCTTTCCCTTAGACTCTTACAAAAGGTGTCTCTTTGCACACAGCAAATTGACAATATGTCGAATATAACTTTTATGTAAATCTGAATATAACTCATTAATATAGCTCTGTATATAGACTTAAATCTAACACATGGTAATACATATCTGTACATGATTTTGCTTCAACCACCTTTTTAGTGCTTCTAAGAAGATTTCTTTTCACTTATTCTGTATTTCACTACCTGTTAGTTCCTACGGGATAAGGAACAGGGCTGGCACTTCCTTCTAGAGAGGAATACCCTGATGGACACACTCCGCAATGCTTGGAGACAGAGCTGTTACTGAGTCCCTCAGTTGGAGTTCGAGATGTTGCTCCTCTTACAGATATTAACCCTGTGGAAAAGGAAAAATAAAACATGTCAATGGACATAGCTGATTCAGAAATATTTTCTGTGGTCTTTCTCAGTGAAACTGCTGAAGTCATTACAAATTAAACCCTTACCCAAACAGGGGAGACTCCCCTCCCTTCAAGATGATAGTGATCAATAAAATATGCTTCAATATGGGTGTTGTCGCAGTACGCCATAGGAAAACTTCAAAGCCAGATGTAGACTTACTACTTGAATAGCTAAAGCACCTCTCCTTCACTTGCAGACTGAATGCATTTAGTGGCATGAGATGGGAGCAAACCTTCCTGATTCCCCCATAAGAGGCAAAAGTTTCTTTGTATCAACCCTAGCGAATCATTTTAACATTTTAAACATCTCGATCAGAACACCCGTCAATCTTCTAGACTCAAGGGAATGCAAAGCAAGTTTATGCAAGCTATGCTCATAACTTTACCTTCTAAGCCATCAGGATGAGGCTTAGCTCTGATGTCCTCTGTTACATTCACAGTCACAACTTGTTGGCAAAAAACTGCAACATTAGTCAGTGTCTTCAGTAGAGGAGGGGAGAAAATTGTGGCGGGGGGGGGGGGGGGGGGGTGGGTGGGTACGGTGAGGATGAGAGGGTGCAGATTGGAAGAGGAGAAACTGTTTATAAAAGACTGCAAAATGGTGATAATTAAAAACCAATAGTGTTACAGAATATATGAGTCTCACTGGCAGTATCAATCTGTCCTGAATTTTTGCAGTAGTGGCCGCCTGGGCAAGGCTTACATTGCTGATGACTGCTCAATCCTGTGTCTTCCAAGCATACCAGCAGGACATGGTTAGCTATGGTCTCCACATTAGCTCCCCAACTCCCAATACAATAAAATCATTTGAATTACAGTGTACATTACAGCATTGATGTTCTTGCAGAAAATAAAACAAGCAATTCTACATGGGTATCAATCTGGCAGTACTATGTGCAATACAGTGTCTTTACAAAATTAGCACCAACAATCATGGGTATGAGAAGGGTTTTCCAGTTGTTCTCTGTTAGTGGATATCTCCAACATTGTGTGAATTTCACGAAGAACGAAGATGTACCCTTGAACCCATCCAACATTCTGGCATCTGGTGTCATTTATATTCTTTTTTATTTTATTTTTTAATTTATTTTTTATTTAGAAATACAGCACTGAAACAGGCCCTTTGGCCCACCGAGTCTGTGTGACCATCAACCACCCATTTATACTAATCCTACACTAATCCCATACTCCTACCACATCCCCACCTTCCCTATATTCCCCTACCACCTACCTATACTAGGGGCAATTTATAATGGCCAATTTACCTACCAACCTGCGAGTCTTTGGCTGTGGGAGGAAACCAGAGCACCCGGCGAAAACCCACGCAGTCACAGGGAGAACTTGCAAACTCCACACGGGCAGTATCCAGAATTGAACCCGGGTCGCTGGAGCTGTGAGGCTGCAGTGCTAACCACTGCGCCACATTGCCGCCCATATTCTGAAGGTGAGTTTCCAAGCCTCCACCGGGGAAGTCCTGGGGAGGGACAATTCCAGCAGCAGTCCAAGAATATTCCAGGAGCTTTCAATATAATGGCAATGAATTCTTTCCTCCTCTTTGACCTGCGCATGACCACAGGACCTTGGCTGTCAAACAAAGCTTCTGTGGCTTCCAAAACCAACCTCAGAACATCAGAGGCTGGGTGTAACTGTGTGGCAAGCATTCAAGTGACTCAGACAGAAATCAGTTGGGAGTATGTATTTACAGGGAATCTCCCTGAGCAATGTTCCACTCCTGATAAAGTGACTACCAAAACTCGTTTTCACAGCCACATCTCTTTCCTCAGTGACTGTCTCCGGCTCCGACTTATTCCACGCGGATTCCAACTGCAGTTTCACCCATCATGCTTTGAAACCACCCAGGATCACAGTAATCTCCGAGAAATACAACGTTCCTCGGACTGCTACTCTCGCCGCATCCTGAGATCCACACTCAGTGCTATGCGCCGCCACATGCACACACTGTTCCTCTCTCTCCAGCAGCACCGCCTCACCTTATCTCAAAGCTGTTCTACTCCGCAGTTCCATTTCATCTTTCGTCTCATCCGACGCATTAACAAAAAACTTTTTTTCTTCCTTTCAGGTGTTAAGGAACGCAAGCTCCAGCAGCTGATGGGGACGAATGCCCCTCCAGATCCTCCTTCCGCTTCACTTCCCTCTGACCCCACCCCTTCTGATCTGACCCCTTGCCGTGTATTCACGATACCCTCTGACCTCCCCCTCTCTGATGCTGAGCGTTCTGCACTCAGCAAAGGTCTCAGTTTTATCCCCTTACGCCCCCACCTCAATGAATTTCGCGCTCGGCATGACGTTGAGCTCTTCTTCCGTCGCCTCCGCCTCCGGGCTCACTTCTTCGACCAGGAGTCCTCCCCCCGACCAGCAGACCCATTCACCCGCCTCCAGCATTCTCCCTCTACCTGGACCCCTCCCCCTGGCCTCTTACCTGCTCTTGATCTCTTCATTGAAAACTGTCGGCGAGACATTGGTCATCTCAATTTCTCTGCCCCCCTCACTCACTCTAACCTGTCCCCCTCTGAACTTGAGGCACTCCGTTCTCTCAGGTCTAACCCCGACATGGTCATCAAACCTGCAGACAAGGGTGGTGCTGTTGTCGTATGGCGTACCGACCTCTACCTTGCAGAAGCTCAACGCCAACTCACGGACACTTCTTCCTACCTCCCTCTGGATCACGACCCCACCACCGAACATCAAGCCACCGTCCAAAGGACTGTCACTGACCTCATCTCCTCTGGAGATCTTCCCTCTACAGCTTCCAACCTCATAGTCCCACAACCCCGGACAGCCCGCTTCTACCTCCTTCCCAAAATCCACAAACGGGACTGTCCTGGCAGACCCATTGTGTCAGCCTGCTCCTGCCCCACTGAACTTATTTCTGCCTATCTAGACTCTATCTTTTCTCCGCTGGTCCAGTCTCTTCCCACCTACATCCGTGACTCTTCTGACACCCTACGTCATTTTGACAATTTCCAGTTTCCTGGTCCCAACCGCCTCCTCTTCACTATGGACGTCCAATCGCTCTACACCTCCATCCCCCACCAGGATGGTTTGAGGGCTCTCCGCTTCTTCCTGGAACAGAGGCCCGACCAGTCCCCATCCACCACCTCTCTCCTCCGCCTGGCTGAACTTGTTCTCACATTGAACAACTTCTCCTTCAACTCTACGCACTTCCTTCAAGTAAAAGGTGTCGCTATGGGTACCCGCATGGGCCCTAGTTATGCCTGTCTTTTTGTGGGATATGTCGAGCATTCTTTGTTCCAGTCCTACTCAGGCCCCCTCCCACAACTCTTTTTCCGGTACATTGATGACTGTATCGGTGCCGTTTCCTGCTCCCGCCCAAAACTGGAAAACTTTATCAACTTTGCTTCCAATTTCCACCCTTCTCTCACCTTCATATGGTCCATCTCTGACACTTTCCTTCCCTTCCTCGACTTCTCTGTCTCCATCTCTGGGGATAGGTTGCCTACTAATATCCATTATAAGCCCACCGACTCCCACAGCTACCTCGACTACACTTCTTCATACCCTACCTCCTGCAAGGACTCCATTCCATTCTCCCAGTTTCTCCGTCTCCGACGCATCTGCTCTGATGATGCTACCTTCCATGACGGTGCTTCTGATATGACCTCCTTTTTCCTCAACCGAGGATTTCCCCCCACTGTGGTTGACAGGGCCCTCAACCGTGTCCGGCCCATTCCCTGCACCTCTACCCTCACCCCTTCCCCTCCCTCCCAGAACCGTGACAGGGTTCCCCTTGTCCTCACTTTTCACCCCATCAGCCTCCATATCCAAAGGATCATCCTCCGCCATTTCCGCCACCTCCAGTCGCATCTTCCCCTCCCTTCCCCTGTCAGCATTCCGAAGGGATCGTTCCCTCCGCGACACCCTGGTCCACTCCTCCATTACCCCCACCACCTCGTCCCCGTCCCATGGCACCTTCCCCTGCAATCGCAGAAGGTGTAATACCTGCACATTTACCTCCTCTCTCCTCACTATCCCAGGCCCCAAACACTCCTTTCAGTAGAAGCAGCGATTTACTTGTACCTCTTTCAATGTAGTATACTGTATTCGCTGCTCACAGTGTGGTCTCCTCTACATTGGGGAGACCAAGCGAAGACTGGGTGACCGCTTTGCGGAACATCTCCGCTCAGTCCGCAAGCAGGACCCTGAGCTTCCGGTTGCTTGCCATTTCAACACTCCCCCCTGCTCTCATGCTCACATCTCTGTCCTGAGATTGCTGCAGTGTTCCAGTGAACATCAACGCAAGCTCGAGGAACAGCATCTCATCTACCGATTAGGCACACTACAGCCTGCCGGACTGAACATTGAGTTCAATAATTTCAGAGCATGACAGCCCCCCATTTTACTTTCATTTTTAGTTATTTTTTCTTCCTTTTTTTTTGCATTCTTTTTTACATTTTTTACAATCTTTTTTTTGCATTTATTTCATTTCATCTTAGTTTGTTCAGTTTGCTTACCAACTGTTTTTTTCAGGTTTTTTTTCAGGTTTGCACTTGCTGCTGTTCAATATTCAGTGTATTCACACCTAATCTGTACTAATGCTTTGTCTTTCAACACACCATTAACATATTGTTTGCCTTTACTCCGTGACCTTTTGGTCAGCTATGTGGCCTGGTCCAATCTCGACCTCCTTTGTTATCTCTTGCCCCACCCCCACCTCACCTACTTATAACCTGTGACTTTTATAATATTTGTCAGTTCCGAAGAAGGGTCACTGACCCGAAACGTTAACTCTGCTTCTCTTTTCACAGATGCTGCCAGACCTGCTGAGTGGTTCCAGCATTTCTTGTTTTTATTTCAGATTTCCAGCATCCGCAGTATTTTGCTTTTATTTTAATGTTCCACTCCTACCTGACCCAGGACCACTGAAAAAAAAAAATCAGTGGGAGAAGGGTAGGAAATCCACCATATCTTGCCGCGCCCCTAGCCAAGCTGTTCCTGTACAGCTACAACACTGGCACCTACCCAGCAATGTGGAAAATTGCCCAGTTATGTCCTGTACATAAAAAGCAGGACAAGTCCAACCCGGCCAATTACCGCCCCATCAGCCTACTCTCAATCATCAGTAAAGTGATGGAAGGTGTCATCAACAGTGCCATCAAGCAGCACTTGCTTAGCAATAACCTGCTCAGTGACGCTCAGTTTGGGTTCTGCCAGGGCCACACAGCTCCTGACCTCATTACAGCCTTGGTTCAAAGATGGACAAAAGAGCTGAACTCAAGAGGTGAGGTGAGAGTGACTGCCCTTGACATCAAGGCAGCATTTGACCGAGTGTGGCATCAAGGAGCCCTAGCAAAACTGGAGTCAATGGAATCAGGGGGAAAACTCTCCGCTGGTTGGACTCATAACTAGCGCAAAGGAAGATGGCTGTGGTTGTTGCAGGTCAATCATCTGAGCTCCAGAACATTACTGCAGGCGTTCCACAGGGTAGTGTCCTAGGCCCAACCATCTTCAGCTGCTTCATCAATGACCTTCCTTCAATCATCAGGTCAGAAGTGAGGATGTTTGCTGATGATTGCACAATGTTCAGCACCATTCGTGACTCCTCAGATACTGAAGCAGTCCGTGTAGAAATGCAGCAAGACCTGGACAATATCCAGGCTTGGGCTGATAAGTGGCAAGTAACATTTGTGCCACACAAGTGCCAGGCAATGACCATCTCCAACAAGAGAGAATCTAACCATCTCCCCTTGACATTCAATGGCATTACCATCACTGAATCCCCCACTATCAACATCCTGGGGGCTACCACTGACCAGAAACTGAACTGGAGTAGTCATATAAATACCGTGCCTACAAGAGCAGGTCAGAGGCTAGGAATCCTGCAGCGAGTAACTCACCTCCTGACTTCCCAAAGCTTGTCCGCCATCTACAAGGCACAAGTCAGGAGTGTGATGGAATACTCTCCATTTGCCTGGATGGGTGCAGCTCCAACAACGCTCAAGAAGCTCGACACCATCCAGAACAAAACAGCTCACTTGATTGGCACACCATCCACAAACATTCACTCCCTCCACCACCGATGCACTGTGGCAGCAGTGTGTACCATCTACAAGATGCACTGCAGCAATGCACCAAGACTCCTTAGACAGCACCTTCCAAACCCGCAACCTCTACCACCTCGAAGGACAAGAGCAGCAGATGCATGGGAACACCACCACCTGCAAGTAGCCCTCCAAGTCACACACCATCCTGACTTGGAACTATATCGCCGTTCCATCACTGTCGCTGGGTCAAAATCCTGGAAGTCCCTCCTAACAGCACTGTGGGTCTACCTACCCCAAATGGACTGCAGCGGTTCAAGAAGGCAGCTCACCCCACCTTCTCAAGGGCAATTAGGGATGGGCAATAAATGCTGGCATAGCCAGTGATGCCCACATCCCATGAATGAATTTTTTTAAAATGAGACTTAGATCTCTATTCCATTGGGACATCTGTCTAAAGGGGAATATATCATCAGATTGAACATATAACACAACTGTTAACATGTTTTTGATGAACATGTTCGCAATTTCATTCAGCATGTCACATAAAATAATTCTCCTCCCATTTTCCTATTGTATTCTTGGAAATGGAAAGAAAGATGTACAAATTTAGTACATGCATTTCACCTCTGCTATTGGCACTTAATACACCAGCTGATATTATGGGTGGAAGGGGGAAAATATGGAAAGTACAAACTAACTTAGACAATCAAAATATTTTACAAACGGATGACAGATTAATTGTTCCCTGGAATTTAGCAGATGGTAATCCATCTAGAGAGCTGGCACAGGCATGATGGGCCAAATGGCCTCCTTCTGTGCTGTATGATTCTACAAGATGGGCACAGAGGTAGACAACTGTGAAATATTAACATTTGTAAACACATCAACATTTCCAATAATGTCCACCAGTGTCACACGAACAGCCTAAATATTATACAAATTCTAAGGATTATGCACATACTAAATACATACAGATATTTGACAATCACAAATAGAGCTGGCAACACTATTCAGGGTAATTTCCTCTGTGGATTGGAGGTAGTGCAGACACTGTGCATTAAGATACACACATTTATACTGAAAATTGACTGGTGGTTGACTCAAAAGAGGCACAAGCACAACGGGACAAATACTGGTAACCTTCTTCTCCGCTTAAAATTCTATGAATCACTAAAAACAGTTGCTGCATCATTGGTGAAAGGCATCAAAACTTGCAATTCAAATCAGGATAGACCAGATACTCTGACATTGGGAGTAAATGCAACGTCGCTGTGTACCGACTCCAATATAATTTCTGGATTGTTACATGCCCCTTACTCTTGATTTATTCAAGAATAATAATTGTGCACAGGGTTGCCACTCATAGATTTTGAACTAGAGATTTCTTTCTTCCAGTATTTTCTGTAATGTGAATGGAATGAAGTCTTATTTTCAAAACAGATGTCCATTTCCTCCATTCATTTCTGTACTTTCTGATATTTTCAATGAACTGCACCTGGGAGGCAGTAGCTGGCAAAAGAGGGGAATGGCAATAACCTACATTTCAGCTGTGAAGAGAGACTGGATCGGCTGAAGGGCCTGTTTCTGTGCTGTATAACCCTGACTCTATGACTCTATAACTTTCATCGCGAGTAAAACAAACATCAGGAGTCATGCCAAGGCATTTGCTGTGCCACTCTTATTCGAATTCCTGTTCAGAAAAGAACTTACCCGAATTGTAAATTCCACCCACTTTTCTTTATAGTCTCTGCCAAGCACTTGAGATATTTTAACAAAGTTCTGTGTTGATTTAAACCATCAAGTGGCGTGTCAGCAGACAATAAACACATACAAACCTCACGGCTGACAGAAACATAAGACTATGTATACTAAAAAGAAACCCTCATGTGTATGTGGCTCGAATTCATGCACAAACAGAATGGGTGCAGCCTGGGAACTAAAATCAAACAAACCAACAGAGCAGAGTAAAATCTAAAGATTTACATCATGATACATACATACCACGCTTCGCATCTATCTCCTCAGTTTCCTTTTCATTGTCACAAAAGATTTTCTGTTTCAGTCGACTGTTCTGACCAGGTGAGAAAGAGGTTTCGGGGTCCCTTTCAGCCTTCACCTGGTCTTACAATAACGGTTTTATTTTTAAACACAGTTTTTTAGCTCCCCCTTGGTGAATCCTTGTTCACTGTTTGCCAATTATAAGGCAAATAAACCAGCACAAACAGGTTTTCTTAGGTTTTTAGAAGAAAAGTTGAAATTCATTAAACGTAAACTCTAATTCGGTTAATACCTACGGATAGATGACACGCCCACTCTAGCATGCATACGCGATACACACATGCAAATAGAGATAGAAAAGAGCAGAAGAAAAATAAAGTGGGAAGGTTTGAAGCAATATCCGAAGAGTTGTTGTTACAGTTCTTTGAGCTCACTGTATAGTCCTTGAGTATAGGTGGATCTTTTCGTTGGGGCCCAGTATTCTTCTTAAATCTTGTTCGCTGTAGGAGACCTTTCTCTCTTGGGGTTCATGTGTCTTCAGTGGATTCAGAGGCTTGTGAGAGAGAGATGGGAGCAGACAGGAGAGAGATCTTCTCAGTCCAGGAGCAAAAAGACTTTCAGCCCAAACTGTTCGTACAAATTCAAAAAAAACTTAGCTTGCCCAGATTAGTCATGTGACCAGCTGGTTTGATCGTGTTGGTTTGTGTATTCGGTCATCTTAGCAGTCAACCTGGAATGCGAACTCCCCCACCTTCAACGTCTGGTGATCAAAAGTCCATTGTGGGTTGAATGTGTCAGGGAATGGCTGCTTTGTCCTTCCAAACACTGTCTTTTAATATGAAAATGTATTTTCCAGCCACAGCTGATCTTTTTAACAAGTCCTTTCTTCACTCCAGTAACAGTTTAAAATCAATGTTCATGACAGAATTAATGTGCCTCATTCTTGGCAGGTGGGGGCCTAGCAGACACTATTGACAACCAACTAACAGATTGGCTATTGTGGAATGCCAAAGTGTATGGCATAAATCATTAAAGGCTTATGGCATAGAGGGAGTCCATTCAATTCACCATGTCTATGCTGACCTTTTGCTTGAACAAGCCACAACTCAATTTTATTAAAACTAATCCCATTTTCTCCCAAAGTTATGGTTCTCTTGTTTCATCAGAAATGTCAGATGTTTATGATGTTCATAATGCATGCCTGAAGCTCTGTACAAGTGCTAAGTTCTGCCTACCTTTAGGGCAAGGTGCCGATGTCTCCTCCTCCCTGTAGGGAAACCAGGCTTGCAAAACTTGCAAGTAAGCAGTCTTCTTTCATTCGAATAACTGCCCAGAGGGCATATCTGTGGTGATTTTGAACCAGGAGGGCAGTAAAAGTACAAGGAGCACAGATCACCAGATATGCTGTTTGAGGGGGAAGATGTGAATGAGCTACTGTTATAGTAATACCCTTGGATTCCCGAATCCTAAGGTGCAGAAACATTGGCAATATTAGCAAAAACAAATCACAGTGTTATAAAAAGCTTAGTGACAGAATACATAATACAAACAGGATTGACAGCATTTTTTTTAGATTCAAAGAAAATCCTAAAAATGTACAATTTCTGATGGTCAGGTTAGTGAGAGATGGGTGAAGCCTCTTAATTATAATTAAAATACTGGGGTAGGTCTCCATGCTATTTTCCTTTGGGAGAAGATAGCCAGAAACTCTGGCAAAACTGCAGAAATAGGTGCACAGTTTCTCCACAGTTACCACCATTCTTCCGTCAAGTTACCACAGGCGATTGGGAGTTACCACAGGCGATTGGGAACATCCCCATGAAAATTGCAGGTGACTTGGTGAAGCAAGAATGAGCTCAAAGAGCGGAGAGGAACCATAGAACAGAAACTTTTCTTTTGGAAAATGTCACCTCTGTTAACTGGGAAAGAAAATCAACACATTCCAAAACCCCCCTCGTCATATCTGTCAGAAACACAGCACTGCAGAGAAAGTGAGAATGAGCCTGCTCTTGGATGGGTTCACAACTAGGGTGACAGCTGCCCATTTCACTCATTACATTTGAAGGGATAAGAAGATCGTGCAACTTCTAAAATAGGTTGTGAATTTGCTGTTGCACATTTTGCACTAACACTCAAAGCCAATTTCACTCAGTGAGTTTGAAGTGGCATTACATAGATCATCAGGGCACCCATTGTTAGCACTGCAAGATCCCACAGTAAAAATGACAATAAATTTGTTCGACTGTATTATTTGGGGGAAATGTTGGTCAGGATCCTGCAACAGCTCCCTACTCTTCTTCAAACAGTGCCCTGGGCGCATCCACCTGGCAGGAACAGGTAGACTGGATCCTGGTTTAGTGGATCATCTGGAGGTTAACATCTCTGGTAATATAGCACTCCTTCATAGAAGGTTAGCTGTGATTGCATTTTCAAGTCCTGAATCAACCTTCTAACTTAGGATGAGAGCTGAGTCAAGTTGACAGGTAATTCTTACATATTGGCATCTAATATGAGAAGTATAGGTCGTACTTACAACTGAAAAAAATGGTACTTAATACATACCACTTCTCCTTTTAATCCTCCTTTGTTGAAGGCAGGGACACAAGTCCACAGACACGATGAACTGGCCAGTACCACACCCTACGGGCATCACCAGGGAATTCAAATATGGGAGCTATCTCACCTATAGGAGATCCTAACTTGATCAGTAATCACACAAGTGCATTTCCAGGGGTCACTGAATAACAAACAGGAGAGGGATTCCTAGCCCATAATTACTGAGGCCTGTTAAACTCCAGAAAGCTTGTTATGGAAGGATAATGCTGGAGCCTATCTTTACTCAGTTTCACATTTATTGTGCATAATAAAAGGATTACAAGCATATCACTCCTCACTCAAAGCCCTCCACCAGTCTCAGTAGGTGTCTCCTTATAAATGCTCAAGTAAGACCCTAATTAACATCCTCCACCTGCATGTAATCAAACAATTCATACACAATTAACAGATTAACAAGGCCACTTCTTATACCCTTAACCCCACTCGAGGTACAGTTAGCCATTTCGGCATTGATCAGAGTTAGGAAGCCAGGAGTAGGCCATTCAGTGCCTTGAACCTGTTCTGCCATTCAGTGAGATCATGTCTGATCTGTATCTTAACACCATCCACCTGCCATGACTCCATATTGGTTCAAACTGAGTTTTGACAGAGGGGGTAGAATTTTCAATTCCCGTCAGAGGCAGGATCGAAGGCAAGAAGGCCCGAAAATTGGCATTGGGGAGTGGCTTGCCGGGTTGTCAGCATGTTCCCGCCTCTGGGCCATTTTCATTCTGGGAGGAGCAGAGGGTAGCCAGTTAGGCCAATTAAATGGCCTAGTAAGGCCACTTAGCAGAACGGACCCCCCCCCCACTGAGGCCGAAACACAGCCACGGGCTGGAGGCGGCTGACCTGGAGTGTGGGGCAGTGCCATCATGACCACTGGGCTACAGCTGTGGCCTCTGTCTATCCAGTGGAGAGGTTGCCCAAGCGCGATGGTGGTCTGGCAACTGTGGCCTTTTTCATGTGAAAATTTTATACTGTCTTCAGAGGCACCTCCTTTGTGAGGCACCCTTTCTCTCTCTCTCTGCAGGCATTGGCAGCTCCCATCTCAGACAGTGGGTCTGCCTATGTGTCATTGATGGAGGACCTCCTATTGGCCCTCCAGCCTTGGAAGCCCACCCAGCATCCTTCATTGGAAGGCGAGCGCACTCCCTGGCCACTAATTGGCCATCCCTACAGAAATTGTGTCAGGCATCTGACGCCAATGTAACATGGGGTCAGGAACTGGAAATTCAACCAACGTTGGGGACCCGACCCCAGGATCTCAATTTAAAGCCTATGTCTTTTGCTACCATTAGTGACAGAGCTGTCTCTGCATCGCTAAGCAGCACAGTAGGCTTGCCTGTTTCATCTGACAAATATAGGGACACCTTACCCCTGAACAGAAAACGTCTCCGATCTTCAAGGACCTGACTTAATTCATTAGCACATAGGGGAGAACATTTCTGCTCACCATCCAACATTGTCAAAGCCACTGGCTTGTCAACAACACCAACTATTAGGACATCCTTTTCAGGATAGGCTTTCGGAAAACATATTATAGCTCCTCCCTTGCCTTTCAGCTTCCGGCATTCTGTTTTTATATGTCCTCTTTTATTACAAAAATAACATGTTAGTCCTTTTGACTCAACCCTAATCTCCTATCATTTTTACCACTTGGAGGATTGTCTGTATTGTCTCCTTTACGGTTTCTCTGACTAAAACCAAATCTCTTCTCATTACCCACCCTCCTAACTGGGGCCTGTAACTACTGCTTTTGTGGATCAATTTGTAATCATTTACCATTTCTGCAGCATTCCTTATTTTACCAACTTCATGTTCTTCCAGCTGGGACCTTATTCCTAAAGGGATACTGTTTTTAAATTCCTCTATTAGGATTACTTCCCTAATGCTTTCAAAGTATTGCTCAATTTTCAGGGACCTATATCATCCGTGAAATGTCATTTCCTCTCTCTAGCAAATTCCATTAATGTTTGGCCCTGCTTTTTTAATTCCTGAATTTTTGCCTGTAAGCCTCTGGTACCAACTCATAAGCATTGAGAACTGCAGTCTTAACCACTTCATAATCACTCTCTGAAAGTGTTGAATATATCTCTAATGCTTTCCCCACTAACGGACTACAATAAAATTGTCAAACTTTCTTTCGGCCAGTGCAACTTCATTAGCAATTTTTTCAAAGGATACAAAATACATTTCAACTCCTTCCTCACTGAATTTAGGCACTGAGTGAATATTCCTTGCCAAATCAAAACCAGAAGTTAAATCATATTTGTCCTCAAACCTTCCTATGATTCTCTGTTGGCGTAATCTAAGCTTTTCCTGTTCAGCTCAAATTTCCTGACTTCCCTCTCTCTCTGTAACTCTCTTTCTTTTCCTTTCTCTTTCCTTTCAAGTGCAAGCTTTCTCATTTCAAGTTGTAATTGTCTTTCTCTTTCTTTTTCTTCCCTTTCCAATCTCAGCTTCTCTAACTCAATTTTGGCTAGTTCCACTTTAACATTGGCAAAAACATCCTCTTCTTTCACCAACTTCAAGTAAAGAACCAATCCTTGGATTATCTCCACTTTCCTAGCCCCTGAGCTTATACTAACGCCCACATGTGCTGCTACCATGACCAAATCGACCTTTCTCAACTGCTGCAATATACTGAGGGTCAAATCTTCCCTCTTAACAAATGCTTGTACATTAATGGTACTCATAGTGATTTCCCACTGAACCCAATCAAAGTAAATGTGAAACCTTGTTCGTTTAAACTCTGGAAAATTCCAGCAAACACATTTTACAGCCTCTGAAATCATATTCCGGACCTGAGCCTCCAATTTCTTATGACCTCAGTGAGACCATTAATGTTAAAATAAGAGATACGAACCCTCAGACCAATTTAAAGAATTGCATGACAAGATTTCATGCTTTAAGACTTTTATTGTAGCAACTAAACTAAAAGAAATCCCCATTAACTAAATAATACTTTGTAAATAGCTGATACCCCAAATGACAAAGGAAACTATTTTCTTTATTTATTAAAACACTTGAAAACCTCACACCACACTTATGCGTTACACAATCCTCCTTGATGGTGAAATCTTTGCAGTTAAAAGTCCCAAACTCCTCCTAGTTGCAATGGGTTGGATCGCCCAGACCTTTCTCAAAATCAACGTCCACTTTGATCCCTTCTCTGAGCACTTTCGACCTGGTCGTCCATGAATAAGGTGATTCCTGATGATCCTGTCGGGCTTTTACTTCTCCACAAACCTCAACTTTTAAAACAGGTTCAAATCTTTGCAGCTTTTCGCTAAATCAGTATTCTTTCTTCCTTCAGGCTGCCACCACTGGTTATATTTCTTTCTCACAGCCTGCTCGGAGGCTGCCACTGCTGGTTTTCTTTCTTACAGCCTGTCTGCCTTTGGAAAATCTATTAAATTTATTGGGACATCAGCTCATTGTCCTTTTCCAATATACGAAGTCCAGAAGTTTCAGCAGAGCCACCTGGGCCTTCCATTGTTCCCAAGTGTTAGCAGCTGCCATGCACATTTGCACTCTCAGAATCACTGACTCCTTGTTTACGATCCGAGAGACTGGGTGGGTGAAACCCATTGTTCTTCATGTATCATGAACCTGCAGTTTCAGTTTTTTCAACAAAAGTCTTTGATCTATGTTCTCTATTGTCCTGGTAAACACAATTTCTGTCTTCTCTTTAAGTATGGTCGATGTGAGGTCACCTGACTTCTCTGACTCCATCTTAAATTTTTAAAAATCACAGTTTTTAAAATATAATCATGTTACGAAGTCCAGTGTTCATGACACTACTTGTGCTATCGGTTTGCCTGCACAGTCACACGTCCAGGACATTTTTAAGGAGGTCGAGTCGGGGCGGGGAAGCTACCTGCCAAAAAGCAGTGGGTATCCAATTGAGGCTATTACAGGCCTATTAAGGCAATTCTCCTACACTGACTGGAATTTTCCAATTGGCATGCAGTGGCCAAAACACTGGAAGTAAAAGGAGGCGGCCTCCCGGTGGCAGACTAGGGGATGGGCGGGGTGCTCCTTAGGCACTTTAAGACACACTCCCCCAACCCACTGCTGATGCAGAAAAATGGCCAGGCCGAGGCCACAGGCCACCCTGTGGAGGAGTTTCCCCTCCTCAATGGCAGGCTGACAGCTGCGGCCATTGTTATTCACAAAGATTGTAAAAGTGCTGAGAGAGGGTGTTCATCTTGAGGGAGCCTCTCTCTCCCTTACCTGCATCGGTAGGTTGCAGCTTTTTTACAGCTGGAAGGCCTCCAATTGGCTAATCCAACAAAAATCGCATGGGGCATGTCACCCCCACACTGTGTGGGGTCGAGTACCAGAAATAATCCCAAAGTTGGGATCCCAACCCCAAAACAAAAAGTTGCTCTTTGTCTACCTGTTCCAGTGTTTCATGTGGACATTCAGGATCCCATTCTGCTCAAAGAAGAGCAGAGTCTTCTCTCAGTATCCTGACCAATATTCTTTCCTACAAGTGTTTGGGAATATTTCAGAGGGCTGTGATAAGGTGTTACATTAATGAAAGTCTAATGAGAGGTCCTTAAAGGGTTTGGCTTGGCAACCCAATACAAATCAGGCAAATCTCCAGAATATTCAGCATTTTGTATTTTTAAGTCTTTTACATTTAAACGTATATAAGTAACCTATTTTACAGGGTTATTGTAGCACACAAGAAGTATTTACTTCTTAAAAAGTTAAAGGCCATTCCTTGCCACAGTACACTTGCACAATTTTGACTCAGCTCTCAGATTGCCAGACTAACAAAAAAGTTGGATTGAGTCACTTGTATTCTCGCCAAGAATATACATTCTAAGTGTAATGATTAAGAAAATTTCTTCGAAAAACATCGGACACCCTTCCATATACTTACTGAACAATGACTGCTTAATCCCATTTATGTGACATCATCCATTTATATCCTGAAGATTACATGCACGTGATCACATCAAGAACATACTGTAATATCTAGTTTAAGGTGGAGTTAAATTAGGAACACTTTCCCATCAGTTTTATTGCATTTCCTTTTAAAATGGCCCACTGATACTGGGCTTTAGTTCTACAGACACCAGGAGTCTGACTTTTAGGCCCTGTTAGGACCAGGAATGGAAGTGGATGGATACTAAAAATAGCGCCGCCAGCCTGCGTGCCAGTTCCCTGGCTCCATCCCACCCCCAGGCCATTTTCCGGAGGTGGGATGGCAGGGCTACCTGTCTGTATGCAGTGGTCAGCCAATTAGCCTTGTTAAGGATCTATTAAGGCCAACTGAAGGAGGGTGAGTGGGATTTTCCAGTAGGTCTCCAGATTGCCACAGGCGGTGGGTGACAGTACAGATGCCTGGAGGTGGCCTCCTGGCAGCAGACTGGGCAGCCAGCGTTCCAGGAAGGCCAAGAGGCTTTCCCTGCCTGCCTGAATGCAGTAACAGAAGACTAGAAGTTCAGCTCTGTAGCGCCCAACTTTTTGGTGCTGCAGGAGCTCTTTTGTTTCCAATTCTGGTGTGGGCCGTGCTGGATGCCATTTTGATAAGGGCCATACTGTTATGAAAGTGACTCTGTTTCGTTAAAAATAATTTTTTTTTAAAGGAATTTATCGTTAAGCTCAACAAATGTTTTAATATCAAGGGGACAGTGAGGGCTGGATTGGAAACAGTGTTACAGTTTGTCACCTGGCTCGGGCTAGGCTTAGGGCAGAAGCCATGGCAACAGGGGCAGAAAATTGACAACACTTCTTTGATTGGACAAGCCCTGTAGCAGGCACAGAACATCTAGGTGGGCAAAAACTGCCAGCTGTTTGGTTGTCTGTCAGCGCTTATGTCAAGCCTGGAGAAGAAGTCAAGAAAGAACAGAAGACCACAACCCAGCTTCATTTACCAATATCTATGAAGGATCCCGTGAAGTCCACTGTGAATTATATTGTTTTCTGTATTTCAAGAAGGTCTGCTAAATAATTTTCAATGCTGCCTGAAGAGAACTAATTTCTGGAAAATTCTAAAGATCCTAAAAATTTGTGTGCTCAGAAGTTAGATTGTATGCCAGTTTGAAACAACATATCTCATTTTCTGTTTACTGAAAAAAAATGAGCAAGTAATCTACTTGCTTCTTTGGAACTCTTCGGGTCACTGACCCGAAACGTTAACTCTGCTTCTCTTTTCACAGATGCTGCCAGACCTGCTGAGTGATTCCAGCATTTCTTGTTTTTATTTCAGATTTTCAGCATCCGCAGTATTTTGCTTTTACTCTGATCTAAAAATCCCTTTTTTAAATTTTTCGGTTAACCGGAATATATTATGTGCGTGTGAGTGCAAGTATGAAGGGGCTAAGGTGAAAAGGGACTTTAAACATTGGTTAAGGTAGAAAATATGACTTTTCAAAAAATTAATGTTGGATATTTGAAAATTTGATCTATGTGCTATTGTTTTACTTCATTACTAGTTAAGACCTGTTTGATAATAAATGTTAATTTTGTTGTTCAGTAAAGAAACCCAGTTAGTGTTTTCTATGCTGGGGAAAAATAGTGTATCCAATTGACTGTTTCAACAAGTGAGAAAACTTTAAAGAATGTGTTGGGAGCTGTGGAGAAGTGGGACTGAATTAACAGTGCACTCCTCTCACCTTGGTCGTAACAATACCTTCATGCATGTCAGAAGCAGGCATTAGGCTATTAACATACCGTAAATAAGGGACCTAAAGTCTGCTTTGGCTCCCTTTTGCAACTTTGATTCATACCTGAGCAGCCAGCAACAGTGCTGATGGTCTCCCAGAAAACCATCATGAAGCAGCAGAGAATGAAAAAAGAGTTAGTACTCACCTTGGTCACTGCCACCCCTTGTCCTGAGATCTCCAACCTTACTCCAGACTCTCACCTCCAGGACCTACCGTTGACACCTGGCCTTGACTTCCGAGGCCCCCACCTCTCGAGAAGTTCTCCGCTCCCCCCAAACAATACTGCAGACCACCATAATCTTTTTACCATGTACCTGCCTTAAACTTGTTTTTTCATGTTTGTGCTTTTGGGCAGAGCTGTTCATTATTCTGTCATTAACATTTTCTCTTTGCCTTTGCCCCATGACCTCCTTGTCAGTTAATCTCATGCTCTCTGCCCTATCATACACCTTCCCTTTTGTTATCTTCCCCTCACCCCCGCTTCACTTGCTCAAAACCTATTACATTTCTCACCTTTGCCAGTTCTGATGAAAGGACACAGACCTGAAACGTTAACTCTGCTTCTCTCTCCATAGATGCTGCCTGACCTGCTGAGTATTTCCAGCACTAACAGTTTTTATTTCAGATTTTCAGCATCTGCAGTACTTTGCTTTTATATAAAAATATCTGCAGTCAATTTTTGAGCAGCCTACAGTGCTCCCTTTAAGGGAATGACTCGTTTGACTATTCAATGTCTGCAAAAATAGGTGGAGCATTGACAGCCCTTTATTTTTGTATTCGTTCTTGGGATACGGACGCCACTGGCAAGGCCAGCATTTATTGCCTATCTTTCAATGCCCTTGAGAAGGTGGCAGTGAACCACCTTCTTGAAATGTTGCAGTTGATGTGGCAGGCTGTTAGGAAGGGAGTTTTAAGATTTTAACCCAGTGACAGTGAAGGAACGGCAATATAGTTCCAAGTCAGGATTGTGTGTTGGCTTAGAGGGAAAATTGCAGGTGGTTATAGATTCATAGAGTTATCCAGCACAGAATCAGGCCCTTCAGCCCATCGTGTCTGTGCTGGCCATCAAGCACCTATCTATTCTAATCCCATTTTCCAGCACTTGGCCCGTAGCCTTGAATGCTATGGCATTTCAAGTGCTCATCTAAATACTTCTTAAATGTTGTGTGGGTTCCTGCCTCTACTACCCCTTCAGGCAGTGCGTTCCAGATTCAAACCACCCTCTTGGGTACCGCAAGGATCAGTGCTAGGGCCACAGCTGTTTACAATCTATATAAATTACTTGGATATAAAAAGTTTTTGCAAGAAAATCTCTGCCTGGTTTCATAAAATGTGATGTGTAGTCAACTGACCATTGGCAATGTTAGGAGAGTCAGCAGGAACCCTGTTTTCTCCCAGGACTAAAAAGATTGAAGAATAAATCTGTAAATGTCTTTGGGACCACCTGGGCACTTTTAAAAAAAAGTGCCTTTGCTCCAAACTAGAGAATTACACTGCTTCTAATTCTAACTTAATCTTGGGCGAGATTGCCAGCTCTAGGGGCTCTCCCACCTCATCTTAAGTGTGCTCAGGGGTCAGATTAAGACCTGACTTCCATTGAGATCAATCATAACTCACTTACCAACACACGTGGTTTAAATCAGCAGAAACCAAGAGTTCAACCGGACACCATCTAGTCTGTACAGTTACGTGCAACCTTTGAGACAGCGTAGGGAATGCATTTTAAAACAAGGTCATGGTCTGTGAACAAACTGTTTTAGATACTGCAGTTAGAGGAGGGTTAATACAATAGGAAGCTAATGTTAAGTTACGGTGAAATGCTCTTGAATATAAAAACAAATTAGTCAGAATAGCACTGGCATCCGGTTTACAGAGAATCTCAATAAGCAACACCCACATGACAGTTCAGAATTCCAGGAAGAGAAACAAAGAACTCCAAAGGATCCTTGAAACTCAGGAGCAGAGATTCTATACAACATTGTGGAAAAATACCACAGTTAGAAATCCAAGTGGTGATTGGTAATAAAGATATGCTCATGCAGAGGTGATTCTAATGCTTTTGTTCTGACCAGCTTTCCTAAGCAAAGCTCTTGCTTTATAATGAATGCTGCTTTAAAGTGGAAGTTGAAAGTGAAATGTTGGACTCTTGCCTCTGAATCAAAAAGTTGTGGTTTAAGTCCCGCACCGCAGACTTGAGCACATAATCCAGGCTGACACTTCAGTGCAGTGCTGAGTAGCTCAGATAAGATGTTAACCTAAGGCGTATCAGCCCTCTTGGGTGGATGTAAAATATCTCATGGTACTATATGAAGAAGAGTGGGGGAGTTCTCCATGGCCTCTTGGCTAATATCAGAAACAGATTACCTAGTCGTTATCACATTGCTGTTTGTGGGAGCTTGCTATGTGGAAGTTGGCTGTTGTGTTTCCTACATGATAACAGTGACAATGCTTCAAAAGTAGTTCACTGATTGTAAAGCACTTTGGGATGTGCTGAGGTAATGTAAGGTGCCATATGTCAGGGCAGCACAGTGGCGCAGTGGTTAGCACCACAGTTCCAGGGACCCGGGTTCAATTCTGGATACTGCCTGGACTGCAAGTTCTCCCTGTAACTGTGTGGGTTTTCGCCGGGTGCTCCGGTTTCCTCCCACAGCCAAAGACTTGCAGGTGATAGGTAAATTGGCCATTGTAAATTGCCCCGAATGTAGGTAGGGAATATGGGATTACTGTAGGGTTAGTATAAATGGGTGGTTGTTGGTCGGCACAGACTTGGTGGGCCGAAGGGCCTGTTTTAGTGCTGTATCTCTAAATAAAATAAAAATGTATAAATGCAAGTGTTTCTTTACTTTGCAAAGGGAAGCCTGCCTTGAATCGGATATGGGAGGGTAATCCTCTACTGCAATACATGAAACTGCTTCCTGGCATTTCAAATGACAGTCAGCTTCACCATGGTAATGGCGATTGAGTTTCAACCTTGATATAGACAGCAGAACCCAAACTTCCAATTTCGGCTCCATTTTGTAAAAATGCCATTGGGAGTGTGTGGAGAGCCTCACTACAGTTTACCAAAAATAAAATGCAAGGACCTGGTCCATCTAACCATAGAATGAAACAGCACAGAGGAGGCCATTCAGCCCATCTTACTGATTCCAGCTCTTATCCAATTAATCCCAGTCCCCCTGCTCTTTCCCCATATCCCTGTAAATAGAGAGTCATAAGTCATACAGCACAGAAACAGGCCCTTCGGCCCATCGTGTCTGTGCTGCCCATGAAGTACCGATCTATTCTAATCCCATTTTCCAGCACTTGACCCATAGCCTTGTATGCTATGGTGTTTCAGGTGCTCATCTAAATGCTTCTTAAATGTTGTGAGGGTTCCTGCCGCTACCACCCCTTCAGGCAGTGTGTTCCAGATTCCAACCACCCTCTTGGGTGAAATTTTTTTTCCTCAAATCCCCTCTAAACCTCCTGACCCTTACCTTAAATCTATGCCCCCTGGTTATTGATCCCTCCACTAAGGGAAAACGTTTCTTCCTATCTATCCTACCAATGCCCCTCATAATTTTGTATACCTTAATCAGGTCCCCCCCTCAGCCTTCTCTGCTCTAAGGAAAACAACCCTAGCCCTTTCAGTCTCTCTTCATAGCTGAAATGCTCCAGCCCAGGCAACATCCTGGCGAATCTCCTCTGCACCCTCTCCAGTGCAATCTCATCCTTCCTATAGCGTGGTGCCAGAACTGTACACAGTAATCCAGCTGTGGCCTAATGAGCATTTTATACAGCTCCATCATAACCTCCCTGTGGCGTAGTGGTATTGTCACTGGACTAGTAACCCAGAGACCCAGGGTATTGCTCTGGGCACATGGGTTCAAATCCACAACAGAAGGTGGAATTTGAATTCAATTAATAAATCTGGAATTAAAAAGCTAGTCTAATGATGGCCATGAAACCATTGTTGATTGTTGTAAAAACCCATCTTGTTCACTAATGTCCTTCAGGGAAGGAAATCTGCTGACCTACATGTGACTCCAGACCCACAGCAATGTGGTTGACTCTTACATGCCTAGCAAGCCACTCAGTTGTATCTAACTGCTACGAAGTCAATAAAAAGGAATGAAAGTGGACGGACAACCTGGCATTGACCTAGGCACCGGAAACGACAATGAGAAACCCAGCCCTGTCGACCCTGCAAAGCGCTCCATACTGGGGCCTTGTGCCAAAGTTGGGAGAGCTGTCCCACAGACTAGTCAAGCAACAGCCTGACATAGTCAAACTCACGGAATCATACCTGACAGACAATGCCCCAGACACTGCCATCACCATCCCCCAGTATGTTCCGTCCCACCGGCAGGACAGACCCGGTAGAGGTAGTGGCACAGTGGTATACAGTAGGGAGGGAGTTGTCCTGGGAGTCCTCAACATCGACTCTGGACCCCATGAAGTCTCATGGCATCAAACATGGGCAAGAAAACCTCCTGCTAATTACCAACTACCGCCCTCCCTCAGCTGATGAGTCAGTACACCTCCATGTTGAACACCACTTGGAGGAAGCACTGAGGGTGTCAAGGGCACAGAATATACTCTGGGTGGGGGACTTCAATGTCCATCACCAAGAGTGGCTCGGTAGCACCACTATTGACCGAGCTGGCCGAGTCCGAAAGGACATATCTGCTAGACTGGGTATGCGGCAGGAGGTGAGGGAACCAAGAGGGGAAAACATACTTGGCCTCGTCCTCAACAATCTGCCTGCCACAGATGCATCTGTCCATGACAGTATTGGTAGGAGTGACCACTGCACAGTCGTTGTGGAGATGAAGTCCCGCCTTCACATTGAGGATATCCTCCTCCGTATTGTGTGGCACTACCACTGTGCTAAATGGGATAGATTTCGAACAGACCCAGCAATGCAAAGCTGGGCATTCATGAGGCGCTGTGGGCCATCAGCAGCAGCAGAATTGTACTCAACCACAATCTGTAACCTCATGGCCTGGCATATCCCCCACTCTATCATTGCCATCAAGCCAGGAGGCCAACCCTGGTTCAATGAAGAGTTCAGGAGGGCACGCCAGGAGAAGGACCAGGCATACCTCAAAATGAGGTGGCAACCTGGTGAAACAACAACACAGGGCTATCTGCATGCCAAACTGCGTAAGCAGCATGCGATAGACAGAGCGAAGCAATCCCATAACCAACGGATCAGATCTAAGCTCTGCAGTCCTGCCACATCCAGCCGTGAATGGTGGTGGACAATTAAACAACTAACTGGAGGAGGTAGCTCCACAAATATGCCCATCCTCAATGATGGGAGAGCCCAGCACATCACTGCGAAAGGCAAGGCTCAAGCATTTGCAACAACCGTCAGCCAGAAGTGCCGAGTTGATGATCCATCTCGGCCTCCTCCTGAAGTCCCCAACATCACAGATGCCAGACATCAGCCAATTCGATTCACTCTGCATGATATCAAGAAACGACTGAAGGCACTGGATTCTGCAAAGGCTATGGGCTCTGACAATATTCCGGCAGTAGTACTGAAGACCTGTGCTCCAGAACTTGCCGCGCCCCTAGCCAAGCTGTTCCGGTACAGCTACAACACTGGCATCTACCCTGCAATGTGGAAAATTGCCCAGGTAAGTCCTGTAAACAAAAAGCAGGATAAGTCCAACCTGGCCAATTACCGCCCCATCGGCGTACTCTCAATCATCAGTAAAGTGATGGAAGGTGTCAGCAACAGTGCCATCAAGTGGCACTTGCTTAGCAATAACCTGCTCAGTGACGCTCATTTGGGTTCCACCAGGGCCACTCAGCTCCTGATCTCATTAAAGCCTTGGTTCAAACATGGACAAAAGAGCTGAACTCAAGAGGTGAGGTGAGAGTAACTGCCCTTGACATCAAGGCAGCATTTGACCGTGTATGGCATCAAGGAGCCGTAGCAAAACTGAGGTCAATGGGAATCAGGGGGAAACCATCCACTGGCTGGAGTCATACCTAGTGCAAAGGAAGATGGTTGTGGTTGTTGGAGGTCAATCATCTGAGCTCCAGGATATCACTGCAGAAGTTCTTCAGAGTAGTGTCCTAGGCCGCACCTTCTTCAGCTGCTTCATCAATGACCTTCCTTCAATCATAAGGTCAGAAGTGGGGATGTTCGCTGATGATTGCACAATGTTCAGCACCATTCGTGAGTCCTCCGTTACTGAAGCCGTCTGTGTAGAAATGCATCAAGACTTGGACAATATTCAGGCTTGGGCTGATAAGTGGCAAGTAACATTTGTGCCACACAAATGCCAGGCAATGACCATCTCCAACAAAAGAGAATCTAACCATCTCCCCTTGACATTCAATGGCATTACCATCGCTGAATCCCTCACTATCAACATCCTAGGGGCTACCATTGACCAGAAACTGAACTGGAGTAGCCATATAAATACCGTGGCTACAAGAGCAGGTCAGAGGCTAGGAATCCTGCGGTGAGTAACTCACCTCCTGACTCCCCAAAGTCTGTCCACCATCTACAAGGCACAAGTCAGGAGTGTGATGGAATACTCTCCACTTGCCTGGATGGGTGCAGCTCCAACAACACTCAAGAAGCTCGACACCATCCAAGACAAAACAGCCCGCTTGATTGGCACCCCATCTACAAACATTCACTCCCTCCACCACCGACGCACAGTAGCAGCCGTGTTTACCATCTACAAGATGCACTGCAGCGACGCACCAAGGCTCCTTAGACAGCACCTTCCAAACCCGCGACCTCTACCAACTAGGACAAGGGCAGCAAATACATGGGAACACCACCACCTGCAAGTTCCCCTCCAAGTCACACACCATCCTGACTTGGAATTATATTGCCGTTCCTTCACCATCGCTGGGTCAAAATCCTGGAAGTCCCTTCCTAACAGCACTGTGGGTGTACCTACCCCGCATGGACTGCAGCGGTTCAAGAAGGCAGCGCACCACCACCTCCACAAGTGCAATTAGGGATGGGCAATAAATGCTGGCCTGGCCAGTGACACCCATATCCCATGAATTAATTAAAAAAAATTCTATACCTCAGCTCATAAAGGCAGGTATCCCATTTGCCTTCCTAACCACCTTATCTACCTGTGCTGCTGCCTTCAGTGATCTGTGGACAGGTACACCAAGGTCCCTCTGACCCTCTATACTTCCTATGATCCTACCATTCATTGTATAACCCCTTGTCTTGTTAATCCTCCCAAAATGCATCACCTCACACTTCTCAGGATTTAATTCCATTTGCCACTGCTCTGCCCATTTTACCAAACCATCTATATCGTCCTGTAATCTAAGGCTTTCCTCTTCACGATTTACGACACCACCAATTTTCGTGTCATCTGCGAACTTACTAATCATACCTTCTATATTCACATCCAAATCATTAATGTATACTACAACAGCAAGGGTCCCTGCACCGATCCCTGCGGTAAACCACTGGTCACAGGCTTCCAATCGCAAAAACAACCCTCGTTCATAACCCTCTGCCTCCTGTCACTAAGCCAAATTTGGATCCAATTTGCCAAGTTGCCCTGGATCCCATGGGCTTTTATCTTCTTAACCAATCTCCCATGCAGGACCTTATCAAAAGCCTTACTGAAGTCCATGTAGTCTACATCAACTGTTTTACTCTCATCTACGCATCTAGTCACCTTCTTGAAAAACTCAATCAAGTTTGTTCGACATGATCTCCCCCTGACAAAGCCATGCTGACTATCCTTGATTGATCCCTGCCTCTCCAAATGGAGATTAATCCTGTCCCTCAGAATTTTTTCTAATAGATTCCCAACCACTGATGTTAGACTCACTGGCCCCTAATTACCACATTCACTGTCCTCCAGTCCTCTGGTACCTCTCCTGTAGCCAGAGAGGATTTGAAAATTTGTGTCAGAGCCCCTGCTATCTCCTCCCTTGCCTCACATAACAGCCTGGGATACATCTCACCTGGGCCTGGGGATTTATCCACTTTTAAGTCCGCTAAAACAGCTAATACTTCCTCCCTTTCAATGCTAATTTGTATATGTATATATATCACAATCCCCCTCCCTGATCACTACACCTATATCGTCCTTCTCCATAGTGAACACAGATGAAAAGTGATCATTTAAAACGTCACCTATGTCCTCCGGCTCCACACACAGTTTGTCACTTTGGTCCCTAATGGGCCCTACTCTTTCCCTGGTTATCCTCTTGCTCTTAATATACTTAAAACACTTTAGGATTTTCCTTTCTCTTGCCCATCAGTGTTTTTTCATGCCCCCTCTTCGCTCTCCTAATTACTTTTTAAAAATACCCCCTACACTTGCTATACTCCTCTAGGGCCTCCGCTGTTTTCAGCACTCTGCCACAAGCTTCTTTTTTTCCCCTTATCCTATCCTTTATATCCCTTGACATCCAGGGTTCCCTGGACTAGTTGGTCCTGCCTTTCTTCTTTACGGGAACATGTTGGCCTTGAACTCTCACTATTTCCTTTTTGAATGACTCCCACTGGTCTGATGTAGACTTTCCTACAAGTAGCTGCTTCCAGTCCAATTTGGCCTGTTTTATCATATTGAAATCAGCCTTCCCCCAATCCAATACCTTTATTTCTGGTCTTTGTCCTTTTCCATAACACCTTAAATCTTAGAGTTATGGTCACTATCCCCGAAATGCTTCCCCACTGACACTTCTACCACTTGTCCGGCTTCATTCCCTAGGATTAGGTCAAGTACTGCCCCTTCTCTTGTAGGACTTTCTACGTGCTGGCTCAAAAAGTTCTCCTGTGTGCACTTTAAGAATTCCGTCCCCTTTAAGCCTTTTGCATTAAGACTATCCCAGTTAGTACTGGGGAAGTTGAAATCCTCTACTATTATTACCCTGTTATTTTTACACCTCTCTGAGATTTGCCGAATTATCTGCTCCTTTATCTTTCCCTGATTGTTTGGAAGCCTGTAGTACACTCCCAGTCAAGTGATTGCCCCCTTTTTGTTTTTAAGTTCTACCCATTTGGCCTCATTTGAGGAACCTTCCAAGATATCATCCCTCCTTACTGCAGTAATTGACTCCTTGATCAAGAGTGCAATGCCACCTCCTCTTTTACATCCTCCCCTGTCACGCCTGAAGATACTATAACCTGGAATATTGAGCTGCCAGTCCTGCCCTTCCCTCAACCATGTCTCTGCGACAGCAATAATATCATATTCCCATGTGTTAATCAACGCCCTCAATTTATCTGCCTTATTAGTAAGACTCCTTGCATTAAAATAGATGCAATCCAGCTTTGCATTATTCGCTTGTGCCTTAACAGGTCTATATTTGCTCTGCCTTCCAGACTGACTCAGTTTCTGTTCTATATTTGGCTGTGCATCACCCCCTACTGTACCTCTACTCTGTATCCCATCCCCCTGTCAAATTAGTTTAACCCCACCAACAGCACTAGCAAACCTCCCAGCAAGGATGTTGGTCCCGTTCCAGTTCAGGTGCAACCCATCCAACTTGTACAGGTCTCACCTTCGCCAGAAACAGACCCAGTGATCCAGGAATCTAAAGCCCTCCCTCCTGCACCATCTCTTCAGCCATGCATTCATCTGCTCTCTCCTCCTATTCCTATACTCACTAGCATGTGGCACTGGGAGTAATCCAGAGATTACAACCTTTGAGGTCCTATTCAATCTGGCAGATGGAGTATAAGGTGGGAAAATGTGAAGTTGTTCATTTTGGCAGGAAGAATAAAAAAGCAGATTCTTTCTTAAAAGGGGAACAACTGCAGAATTCCGAGGTGCAGAAGGATCTAGGTGTTTCAGTGCATGAGTCACAAAAGGCTAGTTTGCAGGTACAGCAAGTAATAAAGAAGGTTAATGGAATGCTATCCTTTATAGAGGAATTGATAATAAAATTAAGGATGTTACGCTTCAATTATACAGGGCATTGGTGAGACCACATCTCGAATACTGTGTGCAGTTTTGGTCTCCTTATTTAAGGAAGGATGTGAATGCATTGGAGAGGGTTCAGAGGAGGTTTACTAGATTGATACGTGGAATGAGTGGGTTGTCTTATGAGAAAAGGTTGGACAGACTGGGTTTGCTTTCACTGGAGTTTAGAAGAGTGAGGGGAGACTTGATTGAACTATAAGATCCTGAACGGTCTTGACAAGGTGAATGTGGAAAGGATGTTTCCTCTAGTGGGGGAGTCCAGAACTAGGGGGCACTGTTTTAAAATTAGGGGTCACCCTTTTAGGACAGAGATGAGGAGATGTTTTTTCTCTGAGGGTTGTGCGACTTTGGAACTCTCTGCCTCAGAAGGTGGTGGAGGCGGGATCACTGAATAGTTTTAAGGAGTTAGATAGATTCTCGTTAGGCAAGGGACTCAAATATTATCAGGGGTAGATGGGAGTGTGGAATTCAAAACAGAAACAGATCAGCCATGATCTTATCGAGTGATGGAGCAGGCTCGATGGGCTGAATGGCCTACTTCTGCTCCTAATTTGTATGGTGGTATGGTATGGTATGAATTCACTCCCCTACTGTCGTCGCTAAACTCCTCGATCCATGTATTTTTTGTATCCATATTCATGGTCATCCCCTTGCACCTTGACATCTCTTTGACATCTTGCCTCTCTACTCCCATGGTGTGTATCACAGACAATGCCATCTCTAGCAACTTCCTTGTATCCCCCAGCACCCATATACCCTTACATACCTTCTAATCCTACTTACTGCTGCATCTGTCTCAGGACAATATCTAGTCGCTTACAATTACACTTTTAAACTCCAAACAAGTCTAGTCTTTAACCCTCCACCTCCATTTGCCACTATATTTCTGTAGAGGTCCAACTTATTTGCCTTCTTCCTGACAAAACCTTTTCTTCATCCCATCCTGGTCAACTCCTCTGATGCAAAACGATAACACTAATACTATAAATTTTTGCTCTACTCCTGTTACTTTAAGTCATGTTCAAAATAGGAGCAAACCAAGTATTCAACTAGCAAAAGGCAGCACTGGGATGGGAGGGGTATGTTCAGGTTTGAACAACCATTGCCTTAATTGGCCTCAACAAGTTTGTGATGAAGAACTTAGTTACACTTTGCAGCCAGCAGAGGCCTGCAAGCTCCTTTGTCTGCATAATCTTTTGCCATTAAATTCAGCAAAGAGCAGAGAAAATTAATTGCTATGGCCATTGCTAATGGCTGATAAAAAAAATCTAGCAAGGACGTAACTTCAAAAGTAATAAAAACAAGAAATGCTGGAACCACTCAGCAGGTCTGGCAGCATCTGTGAAAAGAGAAGCAAAGTTAACGTTTTGGGTCAGTGACCCTTCATCGGAACCCAACTTCAACACAATCGTAACTTCAAAAGAAGAGTTTGGCAGAACATGCAAATTGTGCCAATAGCTCATGCCAGAACACAGACGGCGTGGAACTTGCAATAGCAACACAGAGTGTGCACATACCTGAAACCTGTCTGTTCTGTTCACATGCTGTCAGAATTGCTGAAGCTTTCTCCACTTTTGAAGCTGAGTGTAAAACAGTAAGCCTTGCAATTGACAGGGGATAGCCACCTGTTTGCATGACTTGTATGAGCCAGAGAAGGGAGAGTTCTGTGGCAGGTGGTTAGGCACTGTGGTGCAGTGGTTAGCACTGCAGCCGCACAGCTCCAGGGACCTGGGTTTGATTCTGGGTACTGCCTGTGTGGAGTTTGCAAGTTCTCCCTGTGACCATGTGGGTTTTCACTGGGTGCTCCAGTTTCCTCCCATAGCCAAAGACTTGCAGGTTGATAGGTAAATTGGCCATTGTAAATTGGCCCTAGTGTAGGTAGGTGGTAGGGAATATGGGATTACTGTAGGGTTAGTATAAATGAGTGGTTGTTGGTCAGCACAGACTTGGTGAGCCGAAGGCCCTGTTTCAGTGCTGTATCTCTAAATAAAAAAAAAGTGATACAACTTCTAAAATAAATCCTTAAAGGGATAGCACACCAACAAAAGGAATCAATTTTTCAGTCCTGCCACAATGCAGATGGGACTGCATCTTCGATGCAGCACAGAGGTTTGATTTTGTACAGTTTCCTTATTTAGAATACGCACCCCATGAATATTGGTCAAATTGTAGAGAGTGTAGTAGAAACATCTGGAAGAAAGAAAGAATGGTTCCAGGGATGAGGGATTTTAGCCTCAAGGTGAGGTTGGAGAAGCTGAGGATGTTCTCCTTGGAGCAAAGGAGTTGAGGGGAGATTTGATAAAGGTGTACAAGATTATGACAGTTTTAGATAAGATAGACAAAAAAAAGCTGTTCCCATTATCTGATGGCACAAGAACTAAGATTTTGGGCAAGAGATGCAGGCGGGATCTGAGGAAGAACTTTTTTTCACGCGGCGAGTGGTAATGACCTAGAACTCGCTGCCTACGAGGGCAGTGGAAGCGGAGACGATGAATGGTTTCAAAAGGAAATTGGATGGGCACTTGAGGGAAATAAACTCCCAGTGCTACAGGGATAGAGAGAAATGGGAAATGGGACTGATTGGATTGTTCTACGGAGAGCCAGCATGAACTCAATGGGCCAAAAGGCCTCCTTCTTGCATTATATAGCACCTTTCACAATCTCAGGATGTCCCAAAGTGCTTTATAGCCAATTAATTTTTTTTTGAAGTGTGGTCGCTTTTGTAATGTCAGGAAGTATCAGTGTGATATTCCAAGAACCAACTCTTATCATGATGTTGGGGAAATTCCAACCTCACCTTGAGGCTAAAATCCCTCATCCCTGGAACCATTCTTTCTTTCTTCCAGATGCTTCTACTACACTCCCTACAATTTGGCCACATGGGGGGCAAAAACATGTTTCAGCCCTCATAGATTTTGAACCTTTTCAAAGGCAGAATTAAAGTTGCAGCCAGGAAAGCAAGCATCGGGTAAACTTGAGGCTATGGGCAAGCATCTGAGTAGCTTTTTTTATTTTTTCTTCAGCTGCGGGCGTCACTGGCAAGGCCAGCATTTGTCACCCATCCTTAATTGCCCTTCAGAAGGTTGTGGTGAGCTGCCTTCTTGAACTGCTGCAATGTATCTGGTGTGGGTACTCCCACAGTGCTGTTAGGAAGGGAGTTCCAGGAATTTGACCCAGCAACAGTGAAGAAATAGTTCCAAGGTCAGAATGGTGTGTGGCTTGGAGGGGAACTTGCAGGTGGTGGTGTTCCCATTCGTCTAATACCCTTGTCCTTCTAGGTGGTAGAGCTCACAGGTTTGGAAGGTGCTGTCAAAGGAGCCTTGGTGAGCTGCTGCAGTGCATCTTGTAGATGGTACACAATGCTGCCACTGTGCATCATTGATGAAGGGAGTGAATGTTCAAGGTGCTGGATGTGGTGCCGATCAAGCGGACTGCTTTGTCCTGGATGGTGTTGAGCTTCTTCAGTGTTGTTGGAGCCGCATTCATCCAGGCAATTTGAGAGTATTCCATCACACTCCTGACTTGTGTCTTGTAGATAGTGGGTAGGGGTTGGGGGAAACAGGAGATGAGTTACGTGCCTCAGAATTCCCAGCTTCTGACCTGTTCTTGTAGCCACAGGATTTATATGGCTAGTCCAGTCAAACTTCTGGTCAATGATAACTCCCAGAATGTTGATAGTGGGGGATTCAGTGATGGTAATGCCATTTAACATCAAGGGGAAATGTTTAAATTCTCTCTTGTTGGAGATGGTCATTGCCTGGTACTTGTGTGGCCTGAATGTTACTTGCCACCTATCAGCCCAACCCTGCATGATGTCCAGGTCTTGCTGCATATAGGCACGGACTGCTTCAGTATCTGAGGAGTTGTGAATGATACTACTGAACGCTATGCAATCAGCGAGCATCCCCACTTCTGACCTTATGATGGAGGAAAGTGCAGCACCTGATTCCTGTTTAATGACTGACAAAATGTAAAACCATCCAGAACATTGCAGGGGGAGCCCCCATGGTTTCCCGACCAGTGTTCTTCGAGCATCCGCAAATTTGCACCCTAGTGTACAGAACGCAGTCAGCTAGAAAGTATAGAAAAGGCCTGCTCTTCCCATTTCCCCAAACTGTCAGTGCCTGTTCTTCACCTCTACAGTCACACGCCATACCAACCCCCTGTTTTTTTCCCCGTAAATCACAAGAAATAATCTTCAGTATGCAGAGGATAGACAATGAATAAAGATTACATGAGTCAGAAGTAAAACAACTATAGTCTAATCCTCTTAATTCAACTGATCTTGTTTTTTTCTATCAGAAAGAAATAACTTGCATTTATATAGCACCTTTCATGATCTCAGGACGTCCCAAAGCACTTTAAGTACTTTTGAAGTGTAGTCATTGTTCTAATGTAGGAAACATGGCAGCAAATTCATGCACAGCAAGATCTCACAGACAGCAGAGAACATGACCGTGTTATCAGGTGTAAATTGTGTTTCAGTGTAGATAATTTTGCATAATTGTGAAATCTGTGACAATTTTACACATGACAAGATATGGCAGAACAAAGTGTCACATGGAATGCTATTTCTAACCTTCTTCAGAGTGCTGATAGAGCATTTCGACTTCGTTGAGTAAGCTCATCCAGCCTCTCAAAGTCTACAGTTAAGGATGCATCCTGCACTGCTATCTGCATTGTAGCTTCCAGGAGGACAGGGTAAAGGTGTGGTGGTATCAGAGAGAAGCATTCCATAGGGGCAATAATGACCTGGGCAAGGGAAGCATTCATCTGCTCCTGTATAGAAAAGAATAAAAAAACATTTTGTAATATGTGAGTAATTTGAGACGTGATATGTGGTAAGTGTAACATGCTTGGGAGTGAGACTTTGCACTTAGGCATCCCAAGACTCTTCATCACTGGAGGTTTCCTTGCATCATGTCTGGGTCTTTTGTAGACAGATTTATAGAGAAGGATTGTCATGATTAATCAACAATTCCATTATCATTGCATCTCATAGCTACCAAGATGGTAGAAAGCAAACCAGAACTAACTTCTTGTCCAACAATTCCTACATTCCTAATCAAAAAAATACATAATCTTCTCATCAAGACAGCTCCATAGTGTTGAAATTGAGACTCTTGCACACATTTTGTCGCCTCCCCTAATTCAATCTTTCCTAGATCTTCAGAACTACTACTCTTTACCTTTGTAAGTCTTTCATTTGAGCCATGTCACTCTTTCTCACCCATTCACTATTTTGTGATTTACATCATCTTCTCATTTACTCTTTTCACCCTTATTGGTGTCTTACCCTGCCTCTTACCTCGGTTTCTTAATGCCCGTTGGAGCAGTTGTCCATCTATTGACAGAATCATCAATTCCCAGATAGGCGAACATGTAAGTTAGATGCCCAGCAGTGTAAACACAACTATTTTCTATGCCAATTGTACAAGTTCTCAGATTACAGAACTATTGAAGTCAAATCCCAAAACAACTTTAATTGGCACCGCTGTTAATGATTTGGCATCACTTCTAAGTCAAAACTTTGCTTTTTACTGATTTGAACCTGTTGTCCCAAGTCTCATGGTGTTGTTTGAAGCAGATTTACAGATCTAGCTTTCTCATTTAGGAACAAGGTCACCTCTCAGTTGTTGTTTCTCAAGGCTAAAAATCCATGGCGCTAAATTTTAAATTTGGGGGAAGCCTGTAAAGCAGGCGATATCAATTCAGCCATCTGTCAAACATCTCTCACTATTTTCGTTTCCTGAGAAGTCGTATCATAAGGATAGCCAGGGAAAGAGTAAGGCCCATTAAGGACCAAAGTGGCAATCTATGTGTGGAGCCGGAAGACATAGGTGAGGTTTTAAATGATTACTTTTCATCTGTGTTCATTATGGAGAAGGACGATGTAGGTGTAGAGATCAGGGAGGGGGATCGTGATATACTTGAACATATTAGCATTGAAAGGGAGGAGGTATTAGCTGTTTTAGCGGGCTTAAAAAGTGGATAAATCCCCAGGCCCAGATGAGATGTTTCCCGGGCTGTTATGTGAGGCAAGGGAAGAGATTGCAGGGGCTCGGACACAAATTTTCAAATCCTCTCTAGCCACAGGAGAGGTACCAGAGGATTGGAGGACAGCGAATGTGTCACCATTATTCAAGAAGGGATAAACCAGGTAACTACAGGCTGGTGAGTCTAACATCAGTGGTAGGGAAACTATTGGAAAAAATTCTGAGGGACTTAATCTTCATTTGGAGAGGCAGGGATTAACCAGGGATAGTCAGCATGGATTTGTCAGGAGGAGATTGTGTCTAACAGACTTGATTGAATTTTTTGAGGAGGTGACTAGATGTGTAGATGAGGCTAAAGCGGTTGATGTAGTCTACATGGATTTCAGTAAGGCTTTTGATAAGGTCCCACGTGGGAGATTGGTTAAGAAGGTAAGAGCCCATGGGATCCAGTGCAATTTGGCAAATTGGATCCAAAATTGGCTGAGTGGCAGGAGGCAGAGGATAATGGTCGAGGGTTGTTTTTGCGAGTCGAAGCCTGTGACCAGTGGTGTACCACAGGGACTGGTGCTGGGATCCTTGCTGTTTGTAGTGTACATTAATGATTTAGACATGAATATAGGAGGTATCATCAGTAAATTCGCAGATGACACGAAAATTGGTGGTGTCGTAAATAGTGAGGAGGAAAGCCTTAGATTACAGGACGATATCGATGGTTTGGTAAGATGGACAGAGCAGTGGCAAATGGAATTTAATCCTGAGAAGTGTGAGGTGATGCATTTTGGGAGGACTAACAAGGCAAGGGAATATACAATGGATGGTAGGACCCGAGGAAGTGCAGAGGGTCAGAGGGATCTTGGTGTACTTGTCCATAGATCACTGAAGGCAACAGCACAGGTAGATAAAGTGGTTAGGAAGGCATATGGGATACTTGCCTTTATTAGCCGAGGCAGGGAGGTCATGATGGAGCTGTATAAAATGCTAGTTTAGGCCACAGCTGGAGTACTGTGTACAGTTCTGGGCACCGCACTATAGGAAGGATGTGATTGCACTGGAGAGGGTGCAGAGGAGATTCACCAGGATGTTGCCTGGGCTGCAGCATTTCAGCTATGAAGAGAGACTGAAAAGGCTAGGGTTGTTTTCCTTAGAACAGAGAAGGCTGAGGGTATATAAAGGGCATGATTGAGGTATATAAAAGTATGAGGTACATCGATAGGGATAGATAGGAAGAAACATTTTCCCTTAGCAGAGGGATCAATAACCAGGGGGCATAAATTTAAGGTAAAGGGCAGGAGGTTTAGAGGGGATTTGAGGAAAACAAAATTCACTCAGAGTGTGATTGGAATCTGGAACACACTACCTGACGGGGGTGGTAGAGGCAGGAATGCTCACAACATTTAAGAATATTTAGATGAGCACTTGAAACGCCAGCACATACAGGCCAAGTGCTGGAAAATGGGATTAGAATAGTTCGGTGCTTGATGGCCGGCACAGACACCATGGGCTGAAGGGCCTGTTTCTGCGATGTATAACTCTATGACTCTATTTGTTTCACCTGATCACCCAAAGTCAAAATTACCTCCTATGTTTTTCTTGTCCTAATTGTCCAGTGACTATGCTGTGTTGTACATGTACTGTGATCAATTGTGATTAGATCATACAAAGCAAAATACTCCAGATCCCGGAAATCTGAAATACAAACAGAAAATGCTGGAAATACTCAGTCGGTCACCTACAAGTCCTCAGTCAGGAGTATGATGGAATAATCTGCACTTGCCTGGATGAATGCAGCTCCAACAACTCTCAAGAAGCTTGACAGCATCCTAGACAAAGCAGACGTTTGATTGGCACCGCATTCACCGCCTTAAACATTTACTCCCTCCAGTAGCAGTGCAATGTGGCAGCAGTGTGTACAAGCTACACAGATACACTGCAGCAACTCACCAAGGCTGCTTTGACAGCATCTCCCAAACCAATGCCCTCTACCACCTCGAAGGACAAGGGCAGCAAGCACATGAGTGTAGCAACACCTCCTAATTTCCCTTCAAGTTACACACCATTCCTAACTTGGAACTATCTTGGATCTCCCTCCCTAAGAGCACTGAGAGTGTACTTACACCACATGGACTGCAGTGGTTCAAGAAGGTGGCTCACCACCACCTTCTCAAGGGCAATTGGTGATGGGCAATAAACAATAGCCTTGTCAGTGATGCCCACAACCCATGAATGAATAAATTAAAAAAAAGATGTTAAAGTAGCACCTGTGGAGAGCAAAACAAAGTTAACATGTCAGGTCAGTGACCTTTCGTCAGAACTGGAAGAAGTTAGAGGTGAAACTGCTTTTAAGCAAGAGGCAGGGAAAGGGAAAGGTTGTGATAGGGTGGAAGGCACAGGTGATTAAATGACAAAAGGGTTGTGGGGCAAGGCAAAAGGAAATGGTACTGGGACAAGTAAGCAAAAGATGGGTCTAGAGGAGCTGTAAATGGCAACAGCAGAACAATTACTAGTACTTGCTGTTCAAACAAAAGTGTTGCAGTTATGAGCTGAAGTTATTGACATCAATGTCAAGTCCGGAAGATTGTAAAGTGTCTAATCAAAAAATGAGGGACTCTTCTGAGTTTCTGTTGAGCTTGATTGGAACAGTAACAGGAGGCTGAGGACAGAGTGATCAGAGAGACAGTGGGACATAGAATTAAAATGGAGAGTCACGCTTGCCTTACTGAACAAAGGTGTTGAGCAGTGACAAGATCATACACCTATCTTCTTACTTAGAACTGAAAAGGAAATAACTCCAGTCAAATGCAGTGCATTGTTAACTAGACCGTGAAAATCAGTGCATATTCTGTATGGACAAGTACATGCATTTACATAGACATGCATTCACAGCTCACTCCCTGACTTTTGGCTTCTGATTACATCTGTATTTGTAATGTTATTACAGAGGTAAAGATGACCTGCCAATTTTAAAAAATATATTCTTTCAGGCAATGTGGGTGTCGCTGGCAAAGCCAGCATTTGTTGCCCATTCTGAATTGCCCTTGACAGCTGAGTGGCAGATTTCCTTCCCTAAAGGACATTAGTGAACCAGATGGGATTTTATGACAATCGACGATAGTTTCATGGCATAGTTTCATTATGAGGCTAGCTTTCAAATCCAGATTTGTAAAAAATTAATTCATTGAATTTAAATTCCACTAGCTGCCATGGTGGGATTTGAACCCATGTTCCCAGGGCATTAGACTGGGTCATTGGATTATTAGCCCAGCAACATTACCTCTACATCACCACCTCCTTTTTTTTTATTCATTCACGGGATGTGGGCGTCGCTGGCCAGGCCAGCATTTTGGCGGCACAGTGGCGCAGTGGTTAGCACTGCAGCCTCACAGCTCCAGGGACCCGGGTTCGATTCCGGGTACTGCCTGTGTGGAGTTTGCAAGTTCTCCCTGTGTCTGTGTGGGTTTTCTCCGGGTGCTCCGGTTTCCTCCCACAAGCCAAAAGACTTGCAGGTTGATAGGTAAATTGGCCATTATAAATTGTCACTAGTATAGGTAGGTGGTAGGGAAATATAGGGACAGGTGGGGATGTTTGGTAGGAATATGGGAATTAGTGTAGGATTAGTATAATTGGGTGGTTGATGTTTGGCACAGACTCGGTGGGCCGAAGGGCCTGTTTCAGTGCTGTATCTCTAATCTAATCTTATTGCCCATCCCTAATTGCCCTTGAGAAGGTGGTGGTGAGCTGCCTTCTTGAACAGCTGCAGTCCTTGGGGTACAGGTACACCCACAGTGCTGTTAGGAAGGGAGTTCCAGGATTTTGACCCAGTGACAGTGAAGGAAGGACGATATAGTTCCAAGTCAGGATGGTGTGTGACTTGGAGGGGAACTTGCAGGTGGTGGTGTTCCCATGCATTTGCTGCCCTTGTCCTTCGAGTTGGTAGAGGTCGCGGGTTTGGAAGGTGTTGTCTAAGGAGCCTTGGTGCATTGCTGCAGTGCATCTTGTAGATGGTACACACTGCTGCCACTGTGCGTCGGTGGTGGAGGGAGTGAATGTTTGTAGATGAGGTGCCAATCAAGCGGGCTGCTTTGTCCTGGATGGTGTCGAGCTTCTTGAGCGTTGTTGGAGGCGCAGGATTCCTAGCCTCTGACCTGCTCTTGTAGCCACAGTATTTATATGGCTACTCCAGTTCAGTTTCTGGTCAATGGTAGCCCCTAGGATGTTGATAGTGGGGCATTCAGCGATGGTAATGCCATTGAATGTCAAGGGGAGATGGTTAGATTCTCTCTTGTTGGAGATGGTCATTGCCTCCTCACAGGATTATGATTGATGCTACGTCATGCGAGATAAAGGTTTCTAATCTTTTGTTGACAATTCAGAGAAATTCAATTAACATTATGTCAACATATGGGTTGCTTCAGAGAATGTGAGCTGCCAGAAGACAAAATCAGCATCTTATCGGACAATGTGACTTTTTCCATGCAACCGATTACAGAATTCTACACAGTACAAGTCACTGTTCCAGGTGATTTCCATCGAGCCCTTCCCTCAGTCTATTTTTCCAATGAAATATGACTAGTCAGTCAGCAGTAACTCAGCTCAAAAGGAACACTAGAAGCTGCTTTTACATCACAAACCATTCACCAGACCACCCAAAAGCCCAACTCCCCAGCTAAATGAAAAATAAGTGATAGCAGCAGTATACAGGGACTAAGGAAGGAATGCAGGAAAGCATGCGTACATAGTAGTAGGCTTAACTGCTGCTGCTCTCAAGTTCCTTCACAATACAAGTACTTAGCTGACACCAGGGAAATCTTGGTGCTGCTTCTATTGAACTTACGGTGCATGAAGGCAGCAATTTGGATAACCTTATGAGATTATGCCTGGTGTTAGAATCCTTCCACTTTGGTGGCCCTGTACGGGAAGATCGCGGGCGTGCTCCCATCCATTTTGGGGAAGAGTTTTAAAAGTGACCTTTCCATTACTGCAAGGAGCCTCACTGCCAGGAACTCAGTCATTTACAGTGCAGAAGGAGGCCATTCGGCCCATTGAATCCATGCCAGCTCTCCACAGAGTCATTCAGTCAGTCCCACTCCCCTGCTGTAGAGTCATATAATCAGACATTTGAGAGCAAGTTGTGCGTGTCTTCCTGACCACTGTTTAAAATATTAAGGGAGTGTTCCCTGAACCGCTGATCTGCCTTGTTGGCAGGTCAGTCACTTCAAACAGCATGAATATAGAATATGGACCCCTATACGTATGAATGTAGAACATGGATTCCTGTAGAGCATAAATACAAGATATGGACTCCTATAGAGTATGAATAAAGACCCTATAGAATATGAATACAGAATATAGACCCCTATAGAGCATGAATGTAGAATAAAGACTCTGTTAAAACATAAATATATCTCATACCAACCATCTTCAGCTGCTCCACCAATGGCCTTCCTTTAATCATAAGGTCAGAAGTGGGGATGTTCGCTGATGATTGCACAATGTTCAGTGCCATTCGCGATTCCTCAGATACTGAAGCAGTCCGTGTAGAAATGCAGCAAGACCTGAACAATATCCAGGCTTGGGCTGATAAGTGGCAAGTAACATTCGTACCACACAAGTGCCAGGCAATGACCATCTCAAACAAGAGAGAATCTAACCATTTCCCCCTGACATTCAATGGCATTACAATCACTAAATCCCCCACTATCAACATCCTGGGTGTTACCATTGACCAGAAACTGAAATGGAGTTGCCATATAAATACTGTGGCTACAAGACCAGGTCAGAAGCTAGGAATCCTGTGCCCAGTAGCTTACTCCCTGACTCCCCAATGCCTGTCCACCACCTACAAGGCACAAGTCAGGAGTGTGATGGAATACTCTCCACTTGCCTGGTTGGGTCCACCTCCAACAATACTCAAGAAGCTCAACACCAACCAGGACAAAGCAGCCCGTTTGATTGGCACCCCATTTACAAACATTCACTCCCTCCACCACCGACGCACAGTGGCAGCAGTGTGTACCATCTACAAGATTCACTGCAGCAACGCACCAAGGCTCCTTAGACAGTACCTTCCAAACCCATGACCTCTACCAACTAGAAGGACAAGGGCAGCAGATGCATGGGAACATCACCACCTGCACGTTCCCCTCCAAGTCACACACCATCCTGACTTGGAACTATATCGCCATTCCTTCACTGTCGCTGGGTCAAAATCCTGGAACTCCCTTCCTAACAGCACTGTGGGTGTACCTACCTCACATGGACTGCAGCTGCTCAAGAAGGCAGCTCACCACCACCTTCTCAAGGGCAATTAGAGATGGGCAATAAATACTAGCCTAGCCAGCAATGCCCACATCCCTGGAATGAAAAAAAAATTGCAATGAATAAACATTTTGAAGGTCAGGATCATCCCTTGAAAGTCAATACACAATTCAAACAGTGAAGTCATTATAAATTGCATTAGATGAATGACGTAATTCTTTGCATATTTTTCTGTTGCTTCCAGCTATGTTTTATTCCATCCATTATCTCCTCTCTTTTCCAGGTATCACTGCTTCATGCTACTGGGCAGTTCTGCAGCTTCAGCAGTCTCTTACCTCATCCAACTTCATTTGTGAGCTTTGACATTCACTAACACAACACTGGAATGCATTTCAGGCAACTCCCACCCTATTCTTACTCAATATTCAGGAGGACTCCCCTGCTCTTCTTCAAAATAATGCCTTGGGGTCTTTTACAGCCTACCGAGAGGGCAGACGGAGCTCAGTTTAATATGTCAACTGAAAGACAGCACTCCGACGGTGCTGCGCTGGAGTGTCAGCATCAATGTTATGGACAAGACTCTTGAATGGGATTTGGACTCCCAACCTTCTGACCCAGAGGCAAAAGTCCTATCACTGAGCCACATCTAACAATTGTAGTCAACCCCAAAGTGTGGGACTGGAGTCACATGTAGGACAGACTGAGTAGGAATGGCAGGTACTTGTCCTGCAAAAGTTTTAGAAGGGTTTGTACAACCATCTGGCAGCTTCCATGGTGCCAGGCCAAAAATGACCATTTTCACTGAATACAGTTCCCAACTTGCCTGGATGGGATTTGAACTCTCATATCCTGGGTCGCTACTCACTAGTCTATTAAATATTAAATTCTGCACAACATACTAAAACCTTAAGGAATTCTAATATGAGGAGTGGGATTTGACGGAGCAATCATCCCATGTGAAAGTTGTTGATTAAGGGTCAGTAATTAAATAAAAGCAAAACACTGCAGATGATGGACATCTGAAATAAAAACAGAAAGTGCTGGAAATACTCAGCCGGTCTGACAGCATCAGTGGAGAGAGAAACGGAGTTAACGTTTCAAGTCTGTGACCTTTCATCAGAACTGGCACAGGTTAGAATTGTAATAGGCATTGAGCAAATGACAAGGGTGGCGGGGAAGAAGAACAAAAGGGAATAAACTGAAAAGTCTGGAAATACTCAGCAGGTCTGGCACCATCAGTGGAGAGAGAAGCAGAGTTAACATTTCAGGTCAGTGACCCTTCATCAGAACTGGCAAAGGTCAGAAATGTAATAGGTTTTCAGTAAATAAAGTGGAGGTGGGGCAAGAGATAACAAAAGGGAAGGTGTTGATAGGAAAGAGGATCACAGAGAATTAATGACAAGGAGATCATGGGACGAAGGCAAAAACAAGGAATGGTGTGGTGAAATATAATGTGTCAGTACAGAGAGGGTGTGAAATGACAGAATAATGAACGCCCTAGCCAAAAGCAAAACTTGAAAAAAAGGTGGGCAGGCACATGGTTAAAAAAAGTGTAATGATGAAACAAACCAAATTAAAATATAAAAAATAAAAGATACAAAGTAAAACTTTTTTAAAAAGGTTTAACTAAAAAAAGGTGGGGCCAGTCATGCTCTGAAATTATTGAACTCAATGTTCAGTCCGGCAGGCTGTAGTGTGCCTAATCAGTAAATGAGATGCTGTTCCTCGAGCTTGCGTTGATGTTCACTGGAACACTGCAGCAATCCCAGGACAGAGATGTGAGCATGAAAGCAAGGCGGAATGTTGAAATGGCAAGCAACAGGAAGCTCGGAGTCATGTTTTCAGACTGAGTGGAGGTGTTCCGCAAAGCGGTCACCCAATCTGCGTTTGGTCTCCCCATTGTAGAGGAGAGCACATTGTGAGCAGCAAATACAATATACTACAGTGAAAGAAGAAAAAATTAGAACAAAAGGGAAGGTCCATAGTATGGCAGAGGGCAGGATAGAATAAATAACAAAGATGTCATGGAACAAAGGCAAAGGGAGTGCGAATAGTTGTATTAAAAGACAAAGCATTAGTCCAGAGAGAATGTTAACAGTAGAGTAATGGCAATAATTAAGTAGTTTGATTTTTCTCAGCAACTGAACATCATTTTGCAGCCTGTAGTCAAATCGACAAGACACCAAATCTGTTATTAGTGGATGGAACCACAGTGAGGCCTAAAAAAATTGCTAAATGACTTTCATTTGTGTCCCATTCTCACTAGCTAGTAATTTCTGCTGAGTCTGATTAAAGTATGGCAGCTTTTCACATCTCACCGCCTTAGGCACTTTAATATACAGTGGATTACATGGCTGGGTCATAAAATGTAATGGCTTACACTACTACTTAAAAGAATCTTAATACTCAAGGGAAACACTCAGAGGCATGACATCAAATTGAAACATGATCACTAAAAATATCTTCCTTATCCTTAAACAATGGCATGAGATTCTGCTGTAGTTTTTTGTTAATTTGCATTTCTTTTCCTTACACATAAAGCAAACGGTGTTATTTTATTTAATTGGCTTCATTGGAATAAGAGGCTAATTCAAATTCCCTTAGCCGAACAAATTAATAGGAGCAGTATTAATATTTAATAATTATTCAGGAATGCCAGCTTCAGACAGCAGAAATTACACTCATCACACCTTTCCCAAGGACCACCATTCCCGTTCCATATACTTAAAGCTGTAAGCTTCACTAAGATTTTTATATTAAAGGCAGATTTCTTTAAAAAAATCTATTATAATTTAAATTTAACTACTTGCCCCTTCACTCACCAGCCAGAATTCCACATAGCCAGCAGAAGTCGCACTGCCTGGGACAAAAGTGGGGGTGGGGGCAACCCTGCTTCAGTGGGTGGCAGGACCTGCAGCTGCATTTTGCAGGCGGTGTGGCGAGCATCCCTATGAAGGACTGTGGCCTGCACCCAAGATCTGCCGGCCAGATCAGAGCGCCGGTAGCTTGACAGCCTCAGTAGCGCTGCTGCTAGAGGTGGCCATTACTGGGGCTGCATCTGAGGGATAAGGATAGATCGATGGCTATGCACCCTCACAGCCAGATAAGTGGGGCCTGGGGGCACCAGGGCCAGTCAGGCAGGCCTCGGTGCCTGGTTGGGGAGCGGGGTGGGTGGGGTCGCTGAGGACATTGCCGCCGGGCGGCCCCTCTGTAGGCTGAAGAGTGGCCAAAAGGAAGACTGCAACTCCCCACTCCACCCCAGGAGCCCACTGGGAGGTTGCCAGGAGAGAGTGCCGAATACGGAAGTACATCAGCGTGCAGGGATCGCCAGCATGTTTGCCCTCTTGAGTCAGCGGCGACTCCATTGAGCCGAATGAATGACAGCCGCATCCTCAAAGACATGCTCTATGGTGAGCTTGCTATTGGCACAAGACCAACGGGTTGCCCATGTATGTGACACAAGGATGGCTGCTAGTGAGACCTCAGGTTGACCGGGATTGGAGTCGATGCATGGGAAGTCCTTGCTGCCGACTGGAGTGGCTGGAGTTAAGCAGTTAGGAACGGCGTGGATAAAGCAGAGGACAAAAGAAATGACCAGATGGCAGAAAAGAGAGCCCGGTGGAAGGAAAACAAAAAATCATTCGACCTCGGGCCAACGTTATTCATCTGTGCCAGCTGTGGAAGGGATTGCCACTCATGAATCAGTCTTTGCCACAATAGCTGATGTTCAATGCAAAGGTAGTATACATCCTGGGCACAGTCCATCATATCCCGAGATGGGACGGATGCCATCACTTGTGTCAGCATTGCTGATTGTATTTCCCAATGCAGTCTTGTGTCCCCATGTCCCATCTTCCACCCTCCAAATGCTGCCCATACATTAACTCACACCTAGTCCCATTCACACATCACACCTCCATTGGCTCCCAGTCCGGAAATGCGTTAATTTTAATTCTCATCCTTGTTTTCCAATCCTTCCGTGGCCTTGTCCCCCCCTATCTCTGTAGCCTCCCCCAGCCAATAACCCTGAAGATCCCTGCACTCCTCCAATTCTGGTCTCTTGCACATCGCTGATTTTAAGTGATCCACCATTGGGTGCAAATGTAAAAATGTAAAAACAGAATGGAAAGAGTTGTGAGGCAACTCATGTCCTGTATCGAAGGAATCTGGTCCCTATTGCACTTTCCAAAGTGTCAAATTTGAACTGTTTTGTAATTTTTTAAATGAATTTTTATGAATAAAATATATTTTTGGAAATAAAATTTGGTGGCCATGCTTTCAATTGCCTAGTCCATAAGATCTGAAATTCCCTGCCTAGTCCATCTCTCTATCTCTGTTTCCTCCTTTAGGATTCTCCTTAAACCCTATTTCTTTGACCAAGCTTTTGATCACGTGTCCCAATATCTCCTTAAGCAGCTCAGTATCTTTTTTTGTTTGACCACACTCTTGTGAAGCACCTTGGGACACCTTACGATAATAAAGGTGTTTTATATATAAATATATATGCAAATTGTAGTTAGTATGCTCAGATCTTGGAGTGGGACAACCTTCTGATATTGACATGTGAGGGAACAGTTATAAAATACAAAAATAAAATCATTTTGCTCCAGTGCTTTACATCCAATAAAATACTTTTGAAGTGTAGTCTTAGTCACTGTTGCAATGTAGGAAACGCAATTGCCAATTTGTACACAGCAAACTCCCACAAACAGCACTGTGATACTGATCAGACAATTTTTTTTAAGTGATGTTGATTGGGTGATGAATAATGACCAGAACTCCCCAGCTCCTCTTTGTTTAACATCTCATCCAACAATGCAGCATTCCCTCAGTACTGCACTGGAGTGTCTTTCAAGACTCTGAAGCAGGGCTTAAACCATGACTTTTTGTCTCAGAGGTGAGAGTGCTACCAATTGGGCCACAGCTGACACTATCAGTTGTGTTTATTAATTCACTCTACTATACTGTCAGACCCAATAATTCTTCCAATCCACCATTCACCAATTTACATATTGACCTAGAATGTTGGCAAGCTGTCTGACTGTGGTAGTCATCATAACAGGTCAGGAAGGACAATAACAGTGTCCCCATCACTCACTACCAGCCAAATCAGAGACCAGGAATTGAACCTGGAACTTTCTGCTCTGTACCCTTCCTTCAATACCCAGGCTGGTGCAGTCAATATAATAAAACTAATAACAGAGTACAACAAAGATAAAGGATATTGTTAATTTATGAATTAAGTTGAGGCCCATGCTTAATTTACAGCCTTGCATGTAATTCAGATACAGGTCTAGATTTTAGAAATTATGGGCAGGATTTTCCTCCACCTGGACCCCTCCCTCTGGCCTCTTACCCGCTCTTGATCTTTTCATTGAGAACTGTTGGCGAGACGTCGGCTGTCTCAATTTCTCTTCTCCCCTCACTCATTCTATACTGTCTCCCTCCAAACTTACTGCACTCCGTTCTCTCAGGTCTAACCCCAACATTGTGATCAAACCTGCTGACAAGTGTGGTGCTGTTGTTGTCTGACATACCGACCTCTACCTTGCAGAGACTGAGCGCCAACTCTCAGACACTTCCTTCTACCTCCCCCTGGACTATGACCCCACCACCAAACATCAAGTTACTGTCCACAGGACTGTCACTGACCTCATCTCCTCCAGAGATCTTCCCCCTACAGCTTCCAATCTCATAGTCCCGCAATCCTGGACAGCCCGCTTCTACCTCCTTCCTAAAATCCACAAAAAAGACTGTCCCGGCAGACCCATCGTTTCAGCCTGTTCCTGCCCCACTGAATTTATTTCTTCCTATCTTGACTCCATCTTTTCTCCCTTGGTCCAGTCTCGTCCCACCTACATCCGTGACTCTTCTGACGCCCTATGTCATTTGACAATTTCCAGTTTCCTGGACCCAACTGCCTCCTGTTCACTATGGACGTCCAATCTCTCTACACCTCCATCCCCCACCAGGATAGTTTGAGGGCTCTCCACTTCTTCCTTGAACAGAGGCCCAACAAGTCCCCATCCACCAACACCCTCCTCCGCCTGGCTGAACTTGGTCTCACATTGAACAATTTCTCCTTCAACTCCACGCACTTCCATTAAATAAAAGGCGTTGCTATGGGTACCCGCATGGGCATGCCTGCTTTTTTGTGGGATATGTTGAACATTCCTTGCTCCAGACCTACCCAGGCCCCCTCCCCCAACTCTTTTTCCGGTACATTGATGACTGTATCGGTGCCGTTTCCTGCTCCCTCCCTGAACTGGAAAACGTTATCAACTTTGCTTCCAATTTCCACCATTCTCTCACCTTTACATGGTTCAAATCCGACACTTCACTTCTCTTCCTCGACTTCTCTGTCTCCATCTCTGGGGATAGACCGTCCACTAATATTCATTATAAGACCACTGACTCCCACAGCTACCGCGACTACACTTCCTCACACCCTGCTTCCTGTAAGGACTACATACCATTCTCCCAATTTCTCCATCTCCGACGCATCTGCTCTGATGATGTAACCTTCCACAACAGTGCCTCTGGTATGTCTTCCTTTTTCCTCAACCGAGGATTCAACCCCCCCACCCTGGCCCCCGTCCCCACTGTGGTTGACAGGGCCCTCAACCGTGTCCGGCCCATTTCCCGCACCTCTACCCTCACCCCTTCCCTTCCCTCCCAGAACCGCGACAGGGTTCCCCTTGTCCTCACTTTCCACCTCACAAACCTCCACATCCAAAGGATCATCCTCCGCCATTTCTGCCACCTCCAGTGTGATGCCACCACCGAACCCATCTTCACTTCCCCTCCCCTGTCAGCATTCCAAAGGGATCGTTCCCCCCGCGACACCCTGGTCCACTCCTCCATTATCCCCGACACCTCGTCCCCTTCCCACAGCACCTTCCCATGCAATCGCAGGAGGTGTAGTACCTGCCCTTTTACCTCCTCTCTCCTCACCATCCAAGGCCCCAAACACTTCTTTCGAGTGAAGCAGCGATTTACTTGTACTTTTTTCAATTTAGTATACTGTATTTGCTGCTCACAATGTGGTCTCCTCATGGGGGAAACCAAACGCGGATTGGGTGACTGCTTTGTGGAACACCTCCACTCAGTCCGAACACATGACCCCGAGCTTCCGGTCACTTGCCATTTCAGCACAGCCCCCTGCTCTCATGCTCACATCTCTGTCCTGGGATTGCTGCAGTGTTCCAGTGAACATTAACGCAAGCTCGAGGAAAAGCACCTCATTTTCTGATTAGGCACACTACAGCCTGCCGGACTGAACATTGAGTTCAATAACTTCAGAGCATGACTGCTCCTTTTTTATTTTAATTTTATTTTATTTTGTTTCTTCATTTTTTTTTTACCATGTGTCTGCCTACTGTTTTTTTCAGGTTTGTGCTTTTGGCCTGGGCTATTCATTATTCTGTCATTAATGCTCTCTCTGCACTAATGCTTTGTCTTTCACCACACCATTAGCACACTCTCTTTGCCTTTGCTTCATGACCTCCCTGTCAGTTAATCTCTCCAGCCCTCTGTCCTATCACACACCTTCATTTTTGTTCTCTTTACCCCGCACCCCCACTTTACTCGGTTAAAACCTATTACATTTCTAACCTTTGCTAGTTCTGATAAAATGTGACTGACCTGAAATGCTAACTCTGCTTCTCGCTCCACAGATGCTGCCAGCACTGCTGAGTATTTCCAGCACTTTCTGTTTTTATTCCCCAGTGCATTAGCCTTGGGATCTGGATTATTTGCTCAGTGACATTACTACTGTCCCTAGTACCGGTCCTCCAGCTCCCCTGTGACATCTTGCTTCCTCTGGTGCTGTGGAAGGCAGACCCCTCCCCCAGGACAACCAGCAGCCTCAGTGATGTAGACTTCTACGGCAGCCAGCAGCCACACAATTGATCTAGTTTGCAGATAACACCAAAATTGGTGATATAGTGGACAGTGAAGAAGGTTGCCTAAGGTTACAACAGGATATACATCAACTTGGAAAGTGGGCAAGGGATTGGCAAATGGAATTTAACGCAAACAAGTGCGAAGTGATGCATTTTGGGAAGTTAAACCAGGGCAGGACATATACAGTGAATGGCAGGGCCCTGGGGAGTGTTGTTGAGCAGAGAGACCTTGGGGTGCAAGTACATAGTTCCCTGAAAGTGGCAAAACAAGTAGACAGGGTGGTGAAGAAGGCGTATGGCATGCTTGCCTTCATCGGCCGAGGCATTGAGTACAAGAGTTGGGACGTCATGTTACAGTTGGTTAGGCCGCATTTGGAGTACTGTGTGCAGTTCTGGTCACCGCACTACAGGAAAGATGTGATTAAGCTAGAGAGGGTGCAGAAAAGATTCACAAGGATGTTGCCTGGTTTGGAGGGCTTGAGTTATAAAAAGAGATTGGATAGGCTGGGTCTGTTTTCCCTGGAGCGAAGGAGGCTGAGAGGGGACATGATAGAGGTATATAAAATTATGAGAGGCATAGATAGGGTAGATAGCCAGAGTCTGTTTCCCATGGTAGGGGTGACTAAAACTAGAGGGCATAGATTTAATGTGAGAGGGAGGAGGTTTAAAGGGGATCAGAGGGGTAAATATTTCACACAAAGAATAGTGGGTATCTGGAATGAGCTGCCAGAGGAGGTGGTGGATGTAGGAACAGTAGCAACATTTAAGAGGCATCTGGACAGGTACTTGAATGAGCAAGGCATCGAGATATGGAATTAATGCAGACAGGTGGGATTAGTATAGATAGGCATTATGGTCGGCATGGACGCAGTGGGCCGAAGGGCCTGTTTCTATGCTGTACGACTCTATGACTCTATGACCCACTGTCATTTTCAATCCCACTGGCTCAAAGGGGACAGGGAACCCGTCTCCATACCAATTTAAGGCTTTCCCACTTGAAAATTGCAATCTAAATCAGCTTCTCAGAGGTGGTTTCAGACCCAAAAGCAGACCCAGTTCCTGTTTCCTACCTTCATAATGTAAATCCAGCCCAATATTTCTGGCACAATGATCTTACATGACAGGAATGTATACTGAGCCTACAGGCATAGAAGCCAGTGTGACATGATTTTCTATCCATTAATAAAGGTAGATTGAAAATTATGTGGGGTACATTGACATCTGTTTCCAAATTCCCAATATGCACTGCCACTCGGTGTAATCATGCATGATAAATTCATAAATTCTATGCCACAGACCTTAGCTTTTAAGGTGTCATTGTGCTGCACACCATACCTTCGGTCCCTTCATCTAAGTCATTTATATAAATTATAAAAAGTTGAGGCCCCAGCACTGATCCCTGTGGCACACCACTCATTACATCTTGCCAACCAGAAAATAACCCATTTATGCCTACGCTCTGTTTCCTGTTAGCTAGCCAATCTTCTATCCATGCTAATATGTTACCCCCGACACAATGAGCTTTTATTTTCCACAATAACCTTTGATGTGGCACTTTATCAAATGCCTTCTCGAAATCTAAGTACAGTACATCCACCAGTTTCCCTTTATCCACAGCACATGTTACTTCTTCAAAGAACTCCAATAAATTGGTTAAACATGATTTCCCTTTCACAAAACCATGTTGACTCTGCCTTGCATTTTTCTAAGTGCCCTGCTATAATGTCTTTAATAATAGCTTCTAACATTTTCCCCATGACAAATGTTAAGCTAACTGGCCTGTAGTTTCTTTCTTTCTGATTTCAGAAAGCCCGTCTTCACACAAAAGAGAAATGAACACTGGGAATGGACTAACAGGATGGAGGAAGCAAAAATCCCTCGAACCATTTCAGAGACAACTGCAGGGCACTTTTCCTGGGTGAGTGAGTTCAGGGGGAACAAAATAGTCTCTCTGCTCCATATGCATTTTGTGAGCTAGTCCAGCAAAACTAGAAATTCCATGATATTTTGCCAGTCATCTGGAGTTACGTTCAAAATCTCATTCAATTCATAATGTTCAATTAATTATCCCTTTGTCTGAAGTAAGTCCATTAAATAGCTCTCTCCCCAAGGCAGCTTCTTTCAAAAGTTATGGTGCGATGTAACACTATTACTAACTATGCTATTACTAACCCTACTCACACATCAGAGACAGTTTTACTAGTGGCATTAATCCTAAGCAATTAAAAAGAAACACAGCACTGACTCACTGTAAACCCCAAACACATTCATTTGTCCAGATGCATTCTACTCCTGAGAGTTGACAACTAGTATGCTCATTTGTTACATTGACTTAAGTGTTTGACATTTTTGCATAAATCAAAGGTTTATGTTATTGCTACTTGCAATAAAAATAAAGGTGCAGAAATAAGGTAAATAAATGGCTGAAAACCTTAAAAAAAAAGAAAACAAACAAGATTACAAGTGTCACAAAAAATGAGACAAGACCAGCAAGTGTTTAAACTGTTCTGTGTCTTATTTTTGTGGGGTGGGTTGAATATTATGTCAGGCAAACCCCCACCTGCCAAGACTGAGGCACACGTCATTTCACCACACGAACATTAAAACTTTGAAAATTACAATCTCTGATTGGAAAGACATTTCCATGGTAACAGACAATGTTGAAACAATGCAGACTCTGCAGTGGCTCTCCAATACACAGAAGTGGTCAGACTAGTTTTAGTCACATGGCTAGCTGGCTGGGGCAGAGAAATTTGAGCCTCCAACAAGGGATGTGAAGAGACGGTTCCATATAAGGATAAAAGCAAAATACTGCAGATGCTGGAAATCTGAAATAAAAACAAGAAATGCTGGAAATACTCAGCAGGTCTGGTGGCATCTGTGGAGAGAGAAGCAGAGTTAACGTTTCGGGTCAGTGACCCTTCTTCAGAACTGACAAATATTAGAAATGTAAAAGGTTTTAAGCAAGTAAAGCAGTGGATGGGGCAAGAGATAACAAAAGAGGTGTTGATAGGACAAGGTCACAGAGAATAACTGACCAAAAAGTCATGGAACAAAGGCAAACGGTATGTTAATGGGGTGGCGAGAGACAAAGTGTTAGTACAGAGAGGGTGAGAATTGACTGTAAAGCACAAAGCACTCCAAGCACAAACTTTAAAAAGATTTTTTTTTAAACAGTAACAGTGGGTAGGCACAGTAGAAACAAACTAACCAAACCAAAATAAAATAAACAAATAAAAAAGCAAAAAAGAAAAAATAACTAAACATAAAAAGGGGGGACCCGTCATGCTCTGAAATGATTGAATTCAATGTTCTGTCTGGCAGGCTGTAGTGTGCCTATTTGGTAGATGAGATGCTGTTCCTCGAGCTTGTGTTGATGTTCGCTGGAGCACTGCCGCAATCCCAGGACAGAGATGTGAGCATGAGAGCAAGGGGGGGTGGGGGCGGTGTTGAAATGACCAACAACCGGAAGCTCAGGGTTATGCTTTCGGACTGAGTGGAAATGTTCCGCAAAGCAGTCACCCAATCTCCATTTGGTCTCCCCAATGTAGAGGAGACCACATTATGAGCAGCGAATACAGTATACTAAATTGAAAGAAGTACAAATAAATCGCTGCTTCATCTGAAAGGAGTTTTTGGGGCCTTGGATAGTGAGGAGAGAGGAGGTAAATGGGCAAGTATTACATCACCAGTGGTTGCAGGGGAAGGTGCCATGGGAAGGGGATGAGGTGCTGGGGGTAATGGAGGAGTGGACCAGGGTGTCGCGGAGGGAACGATCCCTACAGAATGCTGACGGGGAAGGGAGGGGAAGATGCGTTTGGTAGTGGCATCACGCTGGATGTGGCGGAAGTGGCGGAGGATGATCCTTTGGATGTGGAGGCTGGTGGGATGGAAAGTGAGGACAAGGGGAACCCTGTCGCGGTTCTGGGAGGGAGGGGAAGGGGTGAGGGTAGAGGTGCGGGAAATGGGCCGGACACGGTTGAGGGCCCTGTCAACCACAGTGGGGGGGAAATCCTCGGTTGAGGCAAAAGGAAGACATATCAGAAGCACCGTCATGGAAGGTAGCATCATCAGAGAAGATGCATCGTATACGGAGAAACTGGGAGAATGGAATGGAGTCCTTACAGGATGCAGGGTGTGAAGAAGTGTAGTCGAGGTAGCTGTGGGAGTTGGTGGGCTTATAATGAATATTAATAGACAGCCTAACCCCGGAGATGGAGACAAAGAAGTCGAGGAAGGGAAGGGAAGTGTCAGAGATGGCCCATGTGAAGGTGAGTGAGGGTGGAAATTAGAAGTAAAATTGATAAAGTTTTCTATTTCCAGGCGGGAGCAGGAAACAACACTGATACAATCATCAATGTACTGGAAAAAGAGTTGGGGGAGGGGGCCTGAGTAGGACTTGAACAAGGGATGTTCGACATATCCCACAAAAAGACAGGCATAACTAGGACCCATGTGGGTACCCATAGCAACACCTTTTACTTGAAGGAAGTGAGTGGAGTTGCAGGAGAAGTTGTTCAATGTGAGAACAAGTTCAGCCGGGCAGAGGAGGGTGGTGGTGGATGGGGACTGGTTGGACCTCTGTTCAAGGAAGAAGCGGAGAGCCCTCAAACTGTCCTGGTGGGGGATGGAGGTGTAGAGAGATTGGAAGTCCATAGCAAAGAGGAAGTGATTGGGGCCATGAAACTGGAAATTGTCAAAATGACGGAGGGCATCAGAAGAGTCACAGATGTAGGTGGGAAGAGACTGGACCAGGGGAGAAAAGATAGAGTCAAGATAAGAAGAAATAAGTTCATTGGGGCAGGAGCAGGCTGACACAATGGGTCTGCCGGGGCAGTCCTGTTTGTGGATTTTGGGAAGGAGGTAGAAGCGGGCTGTCCAGGGTTGCGGGACTATGAGGTTGGAAGCCTTTTACATTCCCAATATTTTTCAGTTCTGAAGAAGGGTCACTGACCTGAAACGTTAACTCTGCTTCTTTCTCCACAGATGCTGCCAGACCTGCTGAGTATTTCCAGCATTTCTTGTCGCATATAAGGACCTAGTCACATGACTTAACCTGCTGAGCACCCTGCGAGCGTTTTCAATTTGAACTCCCAAACAAAGGGATTGCCAGGCAGAATGCCGTGTGCTGTCTTGAAACTAAGAAGACCTCCTGCCTGTTTGCCTGCCTATCTCTCAGGGAACTGAAACCATTGAAGACACATGAAACTCAAAGAGAAAAAGGTTTGCCACATGAATAAAGTTTTAAGACGGTTACTGGGCCCCAACGAAACGCACAAATATAACTACAATCAAGGACTACAGCGAGCTCGAGAAACAGTAAAAGATATTGCCTCCAACTGTTTTACTTGTCTCTTCTTCTACTCTTTTATGTCCCGATCTTGCATGTTTATCTCACCTGTGCATGCTAGCATGAGCACATCGTATATCCGCAGGCATGAACCGTATTAGAATTCAAGTTTAATAAATTTCATCTTTCTGCTTTAAATCAAAGAAAGCCTGTTTGTGCTCTGTTATTTGCCTGATAATTGGAAACTGTCAACACAAATTCACAAAAATGTGAGCTCAAAACACAGTGCGTTTAAAATTAAACCCTGTTACATTAAAACCAGGTGAAGACAGCAAGAGACTCCCTAGACACATTGCTCACCTGGTCGTAACAACTACAGCGATAAATCTACATCAGGTATTGCACAGATTTGATTACTGTATGCTCGCTTGTTGCTGTATTAGAGTGCACAAGCTAAAATGGTATAAAGTCTGTCTGGTCCAGGGGAGGAAACCTGTTATTCCCCGAGCCTTTCACCAGATAAAGTGCAACTTCAAATCAAAAACAAGCATTTTTATTTTGCTTCATCATCAGCTTTCTCCATTCTTTCCTACTCCCAATTTTGGTTTTAACGTAGTGTTGCTCTCCACAGATCCTCCACTTTGAGCCATTTATACACACACCATGTGAACGAGGTTTTTACATCCAATAGGTTCCTACTACCAGGTTCTCTTGGAGCAAATGTACTCATCCTTCCCACTACTCTATCTTCCCTGGAAGCAGATGTTTTCAGCTGGTGTCAGACTTTTGGATCCTGGTTGGCATACATTCCCTGTATGGCATGTATGGTGGGAGACATGGGAAAAAGATCCCTGTGGACATAACTTTAGCTCTGAATAGAAGGAAGGACTATTACTATTCACTGTCCCATTGCACTGAAACATACAAGAGTTTACTCTGCAATTTACTGAGTGGGATGACGTGCATGTGTACATAAATATTCAGGACTGATTTTATATGCCTGACTATATATGCGTGCTTGTCCTATTTTTGTGTAGAAAACGGTGTGTGATTTGAAGTATTTCAACCTCACCTATCTCACTGCATTCTAGATCTATGTTTTGAGGTGTTACTGAGGACAATTAGTGAGTGACAATTTCAATTCACATTTTTTAAAGTTCTTGTAATAAAGGTAACACCATCAAATACCAAAACCATGGCAGAACCCAAAAGGTAGCAAGTAGTTATATTTTAACAGAACACCAAGGTATGCTAATGGAAATCAGAACTAGACTAGCTTGTATATGTTTCAATAACACACTGCTGTGCTTCACTTTGATGGTAATCGTATAAAATGGGTTGTTGAAAGATAAGTCAGCAAAGACTGTCACTAAAACAGCCCAATTACAAAACAGAGCTATGGAAACAGAGTAACTAAAGCAAGTATAGGATAGTCATAGAGTCATACAGCATTTTTTCAGGCATCAGGAACAAAGTAAGCACTGGACATTAATGATGTCTGTCTTTTAACAGTCGTGAATTGATTATACAATATTAGATGCCTAAAGTAAAAACCTGTGAAAATTTGGTTTCAAACACTCTGACATCTCTCTGATGTCCTGACCAATATTTATCTCTCAATCAACATCACAAAGGTAGATTATCTGGCCATTATCACATTGCTGTTTGTGGGAGCTTGCTGTGCGCAAATTGGCTGCGGTAGCCACAGTATTTATGTAGTTGCTCCAGTTCAGTTTCTGGTCAAAGATAACCCGCAGGATGTTGATAGTTGGGGATTTGGCAATGATAATGCCTTTGAATGTCAAGGGGAGATGGTTAGATTCTTTATTATTGGAGATCATCATTGCCTGGCACTTGTGTGGCATGAATCTTACTTGCCACTGATCAGCCCAAGCCTGAATGTTGTCCAGGTCTTGCTGCATATGGACATAGAGTGCTTCAGTATCAGATGTGTTGCGAATGGTACTGAACATCATACAATCATCAGTGAACATCCTCACTTTTGACCTTATGATGGAGACAGCTGAAGATGGTTGGGCCAAGGACACTACCATAAAGAACTCCTACAGCAATGTCCTGGGGCTCCAGGAGGATTGACCTCCAATGATCGTAACCATCTTCCTTTGTGCTAGATATGACTCCAACCAGTGGAGAGTTTTCCCCCTGATTTCCATTGACTCCAGTTTTGCTAGAGCTCCTTGATGCCTTACTCGGTCAAATGCTGCCTTGATGTCAAGTGCAATCACTCTCACCTCACCTCTGGAGTTCAGCTCTTTTGTCCATGTTTGAACCAAGGCTGTAATGAGGTCAGTAGCTGAGTGGCCCTGGCAGAATCCAAACCGAGCATCAGTGAGCAGGTTATTGCTGAGCAAATACCGCTTGATAGCACTGTCGACAACATTTTCCATTATTTTGCTGATGATCAAGAGTAGACTGATGGGGTGGCATTTGGCCAGATTGCATTTGTCCTGCTTTTAGTGGACAGGACATACCTGGGCACTTTTCCACATTGTCGGGTAGATGTCAGTGCTGTAACTCTGCTGGATCAGCTTGACTTGTTGCCACAATGCCTACATTTTGTGGCAGTCACAGGAGCCTGAACTTTTCCGCCCTCCTTCCAGCCTTCGGGGTTGGATTCCTGGAGACAAGGGCTATCCAATGAGGAAATGGCTGCTGACGCCTGTGAAGAACCCAGGCATTGGATGAAGAGGAGAGGTACAACACCTGGGACAACGCAAGCTACTATTGAGTAGGCAATTGCTTTGCTCAAGATGAGATTCAGGTGCCTAGATCGGTTCAGTGGAGCCTTTCAATACGCTTTGATGAGGGTCCTGGTTTGCTGGCGCTGCACAACCTTGCCCTGCAGAGGGGGGAGACAATAAGCAATGAGGAAAGTGAGGCGCGGACTGCCTCCTCAGATGAGGAGGATGTGGATTGGGAGGATGAGCACGCCAGTCCAGAAGAACCCCTCCAAGGGGCAATATGGCATTGGACATGAGAGATGTATAAGGGAGGCTCACGATTCCCTTAAATATTTGCATTTCATTTGATCTTTTATGGCCTTTGTACTTTATGCAATAAAGACCTTCCTAAATGCAGTCTTCTTTCACCATTCCTTCCTTTACGATGCATTGTCTTAGTGAACATTGGCGCAAAGCTGATCTGGTGAGGCTCTAGGGGTGAGCCCTCACAGCATCAGCAATCGCCTACAGCTTCTTACTAGAGGCTGGAATGCAGTGAAGTGTCAAGCCCTTGTTGGGGGAAAAAGGGAGGGAGTCCACACCGAGCAATGAAGACTTATTTCCAGTCATAATGGAAGCAGATAGTGTAATGATAGACAAATGCTCACCCATGTAAACCCCGCGATTTTAAGTGCACTTCTTAATTCGCTTACGTGAAATCCTACGCAGTGCTGCCCCTGTGCTGTCGGCTAAGGTGAAGACTGCCTGTTGACCTTGGTGCCCCGTGGCTATGGCTGACTTTGGCAGCCGTCTTCTGGATGCCTTGGGTCTGGAGAGCCCCGGCATGCTGCGAGCCTCCTGCAAAGAAGCAGTACCGCCCTCTTTTTGCTGGGATGTTGGATGAACTGGCGACACTGGCACTAATGTCTTTTTGTGACTTGTCTTACTTCGCTGGCATTAGGAGTCACTATTTATACCCTACACCCATAAATACTCAATGGAAATAGAGGATAAAGATGGGATGTCTCCCTCAGACTCATGGACTTGAAAGATAATGCTAGTGAGCAAGTCTAGGACAATTGATACAATTTAAGATACAGGAGATGAAGAAAAGAAAAGATAGATTTGCATTTCTATTGCACCTTTCATGATCTCAGGCTATCCCAAAGCACTTTGCAGCCAATTTGCACACAGCAAACAATGAGATAATGAGTGAATAACCTGTTTTAATTATGGGATAAATGTTGGCCAGGACACTAAGGACAACTCCATTGTTCTTCTTAAAATAGTGGCATGGGATCTGTTATGCCCAAAGAGGCCAGATGGGGTCTCCATTTAATGTCTCTTCTGAATGGCACATCTCCAACAGTGTAGCATTCCCTCAATACTACACTGGAGTGTCAGCTTAGACTTCATGCTTATGTCAATGGTGTGAGACTTGAAACCACACCAACCTTCTGACTCAGAGGCAAAAGTGCTACCCACTGAGCCAAGGATGAGAACAAGTATCAGCCAGCAATGTTTCAGAAAATAATGTCCAGCTTGATACCTACAACTTGTATTTATAAAGCACCTTTAACACAATAAAGCATTCCAAGTCATTTCACAGAAGTGTTATAAAGCAAAATTTGATACAGAGCCACATAAGGAGATATTAGGACTGATGACCAAAAGCTTGGCCAAAAAGGTAGATTTTAGGAAGAGTCCTAAAGGAGGAGAGAGAGGTAGAGAGGTGGAGAGGTTTAGGGAGGGAATTTCAGAGCTTCAGAGCAAGGCAGCTGAAGGCATGACTGCCAATGGTGGAACAATTAAAATCAGGGATGCTCAAGAGGTCAGAATTAGAGGAGCACAAATATATCGGAAGGCTGTGTAGCTGGAAGAGATTAGAGAGAGGGAAGGGGCGAGACTGTGGAGGGTTTTGAAAACAAGGAAGAGAATTTTAAAACTGAGGTGTTGCTTAACCAGGAGCCAATGTAGGTCAGAGACCAGAGGAGTGATGAGTGACCAGGACATGGTGAGAGTTAGGACATGGGCAGCAGAGTTTTGGCTGACCTCAAGTTTACAGAGGGTGGAACATGGGAGGCCAGACAAGATTGTGTTAGAATACTTAAGTTTAGAGGTAATAAAGGCATGAATGAGGGTTTCAGCTGCAGATGAGCTGAGGCGGGGCAGAGTTTGACGATGTTAAAGGCTGGTCAGCTTAACCTTGGTGGTGAGCAAATTATTGGAAAAATTCTGAGGGACAGTATTAATCATCATTTAGAAAGGCATGGATCAATCAAAAAGACAGTTATAATAGATTTGTTAAGGGAAGTTTGTGTCTGACTAATTTGATTGGTCTTCCTGAAAAAATTCAATGAGGGTAGCACTTTCAATATAATCTACATGAATTTTACCAAGGTTTTTTGACAATGTCCCACATAGCAGACTGGTCAGAGAGGTAAAAACCGATAGGACCCAAAGGAAAGTGGCACGTTAGATCCAAAATTGTCTCAGTGGCAGGAAGCAAAGGGAAGTGATCGATGGGTGTTTTTGTGACTGGATGTCTGTTTGTGGACTGCAGAAAGAGATCAATGGACTAGTCAGGTTTGCAGAAAAGTGGTAAATGGAATTCAATCCAGAGAAGTGAGAGGTTTGTGGAGGACAAACAACTAAGGGAATACACAATAAATGGTAGGATACTGAGAAGTGTAGAAGAGCAGAAGGACCTTGGAGTTCATGTCCATAGATCCCTGAAGGTAACAGGACAGGTCCATAAGATGGTTAAGAAGGCATATGGGATATTTTCCTTTATTAGCCGAGACATAGAATACAAGAGCAGGGAGGTTATGTTAGAACTGTATGAAACACTAGTTGGGCCACAGCTAGTATACTGCTTGCAGTTCTAGTCATCACATTGCAGGAAAGATGTGATTGCACTGGAGAGGGTACAGAGGAGATTTGTGAGGGCGTTGTCAGGACTGGAAAATTTTAGCTATGGAGGCAAGATTGGATAGGCTGGGGTTGGTTTATTTGGAACAGAGGGGAGATTCAATTGAGGTGTATAAAATTATGAGGGGCCTAGTGTTACGGCCGCTCAGGACAAAGACCCCAATCAAAATATATAATTCTGATTGTGGTGGGAACAAGGCACTGTCAATTCAGTCCCGTTGCTCCACAGGTTGCATTATATATCTTTAAACTTTCCAAATCAAAGAAAGCAGCAGCCGAATTGAATCAATCTAGTAACCCCCGAATAAGGCGACCTAAACCAGGTATCTTTAGATATCAACAAATTAACTATTTATTAACAAAAACTAAAATCTTAAACACTACTATGATAAACCAATATCTAAAGACCTTATAACTTCTTATTTAAAAAAACTAACTCCCACATTCGTATACATATACTCAAACCAACAGTACTTAGGTTTTTAATTAGCTGCCCGAAAAAATAGAAAAAACAATAAAGTCTTTGCAGATTACGCTTTTGGCGAACAGTCTTCTAATACAACACAGTCAAGTTCACGTGCAGTCTTCCAAGTCCCGATGAGAAAAGGATCCTTCCAGAGATGAAAATTCAGCAGCTCAGTTCAGCAGTTCTAATATTAAACTCATCTTTTTTTCAGCGATGAGCCCAGTAGATCAATAATTTGTTATTTCTTTAAGAAATTAATCTGGCTTGAAACTTTTTTTTAGAATTTTGAGAGTAATAAATCAACTTCTCTTCCTTCAGTTTAAATTGTCTCGCAGAGAGGGTCTCTGCAAAACCAGTTTTTTCAAGCCAGTTTCAAAGTCAAAATTCATATATTGAATGTCTTTTTTCTGTCTCTGTGTGGCTGTAGCTTAGCAATTAGAATATACCTTGTCTCACTGAGCTTCTGAAGAGATCTCTTAAAGATGCATTGAACTCTTCACACTCTTAAAGGTGCACTGCAATATTTCCCGAGGGGGAAAAAAAAACACAGAATTGTGACACCTAGATAGAATGAATATAAGGACTTATTTCCCTTAGCAGAAAGGTCAATAACCAGGAAACATAGATCTAAAGTAAGGAATAGCGGTGAGTTGAGGAGAAATGTTTTCGCCCAGAGGATGGTGGGAGACTGGAACTCAATGCCTGAAAAGCTGCTAGAGGCTGAAACCCTCACTGCATTTAAAAATTACTTGGATATAGACTTGAAGAATCGTAACCTACAAGGCTATGGACCAAGACCCGGAAACTGGGATTAGACAGGATGGTTCTTTTTCCACCAATACAGACACAATGGCCTCCTACTCTACCATAAATTTCTATGATTTGAAGGAGAGGGGGACGGTACCTGAAAAGAGAGAACCGTTAACAATATCAGTTAATATGGGAGCCAGGAGGGGAATCTGGGTTGTCAGAAGGTTACTGCGAGTAGGGTGAAGGAGCAGAAGATGGGTTTAATGGACAATATAAGCTTGGAGAGGGAATGAGGGGAGATAGGAGAGATACTTGAAAACGATGTGAGTTCAGATCTAAGGCAGGGAGGAGCTTTAGAAGAAGGTTGGCCCAGTGAACTAGGGGAAGGGAGGAAAGTGGCAGAGGCAGCTGGTCAGATGATCTCAATCCTTGTGATAAAGAACTACAGAATCTTCTTGCATTTGTTGGAGGTGAGGGTGGAGAAGACAAGGAGAGGGGTAATTATTTGTTGGTAAAGCCTGGCTTGGGTATAAAATTAAAACCTGACCCGGGCTCAACCCGACAACAGCCACCCCGAACCCGATCCAGGCCAGAGTCCTTTAATTTTTTTTAAATGCCCGACCCGACCCCGACACATAATCGGGTTTGGTCGGGTAGCCAGTCTTTACTGCAGAGTGCGGAGTCTGGACTGCACGTTTCCCGCCTTGAAGTCCTGAATGTTCATTTGAAGATTACTTCCCGGAGCAAGGCAGCACTGCTCACGTCCAGCCTGACCCGACCCGAACCCAAATGCTGAACCCAGATGAGAGACCCGTCGTCGGGTCTGGTCGGGTTCGGGTCAGGTAGCCATGCTTTACTTGTTGGAAACCTCCTCAGTAAGAACAGAAACATAATAAAAAATAAGTAGATCAGATTTTACGAGTGAGGTAACTGCATATTTGACTAGGCAACATCATATAAGTGTAACTAAATCTTGCCATATTCATAGTTATTGCACTTATCCTGCTCAGAAGGGATATAGGCAGTATCTTCCATCAAGCTCATTAAATCAGTGGTTTCAAGTAAATCCAGCCAAGTGAATAAATAAAAACAAGAAATACTCAGCAGGTCTGGCAGCCTCTGTGGAGAGAGAAGCAGAGTTAACGTTTCAGGTCAGTGACCCTTCATCAGAACTGACAAATAATAGAAATGTAAAAGGTTTTAAGCAAGTAAAGCGGGGGTGGGGCAAGAGATAACAAAAGAGAAGGTGTTGATAGGACAAGGTCACAGAGAATAACTGACCAGAAGGCCATGGAATAAAGGCAAATGGTATGTTAAGGGTGTGCTGAAAGACAAAGCGTTAGGACAGAGAGGGTGTGAATTGACTGTAAAGCACAAAGTACTCCAAGCACAAACATAAAAAAACAGAAACATTGGGTCGGCACATTAGAAACAAACTAACCAAACTGAAAAATCTAAAATAAAATAACCAAATAAAAAATTAAAAAATTAAAAAACAATAAACATAAAAAAGGGGCGGCCCCATCATGCTCTGAAATTATTGAATTCAATGTTCAGTCTGGCAGGCTGTAGTGTGCCTGATCGGTAAATGAGATGCTGTTCCTCGAGCTTGCGTTGATGTTTGCTGGAACACTGCAGCAATCCCAGGACTGAGGTGTGAGCATGAGAGCGGGGGAGGCGGTGCGGGTGGTGTGGACATGGCCAGCAACTGAAAGCTCGGGGTCATGCTTACGGACTGAACGGAAGTGTTCCACAAAGCAGTCATCCAATCGGCGTTTGGTCTCCCCAATGTAGAGGAGACCACATTGTGAGCAGCGAATACAGTAGACTAAATTGAACGAAGTACAAGTAAATCGGTGCTTCACCTGAAAGGAGTGTTTGGGGCCTTGGATAGTGAGGAGAGAGGAGGTAAAAGGACAGGTATTACACCTTTTGCGATTGCAGGGGAAGGTGCCGTGAGAAGGGGATGAGGTGCTGGGGGTAATGGAGGAGTGGATGAGGGTGGCAAGGAGGGAACAATCCCTTCGGAATGCTGACAGGGGAAGGGAGGGGAAGATGTCTTTGGTAGTGGCATCACGCTGGATGTGGCGGAAGTGGCGGAGGATGATCCTTTGGATGTGGAGGCTGGTGGGATGGAAAGTGAGGACAAGGGGGACCCTGTCGCGGTTCTGGGAGGGAGGGGAAGGGGTGAGGGTAGAGGTGCGGGAAATGGGCCAGACACGGTTGAGGGCCCTGTCAACCACAGTGGAGAGGACTCCGCGGCTGAGGGAAAAGGAAGACATATCAGCAGCACTGTCGTGGAAGGTGAATAAATCCTTGGAGCAGGTGGCCAGTCTGCACTCAAATATTTCCACCAGCTTGTAACTAGATATCATATTTAAGAATGATATGTCACACAGGGAAAAAAAAGTGTTTGCAGGATTTTCATCTGCCATAAAATATGAATGGCATTGAAAAGCATGGGCTTTTTGCACTTAATAGCCTTTTCCTGTTCCCAAGACCTTTTTCTACTCTATGAACAGATCTCCTGTGGCCTTGCCCATGGTAACTTGGCGTATACACCATTTTATAAGGACAGGAGCACCATACTATGTTGCACAGTGTATTAATCTGCCACTAAGGTGAATTTATATATAAATTGGTATCCCCCCCCCCCACCAAGGCTCCTTGGACAGCACCTTCCAAACCCGCAACCTCTACCAACTAGAAGGACAAGGGCAGCAAATGCATGGGAACATCACCACCTGCAAGTTCCCCTCCAAGTCACACACCATCCTGACTTGGAACTATATTGCCGTTCCTTCACTGTCGCTGGGTCAAAATCCTGCAACTGCCTTCCTACCAGCACTGTGGGTATACCTACCCCAAATGGACTGCAGCGGTTCAAGAAGGCAGCTCACCACCACCTTCTCAAGGGCAATTAGGGATGGGCAATAAATGCTGGCCTAGCCAGCGACGCCCACATCCCTAAATTAATTTTTTAAAAACCCTTTAAGACCACTATGATCTAACTGTTGTGCTTTCCTGAGGTCAACTACAGGCAAATTGCTTTTAGACAAATTTTATGGTCAACTGCACGTCAGAAGAAATGTGCAGGAAATAATTGGTTTTCATCCCCTTTTAGTGAACACAAGAGTGACTTAACAAGTTATGTTTATGATCCCCTAAAGCTAAACAAACTTTCCCTGCTTCTCAAAGTGTGGCAGAAGTTGTGCTGCTGTGGGGGGAGCAGTTGCCAGGATTTTCAAGCTTTATCAGAATTGTACAATTTCTGATGAAAGAATTTTCATGCCATCACCTTAGAGATAATGAAATGTTTATTGATGGGCATTTAAACAGCGCATTTAATGTAGAACCTGGAAAATAAACAAAGAGGTACCAGACAGGAGACTGCTAGAGATTATTAAGAGATATGGAGTTAAGGGAAGGTAGTAAATTGGAATTCAAGATGTTTTGGAGGGGGGGGGAGGGGAGGGGTGGAAACAGAGAGGACGATTTAAGAGCAGTTTCTCAGAGTTGTCCGAAATGGATAACAATGTCCCAAAAGATTCTGTTCTGGAACTACTTCTATTCTTTATCTACCTTAATGATTTCATGATGGGGTTAAAGGAACTGGTGTCCAAACGTGCTGACCAGATTAAAATAGGAGGCAGAGTAAATATTTCTGGAGGACTAAAGAGTGTTGCAAGGGGATAATGATAAGATGGTGGAGTGGGCGCAAATTTGCAGGTGGAATTTGATGTCAATAAATGGTTTGGGTAATAAAGAGAAATTTGCACTTTCATTGGGTGAAGGTTGTGTGATGTGGACGATCAGAGGGATTGGAGGACTCAAAATTTACAAGACAATAAAAGCAGCATCTCAAATGGAGTTCATAGAAAGGAAAATCCATCACCACCTTGCCTGGCGATGAAGTTAAAAATCCGTTCCAAGGTGTGGTGTTGATGGCCTTTCTCACTGAAGTAACAAATACAATGTTATACCCTAGGTACTAAGGTCAAACAATCAGTACATATAATTGCAATCTGATAATTCCACAAATACAGACCTGGTGGTGGAGTATAGTGATGCTGAGCACAGTACTGTTCTCAAATAGACTGCATAGAGGCCTGGTTAGCACTGCATGTTTGATGCAAATGTAAAATTGGCCCCTGGTAACCAATCTGCCCAAATGGTGAATCCAGATATATTAAATTCATCTGTGAAAGAAAAAAGTAATAATGAAACGTCCAGAGCAGACCAACTCAGCTTGGCAAACAAGTTGGACACATGCAAATCCTGACTGGTCTCAAAGTGCTGTGGGACAAATTTAATGATTAAGCTCTCTTTGCAAATACCTCTGTGCAATCACATCAGAAATTCAGAGGCGGGACTAATATACATGGCTCCTCAGCCATTGTATCTAATGGATGGAAAATCATGAGGGCCATGAATCAGGGAGCTGAACTCCACAACCTAATTCCCATCATTTGCAATTTTGTGCTGGGAGCATTAACTTGTAAAATTTATCGCCATATCTCCTTTATTTCTTGTAACTGGTTCATTTATTAAAAACTATCCATTTCCCTTATGAATTTGCCAAAACTGCTGGTCGCTGCTGTTGCCCCGGGCAGCAGATTCTACCTATTAATTACACTTTTCACAAAGTAATCTAATTAGAACTGTCTGCTCTTGCTTCTGAACAGAGATCTTTTGGTTATGATAAACAATATAACAGGGCTCAGTTTATTGGAGTAGGAATATGGCAAACTGCTGTAAGATCTCCCTTATTCTTCTTTTATCTGGGATAGGCATTCCCAATCTCTCCTTGTAGCTCAGGTGCCTAATATCTGGCATAATTTTAGACACCCTCCTCTTAAAACAAGATGTGCCCACTGTAGTGGGGAACCAAATCACCCATTACCTTCGGTCTTCAAGCACAACAGGGGCTAAATTCAATAACCCCAAAGCTGGGCACAGGGGTCAAGAAATGCAATTAACCCACGCCCATTGACTGCACTCCAGGCAGCACACCAACTTTGTGTGGTCAGTGACAGAAGGAAGGTAAGGTGTTGGACTGTTGGCGAATGAGGAATTGCAGTAGCATTTACTGGTATTGCACTCTGATAAGTCCTTCATGGACAGCCCTGCCAAAAAGGTGTTGTCTAGGTTGCCTCCTTTCTTCCTCCTCCTCCTCACGCTCCTGCCCTGAGCTACTCGCCACATAGCTGGTGGCAAAGGTTGTTTCTTCATGACAGCAAGGTTGTGCAGTACGCAGCAGACTGCAGTGAATCTTGACACCTGCTCTGCTGAGTATTGCAGGGCTCCTCCAGAATGGTCCAGGCAGCAGAAGTATTGTTTCAGCACAGCATTGGTCTGCTCTATGGCATTTCGTGTGGCAGCATGCATTCTGTATGCATTCTGCATACTTGTGTGCACGTTGTGCAGCGGAATCATCAGCCATATGGTCAGCAGATAACACTTGTCGCTCATTAGCCACCCTTTGGTTTGCCGTGGTGGCTCAAATGCAGTGGATTGCATCGTGACTGTTGCCAGGATACCAGTCGTTGATCTGCATGACTCTCTACATAAGGTCACACACCAGCTGGATGTTGAGGGACTCTCCTTCGACTGTGGTAGAGGGCAGTGTTAACATGCAGTGTCCGCAAAGCAATGTGTGTGCAGTCAATGGCACCCTGAACCATAGCGAAGACTAATATCCCAGCAAAGCAGTGTGCTCATTGCATCTGCTTCTCTCTGACAAGTGTGGACTCTCATTCCTTCAGATTTTAATTCTTGTTGGAGATTTTAAAAAATTAAAGACTTTCAATCTTTTAAACAAAATTTGTCTCTTATCTCCTCTCTCAATCCTGTCTTTCTTTCCTTCTCTTCATTTTGCTTTCTGGCATTGAATTAACTATGTAATTTTCACTTCCTGGCTCAGACTCTACACTGCTCATTAACCTTTCTTCAATCTGATTGCCCTGGATTCCCTGTAGAGGGCAGTGGGCCAAAATGGCTTTCCTCACAGTAAGTTACAGTGCAAAATCCCATAGAACGTCTGAGGGAAAGTGGAGATGTAATGGCTGGCTGACAGGCACCATTTATTCCCTGCTGACTGCAAAGTCTGGCCCAGTGTTATTTTCTAATCACAGAACCTGAAACGTTCTCTTTAAAAACTCACATTGGCATCTGTGTTAATGGCCTAGGGAAAAAAAAGGGAAAAAAATCAAACGATTTGTTCAATAAAAACAGACTCTTGTTACTTGCTTTTCAATAATAAAAATTAAATGATGACTTGAAAGCAAAACAGAAAATAGGCAGGAAAAAAACCACAGATCATCTCATTATGTTCTGTTGATCTAAGGATATCATCTGCACTCATCACTGCAAATGGTTTTTGTTCCATAGAAACAAGATAGGATAATGTTTTTGATATAGGACTGATAACAGAAATCACATCATAGAAGTTGTAACGTAAGCAGTTGCTGGCATGGACTTTACTTAGAAGTTAGGCGAATAAGGCTTTTTCAGGGAAGTAATTCAGGTATTTCTGAGTTCAACAGCTGAGTAAATAGTGAGCACCAGCATCTACTCTATCGGCGGAACTCTCCCACAACACATCATCAGGTACATCCAGAAAGTAAAACGTGCGTGTGTCTGGGTACCCAAGCTGTCTGTAGAAATTGTTCTTCCTTTGTTTAGAAGGTGAATCTAAAACAAGCAAGGCAACCGTCAGCACCTGTGGAAATCTCTTACGCAATGTTGCAGTTGAATCATGACTATCATCCAGAAAGGGAAAGAAAGCAAGAAAGAATGAATTTGTATGTCTATCGTATCTTTCACAACCTCAGGACGTCCCAAAGAACGTTATACCCAATGAATTGCTTTCGAAGTGTAGCCACTGTCATAACGTAGGGAAATGCAGCAGCCAATTGGCACACAGCAAGATCTCACAAACAATGAGATAATCACCAGATGATGTGTTTCGGGTATTGACTGTGGGATTTTGGTCAGGACACTGGGGAGAACTCCCCTACTCTTCTTCAAAATAAGGATCTTTTATGTTCAGCTGAGAGAGCAGACGAGACCTTAGTTTTAGCGTCTCATCTGAAAGATAGCACCTCTGACTGTGTAGCACACCCTCAGTACTGCTGCTGAAGCACATGGAAATACCGGAATTACAATTACACCTGAATTGCCAACCTGGATTATCTGGTTAAGTCTTGGAGTAGGACTTTGAGCCCACAACCTTCTAAGTCAGAGATGTGAAGCGCTGTTCCTTTCCAATAAAAGAGTAGCATATCACAACTGACTAGTTCTCACTTTCTATAAATCATCCAAGTTTCAACCTATTCACCATGTTTGAACGACTGAAAAGAGCAAGAAAACTCTTACCTAGATAAGGAGCTCTTGCCTAGAATGTTTCATGTCAAGATTTAAGTCTTAGGAGATGCTGTGTTGAAACTTACCATGGGAAAAATACATAAATTTTACTGCCAAAACAGGATTGCTGTTAACATTATTTAGAAGTAAATACTTCCTCCATCAGACAAGTTCTGAGATGTAAAGGGAACATGTCCAGACAGTCAAAAAGAATCAGGCAGGTAGTGCAGGAGACCCCTGAGTGCATCTCACTCTCCAACAGGTATTCAGTTCGAAATACTGAGGAAAATGATGCTTCACCTGGGGAGTGCAGCCAGAGCCAAGTCCATGGCATCACGGGTGGCTCAGCTGCATAGGGGGGTACAGGGAAGACTGCAAGAGCCACAGGGATAGGTGATTCAATAGTCAGGGGAACAGACAGGCATTTCTGTGGCCACAGATGTAGATCCAGGATGGTGTGTTGCCTCCCTGGCGCCGGGGTCAAGGATGTCACTGAGCAGCTGCAGAACATCCTGATGGGGGAGGGTGAACTGCCAGTAGTTGTGGTCCACATTAGAACCAACGACATAGGTAGAAAGAGGGATGTGGTCCTGCAGTCAGAGTTAAGGGTGCGAGGTAAGAAATTAGCAAGTAGGACCTCAAAAGTAGTAATGTCCGGATTACTCCCAGTGCCACGTACAAGTGAGTACATAAATAGAAGGATAAGACAGATGAATGTGTGGCTGGAAAGATGATGCAGGAGGGAGGGCTTCAGATTACTGGGACATTGGGACCAGCTCTGGGGGAGATGGGACCTGTACAAGCTGGACGGGTTGCACCTGAACAGAGCCGGGACTGAGTTCCTTGCGGTACGTTTTGATAGTGCTGTTGGGAAGCGTTTAAACTAGTTTGGCAGGGAGATGGTGACCTGAGGGTAGACTCAGCTGGGACAAAATCAGAAATTAAAATGGAAGGCAGAAAATTAATTGATGAGTCTGGAGGACAGAGAAAACCAAGGTTACAAAATTAAAAAGAAGAGTTTGGCAGTGCTCAAGGGTATCTATTTCAATGCAAGGAGTATAGCAAATAAAGCAGATGAACTGAGGGAACAGATAGACACGTGGCAGTATGATATCATAGCTATTACAGAAACATGGATTAAGGAGGGACAGGAATGGCAGCTCAACGTTCCTGGTTGCAGGGTTTTCAGACGCGATAGGGAGGGGGATAAAAAAGGAGGGGGAGTGGCAATTTTGGTCAAGAAAACTATTACAGCTGTGAGGAGGGATGATATGTTGGAAGGTTCATCAAATGAGGCCATATGGATTGAGCTAAGGAACAAAAAAGGGGCAATCACTCTGCTGGGAGTGTACTATAGACCCCCAAACAGTCAGAGGGAGATAGAAGAGCAGATATGTAGGCAAATCTCTGAGAAGTGCAAGAACAATAGGGCAGTAATAGTAGAGCATTTTAACTACCCCAATATTAACTGGGATAGTTTTAGTGTGAAAGGAATTGAGGGAGCAGAATTCTTGAGGTGCATTCAGGAGAACCTTTTTGCCAAGTATGTAGCAAGTCCAACAAGAGAGGGACAGTTTTAGACTTAATGTTAGGAAATGAAGATAGGCAGGTGGAAGGAGTGGCAGAAGGAGAGCATTTTGGTAGTAGTGATCATAATTCAGTCAATTTCAATATAATTATGGTAAAAGACAGAGATAGAACAGGAGTTAGAGTTCTCAATTGGGGCAAGACCTATTTTACTAAACTGAGGAGTGATTTCACGAAAGTGGACTGGAAACAGCTACTTGAAGGTAAATCAGTGTCAGGACAGTGGGAGGCATTCATAGGGGAGATTCAGGGTGTTCAGGGTAAATATGTTCCCACAAAGAAAAAGGGTGAGGCAGCCAGATCTAGAGCCCCATGGATGTCAAGGAGCCTACAGGGTAAGATAGGGCAGAAAAGGAAAGCTTATGTCCAACACTGAGAACTCAATACTGCAGAATACCGAGAGGGGTATAGAAAGTGGAGGGATGAAATCAAAAAGGAAATTAGGAAATCAAAGAGAGGGCATGAAAGAATATTGCCAAGCAAAATCAAGGTGAACCCAAAGATGTTTTATCAAAACATTAAGTGTAAGAGGATAACTAAGGAGAGACTGGGCCCATAAAAGATCATAAAGGTAACCTATGTGTAGGAGCGGAAGATATTGGTATGGTTCTTAATGAATATTTTGTGTCAGTCTTCATAAAAGAGGGGGATGATGCAGATATTGTAGTTCAGGAGGAAGAGTGTGAAGTATTGGATGTGATAAACATAGGGAGAGAGGAAATATTAATGGGATTAGCATTCTTGAAAGTTGATAAATCACCAGGGTCAGATGAAATGTATCCTAGGCTGTTAAAAGAAGCAAGAGAGGAAATAGCAGAGGGTCTGACCATCATTTTCCAGTCCTCACTGGATACAGGTGAGGTGCCGGAGGATTGGAGAATTGCTAACGTTGTACCTCTGTTTAAAAAGGGAGCGAAGGATAGACCGAATAATTACAAGTCAGTCAGTCTAACCTCAGTAGTGGGCAAAATATTGGAATCTATTCTGAGAGACAGGATAAACTGTCACTTAGAAAGGCACAGGTTAATCAAGGATAGTCAGCATGGATTTGTTAAGGGAAGATCGTGTTTGACCAACTTGATCAAATTTTTTGACAAGGTAACAAGGAAGATAGATGAGAGCAGTGCAGTTGATGTACATGGATTTTAGCAAGGATTTTGACAAGGTCCCACATGGCAGACTGGTTAAAAAATAAAATCCCATGAGATCCAGGGAAATGCAGCAAGGTGGATACAAAACTGGCTCAGTGGCAGGAAACAAAGGGTAATTGTTGTTGGTTGTTTTAACAACTGGAGGACTGTTTCCAGTGGCATTCCGCAGGGCTCAGTATTAGGTCCCCTGCTTTTTGTGCTGTATATTAACGATTTGGACGTAAATATAGGGAGCATGATCAAGAAGTTTGTAGACGACACAAAGATTGGCCATGTGGTAGATAGCGAGGAGGATAGCTGTAGGCTGCAAGAAGATATTGATGGTCTGGTCAGATGGGCAGAAAAATGGCAAATGGAATTCAACTTGGAGAAATATGAGGTGATACATTTGGGGAGGCCAAACAAGGCAAAGGAATACACAATTAATGGGAAAATACTGAGAAGTGTAGAGCAAGTGAGGGACCTTGGAGTGAATGTCCAGAGATCCCTGAAGGTAGCAGGACAGGTCGATAAGGTGGTTAAGAAGGCATATGGAATCCTTTCCTTTATTAGCCAAGGTATAGAATGCAAGAGCAGGGAGGTTATGCTGGAACTGTATAACTCATTGGTTAGGCCACAACTTGAGTACTGTGTGCAGTTCTGGTCACCTCATTGCAGAATAGATGTGTTTGTACTAGAGAGGGTACAGAGGAGATTTACGAGGAGGTTGCCAGGACTGGAAAAATGCAGCTACGAGGAAAGATTGGATAGGCTGGGGTTGTTCTCCTTGGAATAGAGAAGGCTGAGGGGAGATCTGATTGAAATGTACAAAATTTTGAAGGACCTTGATAGAGTGGAGGTGACAGATCTCTTCACCTGAGCAGAGAGGTCAGTGACGAGGGGGCATAGATTTAAAGTGATTGGTAGAAAAATTAGAGGGTAAATGAGGAAAACCTTTTTCACCCATTGGGTGATGATGGTCTGAAACTCACTGCCTGAAAGGGTAGTTGAGGCAGAGACTAAATGCTGGAAGGTGGGATTAGAATAGGTGGATTGTTTTTGGACCGGCACAGACATGATGGGCCAAGTGGCCTCCTTCTGTGCCTTAAACTTTCTATGATTCTACAAGTGCAGTGTTAGGTTGCTTATAACTCAGACTCTCAGCAAAGAACTGGACTTGGTTAAATACTGCTTGCTAATCAAAAATGAGGAAGGGGAGAGAAGGGAGCAGGAGGAAAATATAAAGCTGCAGCGAGGAGACAAGGGGAGAGGGAGGAGGCTGGAGTCTGGAGGGGATGGAATATATGAGGATAAGGGGAAAGATTTGGGAAGAGATGGAAGGGGGCAAAAACACCCTATAATAGCTCCCACTTCTTACCAAAGAGAGGCTGCTGTTATTTAATGAAACAAAATTAATGTCAGATTCATACTTAGTTATATTACACCCAGATAAAGGCACTGTTAATCTAAATTGGTAGTGCTTATGCAAGTGTTGTATTTTTCTGAATATTGGTGATCGTAGTTAATGGTTTGTTTCGCTATTGCTTTATTTTTTTTTCTCCCTCCAAGTCTTCTCCCCTCATCTCCTAAAAGCACTAGCTGCCAGGCACCCTTTACTTTCATGTTTTTCATTCATGGGATGTGGGCGTCACTGGCTAGGCCAGCATTTATTGCCCATCCCTAATTGCCCTTGAGAAGGTGGTGGCCTTCTTGAACCGCTGCAGTCCATTTGGGGTAGGTACACCCACAGTGCTGTTAGAAAGGGAGTTCTAGGATTTTGACCCAGCGACAGTGAAGGAACGGCGATATAGTTCCAAGTCAGGACGGTGTGTGACTTGGATGGGAACAGCAGGTGGTGATGTTCCCATGCATCTGTTGCTCTTGTCCTTCGAGGTGGTAGAGGTTGCGGGTTTGGAAGGTGCTGTCTAAGGAGGCTTTGTGCGTTGCCACAGTGCATCTTGTAGATGGTACACACTGCTGCTACTGTGCGTCGGTGGTGGAGGGAGTGAATGTTTGTGGATGGGGTGCCAATCAAGCGGGCTGCTTTGTCCTGGATGGTGTCAAGCTTCTTGAGTGTTGTTGGAGCTGCACCCATCCAGGCAAGTGGAGAGTATTTCATCACACTCCTGACTTGTGCCTTGTAGATGGCAGACAGGCTTTGGGGAGTCAGGAAGTGAGTTACTCGCCACAGGATTCCTAGCCTCTGACCTGCTCTTGTAGCCACGGTATTTATATGGCTACTCCAGTTCAGTTTCTGGTCAATGGTAGCCCTCAGGATGTTGTTAGTGGGGGATTCAGCGATGTTAATGCCATTGAATGTCAAGGGGAGATGGTTAGATTCTCTCTTGTTGGAGATGGTCATTGTCTGGCACTTGTGAGGCGCAAATGTTACTTACCACTTATCAGCCCAAGCCTGGATATTGTCCAGGTCTTGCTGCATTTCTCCATGGACTGCTTCAGTATCTGAGGAGTCACGAATGGTGCTGAACATTGTGCAATCATCAGCGAACATCCCCACTTCTGACCTTATGATTGAAGGAAGGTTATTGATGAAGCAGCTGAAGATGGTTGGGCCTAGGACACTACCCTGAGGAACTCCTGCAGTGATGTCCTGGAACTCAGATGATTGACCTCCAACAACCACAACCATCTTCCTTTGCACTAGGTATGACTCTAATCAGCAGAGAGTTTTCCCTCTGATTCCCATTGACTCCAGTTTTGCTAGGGCTCCTTGATGCCATATTTGGTCAAATGCTGCCTTGATGTCAAGGGCAGTCACTCTCACTTCACCTCTTGAGTTCAGCTCTTTTGTCCATGTTTGAACCACGGCTGTAATGAGGTCAGGAGCTGAGTGGCCCTGTCGGAACCCAAACTGAGCGTCACTGAGCAGGTTATTGCTAAGCAAGTGCTGCTTGATGGCACTGTTGATGACACCTTCCATCACTTTGTTGATGATTGAGAGTAGACTGATGGGGCGGTAATTGGCTGTGTTGGACTTGTACTGCTTTTTGTGTATAGGACAAGACCTGGGCAATTTTCCACATTGCTAGGTAGATGTCAGTGTTGCAGCTATACTGGAACAGCTTGGCTAGGGGTGCGGCAAGTTCTGGAGCACAGGTCTTCAGTACTATTGCCGGAATATTGTCAGGACCCCTAGCCTTTGCAGTATCCAGTCCTTCAGTCGTTTCTTGATATCACGCAGAGTGAATCGAATTGGCTGAAGACTGGCATTTGAAATGCTGGGGACTTCAGGAGGAGGCCGAGATGGATCATCCACTTGGCCCTTCTGGCTGAAGATTGTCGCAAGTGCTTCAGCATTATCTTTCACACTGATGTGCTGGGCTCCCCCATCATTGAGGATGGGGATATTTGTGGAGCTACCTCCTCCAGTTAGTTGTTTAATTGTCCACCACCATTCACGACTGGATGTGGCAGGACTTCAGAGCTTAGATCTGTTCCGTTGGTTATGGGATCGCTTAGCTCTGTCTATTGTCTGCTGCTTATGCAGTTTGGCACGCAAGTATTCCTGGGTTGTAGCTTCGCCAGGTTGACACCTCATTTTGAGGTGCGCCTGGCCTGCCCTCCTGCACTCTTCATTGAACCAGGGTTGGTCTCCTGGCTTGATGGTAATGGTAGAGTGGGGGATATGCCGGGCCATGAGGTTACAGATTGTAGTTGAGTACAATTCTGTTGCTGCTGATGGCCCACAGCGCCTCATGGATGCCCAGTTTTGCATTGCTAGATCTGTTCGAAATCTATCCCATTTAGCACGGTGATAGTGCCACACAACACGAAGTATGGTATCCTCAATGTGAAGGCGGACTTTGTCTCCACAAGAACTGTGCAGTGGCCACTCCTACCAATACAGTCATGGATAGATGCATCTGCAGCAGGCAGATTGGTGAGGACAAGGTCAAGTATGTTTTACCCTCGTGGTAGTTCCCCCCACCACCTGCCGCAGACCCAGTCTAGTAGCTATGTCCTTTAGGACTCGGCCAGCTCGGTCAGTAGTGGTGCTATTGAGCCACTCTTGGTGATGGACAATGAAGTCCCCCACCCAGAGGGCATTTTGTGCCCTTGCCACCCTCAGTGCTTCCTCCAAGTGGTGTTCAACATGGAGGAGTGCTGACTCATCAGCTGAGGGACAGCAGTAGATGGTAATCATTAGGAGGTTACCTTGCCCATGTTTGGGCTGATGCCATGAGACTTCATGGGGTCCGGAGTTGATATTGAGGACTCCCAGGGCAACTCCCTCCCTGCTGTAGACCACTGAGCCGTCACCTCTGCTGGGTATGTCCTGTCCCACCGATAGACATACCCCGGGATAGTGATTGCAGTGTCTGGGTCATTGTCCGTAAGGTATGATTTCGTGAGTATGACTATGTTAGTCTGTGACATAGGCTTGACTAGTCTGTGGGACAGCTCTCCCAACTTTGGCACAAGCCCCCAGATGTTAGTGAGGAAGACTTTGCAGGGTCGACAGGGCTGGGTTTGCTGTTGTTGTTTCCGGTGCCTAGGTCGATGCCTGGTGGTTCGTCCGATTTCATTCCTTTTTATTGACTTTGTGGCAGTTAGGTACAACTGAGTGGCTTTCTAAGCCATTTCAGAGGGCATATAAGAATCAACCACATTGCTGTGGGTCTGGAGTCACATGTAGGCCAGATAAGGACAGCAGATTTCCTTCCCTAAAGGACATTAGTGAACCAAATGGGTTTTTACAACGATCGACAATGGTTTCATGGCCATCATTAGACTAGCTTTTAATTCCAGATTTATCAATTAAATTCAAATTTCACCTTCTGCTGTGGTGGGATTCGAACCCATGTCCCCAGATCAATACCCAGGTTTCTGGGTTACTAGTCCAGTGATAATACCACTAGGCCAATGCCTTCCCTGTGTGATCATGGACATTAAGAGGGTAATTTAAACTTATCATTGATCAATAGCAGTCAATGAAGTCAACAGAAAGTCAGGCGAGGTGTAAAATGGGCTGTCGATTAGTTATTGCCCATTTTACATCCGGCAACTGTATAGTATTTACAACATTGAAACAGGCCATTCAGCCTGACAAGTCCATTCCAGTGTTGATGTTCGACATGGAATCACAGAATTGCTACAGCGCAGAAAGAGGCCATTCGGCCCATCGTGTCCACACTGGCTCTCCGAAAGAGCAATTCACTCAGTTCCATTCCCCCGCCTTCTCCCCATAACCCTGCACATTCTTCCTTTTCATATAACAGTCTAATTATCAGTGGAACCTGCTTCCACCACAGTCTCACGTAGTGCATTCCAGATCTTAACCACTTGCTGCGTGAAAAAGTTTTTCCTCATGTATTGAGCCTTCTCGCGTCCTTCTGCATATAAAATCCATCAACGCATCTTTCTCATGTATTTATCTAGCTTCCTCTTAAATGCATCTATGCTTTTCACCTCAATCATTCCTTATGGCAGTGAGTTCCACACTCTAAAATACTCTCTTGGTAAAGAAGTTCCTCCTGAATTCATTATTGGATTTATTAGTGACTATCTTACAGTTACGTCCCCTAGTTCTGATCCCTAACCCACCCACAAGTGGAAACATCTTTTCTACATCTACCCAATCAGCTACTTTCCTAATCATAAAGACCACTATCAGTTTGCCCTCCCCCCACCCCCCACCTTCTCTTTTCTAGAGAAAAAAAAACCAGTCTGTTCAATCTTTCCTGATTGGCATTTATTAGGTATTGCTGAACAAAAGTTAAAGATACACTGGGCCTCATCCAGTCTCTACCTATACACACTTCCAGCAGGAATTACAGGTTGACATTCAGGAACCCTGGCTGATTATTCTTCCCCTTAATAGCCTGGGGACAGTAAAACCTACAGTAGCAGCTCTCAGTCTGCCTGTGTTGAGATAAACTAACTGCAGAAGCCAGGGATGGACTCTCAGTTGCACAGTACGCTGTGTGCTAACTAACCAAACAATCGTGTTAGCTGGGTCTGCAGCAAGTGGTGAGGGCATCAACAAGGGGGAGAAACCTCCTTGGCCACGCCCTCACCAATCTATCTGTCACAGATGCATCTGTCCATGACAGTATTAGTAGGAGCGACCACCATACAGTCCTTGTGGAGACAAAGTCCAGTCTTAATACTGGGGATACCCTCCATTGTACTACCACCGTGTTCAATGGGATAGATTCAGAGCAGATCGAGCAGCTCAAAACTGGGCATCTATGAGGTGCTGTGGACCATCAGCAGCTGCAGAATTGAATTCAACCAAAATCTGTAATCTCATGTCATGTCTCTCACTCAATTGGTTCAGGGAGGAGTGCAGGAGAACATGCCAGGAGCAGCACCAGTCATACCTAAGAATGAGCTGCCAACCTAGTGAAGCTACAACACAGGACTACATTCATGCTAAGCAGCCGAAGCAGCATGTGACAGACAGAACAAATGCAATCCCATAACCAACAGATCAGATCTAAGCTCTGCAGTCCTGCCACAACCAGTCGTGAATGGTGCTGGACAATTAAACAACTAACCAGACGACGAGGCTCCACAAACATCCCCATCCTCAATGATGAGGGAGCCCAGCACATAAGTGCAAAAGACAAGGCAGAAACATGTGCATCAACGACCAGAAGTGCCAAGTGGATGATCCATCACGGCCTCCTCCTGGGGTCCTTGGCATCACTGATGCCAGTCATCAGCCAATTCGATTCATTCCACCTGATATCAGGAAACAGCTGAAGGCACTGGATACTGCAAAGGCCATGGGCCCTGACAACATCCTGGCTGTGATACTGAAGACTTGTACTCCAGAAATAGTCACACCCCTTGCCAAGCTGTTACTGTACAGCTACAACACTGACATCTAACCGGCAATGTGGAAAATTGCCCAGGTATGTCCTGTCCACAAAAAGCAAGACAAATCCAATCTGGCAAATTACCGCCCTATCAGACTACTCTCAATCATTAGCAAAGTAATGAAAGGTGTCATTGACAGTGCTATCAAGTGGCACTTACACAGCAACAACCTGCTCACTGACGCTCAGTTTGGGTTCCTCCAGGGCCACACGGCTCCAGACCTCATTACAGCCTCAGTCCAAATATGGACAAAAGAGCCGAATTCCAGAGATGAGGGAAGAGCGACTGCCCTTGACATCAAGGCAGCATTTGACCAAGTATGGCATCAAGGAGCTCTAGCAAAACTGGAGTCAATGGGAATCCGGGGGAAAGCTCCCTACTGGTTGAAGTCATACCCAATACAAATGAAGATGACTGTGGTTGTTGGAAGCCAATCATCTCACCCCAGGACATCGTTGCAGGAGTTCCTCAGGGTAGTGTCCTAGACCCAACCATCTTCAGCAGCTTCATCAACAACTTTCCTCCATCATAAAAGGTCAAAAGTGCGATGCTCGCTGATGTTTGATCAGTGTTCAGTACCATTTATGACTCCTCAGGTACTTAATCAGGCTGTGCCCACACACAGCAAGACCTGGACAACATTCAGACTTGGGTTGATAAGTGACAAGTAACATTCACGCCCCACAAGTGCTAGACAATGACCATCTCCAACAGGAGACACTCTAACCATCTCCCGTTGACGTTCAATGGCATTACCATTGCTGAATTCCCCCATCATCAACATCCTCGGTGTCACTATTGACCAGAAGCTTAACTGGACCAGCCACATCGATACTGTGGCTACAAGAGCTGGTGAGAGGCTGGGAATCCTACAGTGACTAACTCACCTTCTGAATCCTCAAAGCCTGTCCACCATCTACATGGCACAAGTGAGGAGTGTGATGGAACACTGCCCACTTGCTTGGATGAGTGCAGCTCCAAAAACACTCAAGAAGCTCGAAACCATCCAAGACAAAACAGCCTGCATGATCGGCGTCTTATCCACTACCTTAAACATTCACTCCCTCCACACCAGCACACAGTGGCAGCCGTGTGTACCATCTACAAGATGCACTGCAGCAACTCACCAAGCCTCCTTCGACAGCACCTTCCAACCTCACGACCTCTACCACCTAGAAGGACAAGGGCAGCAAGCGCATAGGAACACCACCACCTGCAAGTTCCCCTCCAAGCTACACACCATCCTGACTTGGAATCGTAATCGCTGTTCCTTCACTGTTGCTGGGTCAAAATCCTGGAACACCCTTCCTAACAGCACTGTGGGTGTACCTACAGGACATGGACTGCAGAGGTTCAAGAAGACAGCTCACCACCACCTTCTCAAGGGGTAATTAGGGATGGGTAAGAAATGCTGGCCTTGCCAGGGAAGGTCACATCCATGAATGAATAAAAAACAATAATAATTCCAGTGTAAACATTGCAAATAGAGTTTGGGTAAAAGTGCAGATATCTAGTACACTCACAGGAAGTGCTTATAATTTCACTATTAATCTGCGGTGATACTCACAGGTACTGTGGGGGTGTTGCACTGTCAAATGATGCCATCCTTCAGATGAGACAACATTAAACCTAGGCCTTTTTTGGTGTTCTTTTTTGCCCTCAGATTAATGGTGATGTTAAGGATGCTGTTAAGGATGCATTTATCACCCATCTCTAATTGCGTTTCGAAATTGATGGTTGACGTTCTCCTTGAACTTCAGCAGTCCTTTTGGTGTTGTTGCACCCATAATGGCATTAAATAGTGAATTTCAGGATATTGACTCAGTGACAATGAAGGAATGGCGATATATGCCTAAGGCTGGCTGATATGTGACTTAGAGGGAAACTTGGAAGCAATGACATTCCCATGATCTTGCTGCTCTTGTCCTTCTCAGTGGCGGATGTCATAGGGCAAGGCAGTAGAAGTAAATGATTGATTGAGCGCCATTTCAAAGACCAGGGAGCTCGCCCCCTGTCCTCACCAACATATACCTCTCAGCTACCACCGTCATAAAACAGATTGAAATGAATTGCTGTTGATCACTGTTATTGTTGAAAAAAATCTTTCATGGGATATGGGCATTGCTGTCAACGCCAGCATTTGTTGTCCATCCCTAATTGCCCTTAACAACTGAGTAGCTTGCTAGGCCATTTCAGAGGGCAGTTAAGAGTAACTCATGTTGCTGTGCATCTGGAGTCACATGTAGGCTAGGCCCAGTAAGGACAGCAGATTTCCTTCCCTAAAAAGGACATTAGTGAACTAAATGGGCTTTTAGAACAATTGATGATAGCCATCTCTTCAAGGGAAAACCCTTTTCTCCTTGAATCCATCCACAGAGTTTGGATAATGGAATGAAGAGCTTCAGCAGCCTGAACTGCTTGAGGATGAAGAATCCATTGTAGCTGCCAGGAAAGTGAGTGCATACATGCAGGAAGCTCTTGTGGTCGCAGACCAGTTCAATATTGATGAATCTCACAGGCCGGTCACTCGGTGCCTTGATGACCACATGGGCGCAATCAATGTTGCCCTGCACCTGGAGGAATCCAGCGATGGAGGTGATAAGCACTGCCCTTTGTGCCTTTGAGGCCCCATCTGTCAGAAATTGAATGTACTGCTCAGCTCTCACAAATAGGGCATCAGTGATCTGTGGGATGTAATGGTGTGCAGCTGCTTAAGAGACCCCACCAAGGTTCACAGCTAATCCTTGGAAGGAGCCAGTGGCGAGGAAGTTCAAGACCACAGTGACTTTGACAGCTATTGGCAGGGCATGGCAAGCAGTACTATGTGGTAAGAAGTCTTCCAGGATGAGGGTACAAATCTCTGTGCCTGGAGAGGCACAGTCTCCTGTGGCACTGGCTCTCAGACATGTCCAGGTAGCTGTCTCTGGCAGTATGGCCTCCATTGCCTTCCTGCCCCTCATCCTTTTCCTGTGCCCTCCTCATGCCTGGGGCTCTGCTGCTGACAATTTTGATCCTCATTGGCAGTAGACCCAAGATCTGAAAATCATGCTCCCATTACCAGCTGCTGCCTTTCATGCACTCAGTTGTATAGTATAAAGGTCTGAATTGGTTAATCTTGAGAGAGTGTAAAGAATACCACCCACCATGATGATGTAAGAGATCATGTGGGAGAAACTCAAGAACAGAAATAGCGAAGCTTTTGAAGGAACCACACAGGCTACTGTGGAGTGTATGTAGTAGTTATGAAATAAAGATTAATATTTAAATACTACAGTCTAAGAACCTCTCTGGCTAGATTCAATACAGTGTCAACATACAGAACCAAACATATGACAAGCTGGACTCCCAATAATGTCTGGAAGACTAAACCACCTCTTATTCCCTTATGATGCCAGGAGCATGATGACCCCCTGCACTGCCTGAGCACATACAGACCACTCTCCCTGCAACCTATACACACCCGATGGTACCTGTGTGCCAATGGCAGAGTGTCCCTCTCAGCTGTGCTCCCTTTTATGGTCCCACCTAAGTTGATGGTGTGGCCATGACTGGCTCCCTGCTGTGTTGCTGCCTTCATGCACCTGGTCTGTCCCTGACACAGCGAGCAATCCATGCGTCCCACCCAAATCCAAAACTGCTTCTTAATGAACTGACATGAGCTCGTTAACTACATTAATCGGCCTCATTCCCAAATGCAGGTCCCGTCTTTCCACACCCCGAGGAAAATTGCCAGCGGTAGGAATGGCAATGGGAAAAAGGCACGCTGGTCACTTGTGCTATTTTTAGTGCCCCCTTGCCTCCGTTCCTACCCCATCAGAACCTAAATATCCAGCCCATGGTAGCTATTACTGAGACATGGCTGCAAACCAGTCAGGACAGGGAACTAAATATTCCAGGTTGTATGGTCTACAGGAAAGATGGGGAAAATAGTAGAAGAGGAAGAGTCGCATTAGTGATTAAGGTTAAAATCACTTCAATGATAAGCGAGGCTATTGTGAGAGGTAAGTAGGCAGTGGAGACTTTATAGGTGGAATTAAGCGTCTTAAGACTGTAGCAGAAGTTATGAATAGGTCCCCTGGTGGCAGCTGTGAATTAGTAGATTGCATAAATGTAGAGATTAGACAAGTATGTAGCGAAGGTTTTAATGGGGCAATTTTAAATGCTCACATATATTGAGACAAACAGACTTGCACATGTCAGAAAGGTCGTGAATTTCTTGAGCGTGTTCGGGATAGTTTTCTGCAACAGTATATGTAACAGAACCGACAAGGGAGCAAGCCATATTAGATTCAGTAATGAGCAATGAGCCAGATTTAGTTAACTGTTCAGCGGTGCATTAAGATCTATCTAAACTGATCATAATATGATCAAATTCAGCATGGTGTTTGAAAAGTGAGAAATGTGAAACAGCTATTAAGATTCTAGATTTAGGTAAGGCTGACTTCAATGCAATGAGACAGAGAAAGTCTACAGTAAACTTATTAATGGGTAGAACAACAGAAGATCAGTGGGAGATGTTCAAAAAAGAATTTAATATGTTACAGGACCAGTTTATACGCCTAAGGGGCAAGAGCTGTATTTGCCAAAAAAAAGCATGGATGACTAAGGAGTTAAGAGGCAACATAAAACTAAAAGAAAAACAAACAAACATACAAAAATGCAAAAAGAAGTTGCAGAAAGGGAGTTGGGAAAGATACAAAAGGCAACAAAAGGTAAAAAAAAAGATAGCAAGAGTTAAAAAGTAGGAGTATGAAAAGAAACTTGCAAGGGATGTGAAAATAAACACAAAAATATTACAATCAAAATTAGGGAAAAAAAGAGGGTGGTCAGGAACAATGTGGGCCCTGAGACAACCATTAACAGTTATACTGTCATTGAAGTGGTAGACAAGCTGAATAATGTTTAATATTTACCAGAGAAGGTCAGCGTGCCAGAAATCCCAAGGAAACTACTATTGAATCAGTGATAGGGACTCACCAAAATTAACAGAAGCAAAACAGCAGTAATGAAGAAAATGATGGCACTAAATATGGTGAGTTAGCCTTGGGTATTTAGGGTCAAATAAAAATAGATGGACAGCATGTTCTCTCGTACGTTTTAAAACAAGCTATTTTTAAACAATTCTCGAAATACACACACACACACGAATAGATAAATAAAGAGAAAAAGGGTAGGTTAGTTTAAAGTTCAAAATGAGGTAAGGGTTCGTGGTTTACAGTAAACCTGTTGAATCTTCTCAGGGGGAGAGACTCTTCAGGTTCAGGCCTGGGTGTTTGTAGTCTTGAACTTGTTGAGGCATTGTAGAGTTCTAGTTGTTATAAATCAACACAAAGCTGGTGGTGTGAATGTTGTTATCTTCACAGATGGAGAATCTTAAAGTCACTTTGCGATATTTCTAGTGGCTGTTCAATTGTTGTTCAGCAAGGTCTTCTTGCTTGGCTGGATCTCTTTCACAGCCTCTGAAATGCTTTCTGAAGGTGTTGACTCGATCTTTCCTCTCTCCCCAGATTGCTACTTTTAAAAAGGTAAAAATCCATTACATTAGAGTTTCTGTTAACAGAAATATAGCCCTCTCGTCTGGTGTGACCACAAAATGAACCAGGATGTGGAGATAATGGCTATTGATTGATGGCTCAATGAGGTCCTTCAGTTTACACGGTGCTACTTCACATCTATTCAATTTTTTGGTTTGGGCTGTAAGTGCGTCTGTCTTCAGAATCCTTTGTTAGGTCACTCATGTTGATAAGACTCATTAATATGCAATAGTGCTCCTTTCAATTTCAAAGAGGTTCTCCCCAGAGTTATTTCAGATGAGGTAAATGAGGTGCAGCTCTGCAAACAGGTTTGTTGATTTCCAGTACAGGAGGGGTCATGTGACCATTACTCCATTTTGACTGTGGGACAAGTGTCCATGTTCTTGTGGTTTTGTTTAACAGTTGACTTTTTAATTCATAATTCTTCCATTTCATTGTTTATTTCATCATGGTTCCTTATATCAAACCTGATCATTCTCTCCCTATGTCCTAACTCACCCTATTATGAATCTTTCCCCACACCATGCTCCATTATCAAAGAGGAAATCCTCGGGGATGATTGCTAGCCAAACAAGCAGCACATCTCAAACCAGGATATCTTCTGCTGAACTGGGATGAACTGTGACTGGCTGATGTGTAGTGAAGCCACTGTACAGCTACATTTTAACCATATGAGAAAGTCTCTCAAGGGAGCCAGTCTGAAACCACCTGACAAAGATCAAATAAGGATGTCAATAACGAAAAAACTTGGAGCTAGGCAGTCATACTTGAAGTATATCATAGGAACAGGAGTAGGCCATTTAGCCCTTCAAGCCTGTTCCGCTATTCAACAGATCATGGTTGACCTGAGGCTTAACTCCATATACCTGCCTTTGCCCCATATCCCCTTAATACCTTTGGATAACAAATCTACCAATCTCAGATTTAAAATTAACAATTGATCTAGTGTCAATTGCCATTTGCAGAAAATAGTTCCAAACTTCCACCACCCTGAAAAGGACTGGGTTTAAATATTTTGACCATGCCCCCTAGTCCTAGACTTCCCAACTAGCAGAAATAGTTTCTCCCAAGATACTCGATATGTTCCCTTTAATATCTTAAAAACTTCGATCAAACATCTGTAAAGAATCACTTGCAGTTCTTGGTTAATTCTTCAGCAAGTCGATATGATTCTGCATTTCCGCACCATCACTTCTGTTTTCCAAATGAACACTCACTTTTACCTCATCCCTCAACTTGCCTTTCAGCGCCTACGAACCCATAACCCTTTGCCTGAGAAAAATATGGAAGTGCCCGTTTCAGAAGCTTAGGTGGGACGCCACATATATGTACAAAATGAACAATAGACAAGTTAGAACACAAGGCATAGATGCAGAAACACCAGAGACAGAAGCATTCAGCAGGTCAGGCAACATCCAGTAAGAAAAGAGGGAGGCATTTTAAAGTAAAAGTTAGATTTGTATAGACACAAATTAAAACAAGACAAAAACCTCCGCGGACCCATCTTCCTTTCACTTTTCTCCTTCATTTCCCACGTGCTGCTTTTAATTTAAGGGGCTTGTTTCAGCTATCAAACTTTGGAGCCTGCATTCGCTCATGATTTTCCCATGTTATATGATAAGATGGGCGGAGCAGTGGCAAATGGAATTTAATCCTAAAAAGTGTGAGGTAATGCATTTTGGGACGACTAACAAGGCAAGGGAATATACAATGGATGGTAGGGCCCTAGGAAGTACAGAAAGTCAGAAGGACCTTGGTGTACTTGAAGGCAGCAGCACAGGTAGATAAGGTGGTTAGGAAGGCATATGGGATACTTGCCTTTATTAGCCGAAGCATAGAATATAAGAGCAGGGAGGTTATGATGGAGCTATATAAAACGCTAGTTAGGCCACAGCTGGTGTACCGTGTACAGTTCTGGTCACCACACTATAGGAAGGATGTGATTGCACTGGAGAGGGTGCAGAGGAGATTCACCAGGCTGTTGCCTGGGCTGGAGCATTTCAGCTATGAAGAGAGACTGAAAAGGCTAGGGTTGTTTTCCTTGGAGTGGAGAAGGCTGAGGGGGGACATGATTGAGGTGTACAAGATTATGAGGGGCATTGATAGGTTAGATAGGAGGAAACTTTTTCCCAGCGCGGAGGGGTCAAGAACCAGGGTGCATAGATTTAGGGTAAGGGGCAGGAGGTTTAGGGGGGATTTGAGGAAACATTTTTTCACCCAGAGGGTGGTTGGAACCTGGAACGCACTGCCTGAAGGAGTTGTGGAGGCAGGAACCCTCACAACATTTAAGAAGTATTTCGATGAGCACTTGAAATGCCATAGCATACAGGGCTACGGGCCAAGTGCAGGAATATGAGATTAGAATAGTTGGGTGCTGTATGGCCAGCACAGACACGATGATCTGAAGGGCCTGTTTCTGTGCTGTATAATTCTATGACTCTATGTATATGTGTCACAAAGAATGAGGCTCTCCTGTAACAGCGATCAGTCCTAAAAAAGGTAATGTTTAGCATGTTGCAAAGTCAGCACTCTCATGCTGCATTAAGCAAATGAAAACGTAAATCAGTTTTGACAATTGGGCATAGTCAAGATTTTAAGCTAGGGCTGAAACTATCCAGAACAGACAAGAAAGAACAAAGAACTTCAGAACAAATTGGCTATCGCCAATAAACTAGAATTTCCCACGCTAATATAACATAGTGATGAAAATGTTGTACTGCATTCTGGCTGTGCTCTCTCCTCAAAAATGGTTTGATAAAATTCATTTTTGGGAAGAGAAAGCCCTTTGATTTGTGCAAAGTACCCAAATAAACAACAACAGACACAAATATAAAATACCCTGGAGAAGGCTATATTTTTAAGACTTTGACCGAAAAGGATTTTGATTCTACAAACAGTTTTTAATATTTGATCCAGTAATTTGAAGATTTTTTTTCCCTTCCTTTTTCTATACCAACCAACCAATTGTGGTTGAAAGAGCTCATTTACTCAATGTTTTCACAGCTAAGCCACTGAAGGATTAATTAATAAGTTTGAGTAAATATTAATCACAGATCCTGAGGCTTCCTGGATCTGGTGAAGTGGATTATAAACGCACATGAAAAGACATTGTATTTGCTAACAGACCAGGGCTTTTCAGGTACATAGACCGAACCAGAGGCTCTCACTAGTTTTGTTAAGTGCCACTCCTCTTCCCCACTTGTAGAGTCACATCCCATGCTTACCACACCACCATCTGCACCCCTCCCAACCCTGCCCCAGCCTTCCTCTTTCTAAGAAACAGACTTGTTGCATAATTAATGTCCAGAGATATAGCTGCGTAAGCCAAAATATTTCAGCAGTTTTGCCACTTTAGCCATTTTAAATCCACTCTCTTACAAAATTGGGTATTACATATAAATTGCAACCATATCATTAGAACTCACTGGTCAAGAAATTCCTGGGATCTGCTCCTACTTTGCTCCCATTACTTTGACGGAAGTGAGACGGAAGCTATGTAAATGAGCTTTTTAAAAATTATTCGTTCATGGGATGTGAGTGTCACTGGCAAAGCCAACATTTATTGCCCATCCCTTATTGCCCCTTGAGAAGGTGATGAGCTACCGTCTTGAACTGCTGCAGTCCATGTCATGTAGGTACACCCACAGTGTTGTTAGGGAGGAAGTTCCAGGTTTTTGACCCAGAAACAGAGAAAGAACAGCGATAATAATTCCAAGTCAGGTTGGTGTGTGGCTTGGAGGGGAACTTGCATCTGGTGGTGTTCCTATGCATCTGCTGCCCTTGTCCTTCTAGGTGGTAGAGGTTGCGGGTTTGGAAGATGCTGTTGAAGGAGCCTTGGTGAGTTGCTGCAATGCATCTTGTAAATGGTACACACTGCTGCCACTGTGCACTGGTGGTGGAGGGAGTGAATATCGAAGGTGGTGGATAGGGTGACAATCAAGCAGGCTGCTTCGTGCTGGATGGTGTTGAGCCTCTTGAGTGTTACGAACATACAAATTAGGAGCAGAAGTAGGCCACTCGGCCCCTCAAGCCTGCTCCGCCATTCAATAAGTTCATGGGTGAAGTGATTACTCCACACTCCCGCCTACCTCCGATAACCTTTCACCCCCTTGCTTATCAAGAATCTATCTACCTCTGCCTTAAAAATATTCAAAGTCTCTGTTTCTACTGCCTTTTGAGGAAGAGAATTCCAAAGACTCATGACCCTCTGAGAGAAAAAATTCACCTCATCTCTGTTAAATGGGCAACCCCTTATTTTTAAATAGTGACCCCTAATATCTCCTTTTGTGGCTTGGTGTCATACTTTGTTTTATAATTCTCCTGTAAAGTGCCTTGGGATATTTTATTCCATTAAAGGCACTATATAAATACCAGCTATTGTTGTTGTTGGCTGAGGTAAGGAGGCAGCTGCAACACCACTCACGGAGAAAATGCATATTGTAACTATTACCTGTTAGAGTCACACTAAACAACTTGCTCACGCCCAACTCCAACTTGGACACCTTTGCAACAGCCATAGGAGATTGAAAAGCAGATCAGAACTCAATCAACTGAACATAAACGTTGTGCAATGCAATGTCACTAATGTTAATTATGGGTTTGTGATTAATGGATGGTTGTATAAAATTCCAGTTAATCCTGCTAAATTACATTCCATTGAGACATTAGAAAGTTGTTTGGTATCAGGCAAACTTTCACAACAGTATAAAATGGAAAGCTTTCCAGATGCTACCACTTTCTACCTTCCATAAACTTGGTCATCCAAAGCTCTGCTGCCTGTGACCTAACTTGCACCAAGTCCCCTTCACCCATCACTTCTGTGCTCACTTAATTTGGCTCCTGGTTAAGCAATGCCTCGGTTTGAAAAATCTCATCTTTGTTTTCAAATACCTCCAGACATCTCTGTAACCTCCTCCAGTCCTACAACCCTCTGAGATGTCTGCACTCCTCTAATTCTGGCGTCTTGACATCCCTGACTTTATTTGCCCCATTATTGGTGGCCGTTCCTTTGGCTACCTGGGTCCAAAGCTCAGGAATTCTCTCCCTAAATCGCTTGGCCTCTCTATCTCTCTTTCCTCCTTTAAGATGCTCTTTAAAATCTATTTCTCTGAGCAAGCTTCTGGTCACTTCCCCAATATCTCCTTATGTGGCTTGGTGTCAAATTTTGTTTAATAACATTGTGAAGCAGCTTGGGACATTTTACGACAATATTATATATTAAAAAAAAAGAGTGCCTTTAATGCATTGCTGTTGTACAATGGGGCACATGCTTATCTTTTGATTGAAATCAATGGAATGGAAATTAGGAAAATTCTATAAAAGGGAGAGTGATCCATTGCTCCAATTACCATCCAGACAGTCGAGGTGCTATCTACCCCAGCTTGCTCAATGATCAATTTCCCTCTGGTCCCTTCTGCCCAAAAGCTATACATCCATGTACTGCTCAAGGAAAACACAAGCTTTATGGACAGTCAATGGCTAATCTTCTCTGTACTCAATGCCTCACCAGCAATCACTAATTACCTCGCCCCCCGCCATGCTTAGAAAGACGCAAGCATGACATCTTGGCAAAAAAAAAACAGATGTCCAAGTTGATTTGCATACATGGTGCAAATTGGGTCAGTGGTGGGAAAAGTAATCAGGGCACCAGCCAGAGTCAGTACTGAGACACTCAAACCCCCATGATGGCTGAGCCACGCAGGCATGCTGTCCACATATCAGAATGGATCAGCCCCCACTTTGGAACGTAGGATTTCTGGCAGGTCCGATGCTTATTTAAAACAAGTTTGCGTCTCTTAAAGCAAGGTGTCCATCACATGTCCAAAACAAACAAAAAAATAATTTTGGGCCTGACTTTTGGAACTTTGTGATAGTTGTCCATCCACAAGGACTCACAGGTTTGTTGATGCAGTGACGGAGATCCTGGTGGAACAAGTGAAGGCCCAGAGACAGGTCTTCTTTCCCACGAATGGCAGAGGGGTGCCCAGGTAGATGATGCGGCAAGCCTCAAAAAAGGAGTTGGTTGCAAATGTCAATGCTAGAAGCATTGTTCCGAGGATATGAGGTACAGTGCCAGAAGTTCAATGTTCTTACACAGACAGCAAAGGTGAAAATAATGTCTTGCTATCCCTTTTCCTCAGGATGAACCCTTGCCACAACACATTTCCCTCAGCATTCCAAAGGCTTGCCTCCCTTGACATGCTTCTCTTTCAAGCACAATGGCACATTACAACACCTCCGACAGCATCTTCCAAACCTACAGCCTATACGCCTAGAAAAACAAGGGCAGCAGATGCATGACGGCCCCTGCAAGTTCCCCTTCAAGCCACACACCATCCTGACTTGGAACTATATCGCCATTCCTTCACTGTCACTGGGTCAAAATCCTGGAACTCCCTCCCCAATAACAGTGTGGTGTACCCACACCATGCCAACTGCAGCACTTCAAGAAGGCAGCTCACCACCACCTTCTCAAGGACAAATAGGGATGGGTAATAAATGCTGGCCTTGCCAACGGCACACACATCCCATGAAATAATTTTTTAAAAACCTTAGTTCTCATTGCACCTACCCCCCGCTGCTGTTGCCCTCAGAAATACCGCAAGCAGCATTCTGTTCTTCCTTGGCGATAACTGGAATGCACCAACTAAAGTTCCTGATCTCACATTGTCAACAAAGAAAAGTAAAATACATTCAAAGGGAAAAGGAGAACTGCAAAGGATTGCTTTCTCTATTCAGGAGAGAAGAAAGACCACGATTGTGGTGTAGCACTGACAAAAAAGAACAGCAAAAACATTTAGAAGGTACAACCCTACCTTTGTGAGCACGGCATGGCATTTTTCCATGCAAAATTGAAAGTGCAGCTGAGGGGGAGAGAGAGAGGGGGGGAGGGGGAGAGAGAGAGGGGGGGAGGGGGAGAGAGAGAGAGGGGGAGGGGGAGAGAGAGAGAGGGGGTGCGGGAGAGAGAGAGGGGGAGGGGGAGGGGGAGAGAGAGAGGTGGAAGGGGAGAGAGAGAGGGGGAGGGGGAGAGAGAGTGGGGGAGGGGAGAGAGAGAGGGGGAGGGGAGAGAGAGGGGGTGGAGAGAGAGGGGGTGGAGAGAGAGGGGGGAGGAGAGAGAGGGGGGGAGGAGAGAGAGGGGGGGGAGAGAGAGAGGGGGGGAGGGAGAGAGAGGGGGGGAGGGAGAGAGAGGGGGGGAGGGAGAGAGAGGGGGGGAGGGAGAGAGGGAGGGGGAGGGAGAGAGAGAGGGGGAGGGAGAGGGAGGGGGAGAGAGAGGGGAGAGGGGGGAGAGAGAGGGGGGGAGAGGGGGGGAGAGGGGAGAGGGGGAGAGGGGGGGGAGGGAGAGAGACAGAGACAGAGTGAGGGGAGAGAGAGTGAGGGGAGAGCGAGAGAGACAAAGACAGAGAGCATGTAAGCCAGACAGACAGCCAGAGGTCAACATTTGCCAACTCTTCTTACTATTAGCAGGAGGTAGAAAAGAGACTTGACTAGTAAGATGAGGAAACAGTGCTGTAAATAAAAATTATTAGACACATACAACCTCTAACTTCTCCCAAATCGCTTAATGTTCCTCCATAAGTCTTATGATACAAATTGCTTAAGAAAGGTCACACCTTAAACATTTGCAATTATAACCATTTAAGGAACAATAGTTGTGTGCCTCCAGCTTGAAACCAGAAAGAATTCAGCTTCAGGACTTCACTAAACCGAGTGTACTATATCATTAACTATTAACTACTTACATTTTTTTTCAGCGTGTATGATCCAGCATATATTGGATAAAAAAAGAAATCAGTCACACTAAGGGAAGGTCTATCAGTGTTACATACAGAATTGGAGAGAGATGGGGGAACATTTCAATCCATCCCAGAAGTGTTAAAATAAATAATTAATAGGTTCTTCTATTCAGGTTTTTAAAGAAAGGGATTTAAAAAAAATATATAACAAGGCCACAATTAAGGTTGCCAACCTTCCAGGATTGTCCTGGAGTCACTTGGAATTAAAAGATTATTCTAGACAACCTGTGAGCAACCCAGGATAAAAATCATAGGGGCATTACAATGTATTTTAATTTATAAAATTATTGGTGATAGGAAAAAAGGGAGGGTTTGATGTTGGCATGATGTCATGTGATGCAACCCTCAGGAATGTATCCAACTGGACTTGGCAACCCAATGTCCAATACATATCTGAGTAATGGCTTTAACAATAAATTACATCGAGGAGGAGACTTGATGACCACACGCTATGCGAAGGGAGGAGTGGTTGATGTCTATATTGTACCTCAGAGGATATTTCCTCTCTGTACTTTTCATAATGAAATTGTAAACCTGTTCCTTAATGACAAGTTTGTGCTTTTATTGCATATAATTCACAAAGGAGATCTTTACCCCAGGGCAGAAAAATTGAGGGAATTTTGCAGGGTGAGGCTGCTCAAAGTGAGCGGAGATCGGAGATTTGGACAACAAGGTCAATGTAACTGATTTGCAGAACTCCTAATTTTTTGATGATCAGAATTATGGCCAGAAAAGCGACAATGTTGCAAATTGCATGTGCATGACCTCTACATCCAATTGCTCGATCCACACTCATGTCAAGTGATGCTCTACACCAGGAGTCTTACTATGCAAAAATCACACATCATGTAACTCTGGGAGAAAGGCTTGAAGAGACCTGAGCAGTCAGACGCAAGTCTGTTCCTTCTCCTGTCTTTAAGAGCAGTGGTTCTCAAACTTTTGGTTGAAGAATGTCTTTTCAAATAGATTAGTAATCACAGACCCCCTTCTAAATTATAATACTCACATCAAAGTGTTGCATATAGGGAGTGTTTTAATAACGCTTTAAGAAAACGAGTATTTACTTACAGGTCTCAGTGAGATGGGTGTGCCTATCCTCGATGTGATGTTTGATAATGGCACTGGCAAATCATTCTTCACTTCCAGACTGGAATTGGACTTTTGTCTTCTTTGCTGCCTTAACAGAAAGTGGTGTTTTACAATTGTATGTTGTTGGGAATGGTAGCAACATTTCCATTGCTTCGCTATCAATTCTGGATACTCGGCAGCAACAGATGGTCAAAACTAGGAGGGGGTTTGTTCCAGAAACGGAACGTTCAGCGAGCAGCCACAGGACAGTTCAAACAGTTCCCCTTCTGTTTTCCACTTGGGCAACAAGATGATGTCGCATGGTGTTGGCGTGGGGGAAGCCTTTGCCAGCAGGCCGCCTGGTTCTACTGGGCTGTCTCCCCATGTGGTAGTGATCTCACCAGCCACTGGCAAAATACCAGCAGTGGCGGAAGAGGCCATTGATTGGCCACTTAAGGGCCTTAGTTGGCCGCTGGGTGGGTAGGCTGCCTCAACCTTCTCAGCCCCTGACAAAATTCAATGACATTGGCAAAGCAATGGACACTCCACCGCCCCCGCCTTCCCATTGCCATTTTATGCCCCCCCTCCTCCATCCTCCCTGCCCAGCCCTAGATGGCTGATCGAGTTCAGCTGAATTTTGTCAGTAGTGGGAACTTATCTGAAACTCCATTGTTCAGACGAGCTTTCTCAAATCTTTATTTTCTTCCTAAAAATGTTGCAATCTCGTCTCTCAGAGTATGGCTGTATTACCCCCTTGCATTGAAAAATCCAACATATTGAACAGGTTAAAAAGGTCAGCAAGGTATGGAACTTTTATTATCCATAAGTTTTCAGCTAATACAGGATTGTGGACAGAAAGAAAAGCCAGCTGCTATTTATGAAGCTCAAAAACTCTTTCTCGTTCTGCCACATGATAACCAATGTACTTTACTGTGGAGTAATACTTTTTCATGCTCTGCACCCATTTCTGAACTCACTTTTACAAACAGATGTGAATTCATGGGTCTGGACTCACAAAATTCACATCAGCATTTAATTCCGGTTCCATTCTTTTTGAAGCAGGGGCTTCATGATGCAACAGATATGTCATTATTACCTGTAGATTTACAGCTCTTATTCTTGTAAGACCACCACTCCTAATGCCTGTCACCATGACAGCGCTGCCTGTAAACAGCAACACGGTTCTCCCACTTTAGTGATTCCGATTCCATGAAATTATCCAGTAACGTGAATATTTCCTCACCCGTTTTTCATTCTGGTAACGCCTGATAAAGAAAATCTTTTAAAATTTTCCCTACCAAACATAGCGAACATAAGCTACTAATTGTGCTGCACAACCAACATCAGTTGTCTCATCGAGTTGAATTGCAAACTGCTCATATTCATAAACCCTGTCAATTGCAATTTTATAACCCTTGAAAGTTTCTCGATTCTTCTATTACCTGTGTCAGTCGAAAGTGGCTGCGTCTTCACTCACCGTCACTTTGCACATTTCTACAGCAGCTGGATCAGCTTCTCTCTGTTAGTATGGACTTTCTTCAATTTAGCAATCTGAAATGGCATTAAGAAGGATGCATTCAGGGCCTTTTCTGGAACCAATGTTGTTTGTCATTTGAGATTTCTGATGACTTTTTTTTTGTTTAAGGAATTCCTTTGCTTTACCTTTATATTCCGGATGCGTAGCTGCTGGTATCGTTTTGGTTTTGTAGGTTACAGCACTTCATTGGTTTAAATTTATAAGCGCACAACACATTGCAGCCGTCCATCTCTGAGCTCCACAAATCCAAATTCTATATAACTTTCCTCAAAAATTTCTGTTTGCCATTTGTTTCTCGCTACAGGATTCCATGGTGTCCGTGGCTTCAACTGAAATACTTGCAATGGCAGCATCAGGTAATTTCAAAGACATTTCCATTTCAAAGTGAACTAATGTACTCATACACGATCATCGATCAACTTGAAAGGGTATCTGAGTTGCACAGAAGCACAGTTCCCAGAGTAACAAAACATGAAAATGTTTTCTAAAGGTAATGTATGGGGGAGGCGGTGGCATAGTGGTATTGTCACTGGACTGGTAACCCCAGGGTAATACTCTGGGGATAAAAGCAAAATACTGCGGATGCTAGAAATCGGAAATAAAAACAAGAAATGCTGGAAATACTCAGCCGGTCTGGCAGCATCTGTGGAGAGAGAAGCAGAGTTAACGTTTCAGATCAGTGACCCTTCAACAGAACGCAGAACAGAGTTAACTCTGCTTCGCTCTCCACAGATGCTGCCAGACCTGCTGAGTATTTCCAGCATTTCTTGTTTTTATTACTCTGGGGACATGGGTTCAAATCCCACCACAGCAGAAGGTGGAATTTGAATTCAATTAATAAGTCTGGAATCTAGTCTAATGATGGCAATCGTTGTCAATTGCTGTAAAAACCCATCTGGTTCACTTTAGGGCAGGAAATCTGCTGTCCTTACCTGGCCTGGCCTACATGTGACTCCAGACCCCACAGCAATATGGTTGACCCTGAATTGGCCTAGCAAGCCACTCAGCTGTATTTAACCGCTAAAGAATGAAACTGGACAGACCACCCGGCATCAACCTAGGCACTGGAAATGACACACCCAGCCCTTTCGACCCAGCAAAGTCCTCCTTACTAACATCTGTGCCAATGTTGGGAGAGCTGTCCCACAGACTAGTCAAGCAACAGCCTGACATAGTCATACTCACGGAATCATACCTTACAGACAATGTCCCAGACACTGCCATCACCATCCCCGGGTATGTCCTGTCCCACCGGCAGGACAGATCCAGCAGAAGTGGCGGTACAGTGGTATACTGTGGGGAGGGAGTTGTCCTGGGAGTCCTCATCAATCGACTCCAGACCCCATGAAGTCTCATGGCACCAGGTCAAACATGGACAAGGAAACCTCTTGCTGATTACCACCTACTGCCCTACCTCAGCGGATGAATCAGTATTCATCCATGCTGAACAGCACTTGGAGGAAGCACTGAGGGTGGCAAGGGTGCAGAATGTACTCTGTGTGGGAACTGTAATGTCCATCACCAAGAGTGGCTCAGTAGCACCACGACTGACTGAGCTGGCCGAGACCTAAAGGACATAGCTGCTAGACTGGGTCTGCAGTAGGTGGTGAGGGAACCAAGAGGGAAAAACATACTTAACCTCGTCCTCATCAATCTGCCTGCCACAGATGCATCTGTCCATGACAGTATTGGGACGAGTGACCACCACACAGTCCTTGTGGAGACCAAGTCCTGCCTTCACATTGAGGATGCCCTCCATTGTGTTGTGTGGCAATACCACCGTGCTAAATGGGATAGATTTCAAACAGATCTAGCAATGCAAAACTGGGCATCCATGAGCTGCTGTGAGCCATCAGCAGCAGCAGAATTGTATTCAACCACAATCTGCAACCCCATGGCCTGGCATATCCCCCACTCTACCATCACCATCAAGCCAGGGAATCAACCCTGGTTCAATGAAGAATGCAGGAGGGCATGCCAGGAGCAGCACCAGGCATACCTCAAAATGAGGTGTCAAGCTGGCTAAGCTACAACACAGGACTACTTGTGTACCAAACTATGTAAGAAGCAAGTGATAGACAGAGCTAAGCGATCCCATACCCAACAGATCAGATCTAAGCTCTGCAGTCCTGCCACATCCAGCCATGAATGGTGGTGGACAATTAAACAACTAACTGGAAGAAGTGGCTCCACAAATATCCCCATCCTCAATGATGGGGGAGCCCAGCACATCAGTGTGAAAGATAATGCTGAAGCACTTGCTACAATCTTCAGCCAGAAGGGCCAAGTGGATGATCCATCTCGGCCTCCTCCTGAAGTCCCCAGCATTACAGATGCCAGTCTTCAGCCAATTCAATTCACACTGCGTGAGATCAATAAACGACTGAAGGCACTGGATACTGCAAAGGCTATGGGCCCTGACAATATTCCAGCAATAGTATTGAAGACCTGTGATCCAGATCTAGCCGCGCCCCTAGGCAAGCTGTTCCAGTACAGCTACAACACTGGCATCTACATGGCAATGTGGAAAATTGCCCAAGTATGTCCTGTACACAAAAAGCAGGACAGGCCCAACCCAGTCAATTACCGCCACATCAGTCTACTCTCAATCATTAGTAAAGTGATGGAAGGTGTCGTCGACAGTACTATCAAGCGGCACTTGCTTAGCAATAAACTGCTCAGTTTGGGTTCTGCCAGGGCCACTCAGCTCCTGACCTCATTACAGCCTTGGTTCAAACATGGGCAAAAGAGCTGAACTCAAGAGGTGAGGAGAGAACGACTGCCCTTGACATCAAGGCAGCATGTGACCGAGTATGGCATCAAGGAGCCCTAGCAAAACTGAGGTCAATGGGAATCAGGGGAAAACTCTCCGCTCGTTGGAGTCAGACGTAGTGCAAAGGAAGATGGTTGTGGCTGTTGGAGGTCAATCATCGCAGCTCCAGGACGTCACTACAAGAGTTCCTCAGGGTAGTTTCCTAGGCCCAACCATCTTCAGCTGCTTCATCAATGACCTTCCTTCAATCATAAGGTCAGAAGTGGGGATGTTTGCTGATGATTGCACAATCTTCAGCACCATTCGTGACTCCTCAGATACCGAAGCAGTCCATGTAGAAATGCAGCAAGACTTGGACAATATCCAGGCTTGGGCTGATAAGTGGCAAGTAACATTCGCGCCACACAAGTTAGAGCATGGCTACCCGACCTGAACACAACGGGACCCGACGACATGTGTCGGGTTTGGGTCCGGTTGGGTCGCACTTCTGGGTCCGGCATTCAGGCTCGGGTCGGGTCGGACACGTTCTATCACCACCTCCGGTAAGTGGCTCCAATGTTAATGTACGTTTCGGACTTGAAAGGTGGTTTTGTTACAGTTTTTTTTAAACTTGTGTAGATAAACAACAAAGTGAAAAATGGAAGGTAGGTTAACTGATGGTCGGGCCGGGTTGGGTTGGGTGTGGGCAAAAATGAAAGGACTCGGGCCGGGTCAGGCTTGGGGTCGGATGTGGTCCTGTTGGACTTGGGTCCGGTTTCGTTTGCAGACCCGAGCTGGCCTTTAACACAAGTGCCAGACAATGACCATCTCCAACAAGAGAGAATGTAACTATCTCCCCTTGACAGTCAACAGCATTATGATCGTCGAATCCCCCACTATCAACATCCTGGGGGTTACCATTGACCAGAAACTGAACTGGAGTAGCCATATAAATACCATGGCTACAAGAGCAGGTCAGAGACTTTGAATCCTGCGGCGAGTAACTCATCTCCTGACTCCGCAAAGCCTGTCCACCATCTACAAGGCACAAGTCAGGAGTGTGATGGAATACTCTCCACTTGCCTGGATGGGTGCAGCTCCAACAACACTCAAGAAGCTCGACACCATCCAGGATAAAGCAGTCCGCTTGATTGGCACATCATCCACAAACATTCACTCCCTCCACCACCGACGCACAGTGGCAGCAGTGTGTACCATCTACAAGATGCACTGCAGCAACATACCAAGGGTCCTTAGACAGCACCTTCCAAACCCGCGACGTCTACCACCTAGAAGGACAAGAGCAGCAGATGTATGGGAACACCATCACCTGCAAGTTCCCCTCCAAGCCACACACCATCCTGGATTGAACTACATTGCCATTCCTTCACTGTCGCTGGGTCAAAATCCTGGAATTCCCTTCCTAACAGTACTGTTGAAGTACCTACCCCACATGGACTGCAACAGTTCAAGAAGGCAGCTCACCAAAACCTTCTCAAAAGCAATTAGGGATGGGCAATTAATGCTGGTCTGGCCAGCGACACCCACATCCCACGAACGAATTTTAAAAATGTGTATATTTGTATTTGTTTGCTCTATATGGAATCTCTGCAGTGCACTGTTGTGGAGATTTCAGGCACTGTAAATAAGTAGTTTTTACAGTTATACTTGGTAACATGGCCAGCTTCGGGAAAATGGTGCTTTGACCCTTTCTTTGAGTGTAAGTTTGTAGCTCTTAAATATTTCAAAAGCTCCCCTCTCTTGAACAAGGCTGAACTCACCTGATGCCCACACCAGCCTTGGTAACTATAGGGCTACCTGGCGATCGTCGTGCTGCTCTCAGCTTCCCACCATGCACTCTTCCCTCGAGGTGAGATAGCCAGCCCACTCTGCACGCGGCAGCCTCACTCCGCCCCCCACACCAAGTTCACCTCCAGCCGTTGCTCATTCGCTCACTCTTGATTATGGCGCCATGAGTGGTCACCCACCCGTAAGGGGCCAGTCCTGATTGGTAAGCACTTTCACATTATTTTGTGGACCCCCTGGAAAGTCTGTATGGACCCCCCACCAGTCGGTGAACCTCAGATTGAAAACCACTGTTCAAAGAATACCGCAGAAAATGACTGTAAAAGAACCCACTACTTCGAAGAAGAGCAGGAAGTTCTCCTGGTACCCTGGCTGATATTTATCCCTCAACTAACACCTAAAACAGCTCATGTGTCCAATTGCTGTTAGTGGATCCTTGCTGTGTGCAAAATTGGTTACCACGTTCCCTACATTACAACAGTGACTGCACTTCAAAAAGATACATTGCAAAGTACATTGCGAGGTCCAGGTATTGCAAAAAGCAGCACAGAAGTGCAAATACTTTCCTTTATACTTGACCTAAGAGTGGATCAAAGTGTCTTTCTTACCTCTCCACCTACACAGATTGAAATTGACTGCAGTCAGCAGCTTATGCCTCACCTTCTTGCAGTCGATATATCCCCTTTAGGCATTCTTCTGGAGGAAACTGTGGGCTTGCATACAGAAGACCCATAGGGCAGGGCAAGCATTCTTTACTCATGTTCGTCAAATTTCTGATAATAGTTATGAAACAGTCTGGAGGGTTGAAACAACACCTACGAGACCTTTTTCTGAAAGTCGCACCTTCAGAAACCTGGAAGAGAGGAAGAAAAAAAGCCTTTACACAGGAAATTTAAAAAAAGTTGCTAAAAAGGAATCATCGCTTTATACAATTACATTTAGAGCTTTTGCAGCATGGGGAAAAGCTGCCTAATAATGTAGCATAGGGCAAGTTTTGACTCAGTAACTGCCAATTAATCGCAATAATCACAAAAGTACCACAACCCAGTTAGTATTTAGGCAAAGAAATCATGTTCTTCGTTAAAGGAAAGGCAAAGCATTTCACCAGCTGAATGGTTACCTGTAGCAGCTTGAGGGGAACTGACCATGTTTATACGAGTGACAGTGAGCAATGTGTTGGTGTATAATGAGTCTCAGTGCACAAGTGCCATTGTATAGACAAAATGTATTTTTTAATATATAAAAGGGGGGGGGGGGGGGTGTCTTTTGAATGTCATGAATAGATACATATGAAATCACGTGACAGTGGTGTTGATGGCATAGTATAGGGAAAGAAACAGATCAGCCCTAACCCAAGTGACTTATTCTTCAGGTGAGACAACAGCATCAGAGCGGGGCATGATTCCGTCCTCACACTCATGTATGCTTTCCAGTAGAGGGTCACTAGATTTCGATCAAGCGTGGGATAAAAAGAAACAGGAATCCCCGGAGTCTGAAGGGGGCAAATGAATCATGGCACTCAGGCAGAGATCAGGAAGTGTTCAGGTTCTTTCCTTGGTCTGTGGTTAGTTAGCTAGGACAACAGTATGGAAGCTGTAATTAAGGCACAATGCCTCAAGGATATGGAAGGAAAGGGAGGGGGAAAAAAAGAGACTAGAATCTCCTTCCTAATTGAAACCCTGCAGCCCGTATACCAACTCACACCAAGTCCAGTTCACCCATCACCCTCTGTGCTCAATGACCTACACTGTCTGCAGGTATGGCAACACCTCAGTTTTAAAATTCTCATCCTGGTTTTCAAATCCCTCCCTATCTTTGTAACTTCCTCCAGCACTACAGCCCTGCGAGATATCTGTGCTCCTCCAATTCTGGCCTCTCATCATCTCACCATTAGTAGCCATGCCTCCAGCTGCACGAAACCCAAGCTCCAATTCTCTCTTTAAACCTCTCTGCCTCTCTACCTCCCTCTCCTCCTTTAATACTCTCCTTAAAACCTACTTATTTGACTAACCTTTTGATCATCCGCCCTAAAATCTCCTTATGTGGCTCGATGTCAAATTATGTGTGAAACCCCTCCTGTGATGTGCATTGGGACATTTTGCTACATTAAAAGGCATACATAAATGCAATTTGTTGTTCTTGAAATCCAGCCAGTCTCTTTAGGGAAGATAGGATTGCACTCAGCTCTGATGCCTCCCAGATCAAATACGTTGCCTCCATAGTTGAATAGCCTGTTGGCCCTTGCTGAACGGACATGAACATGAAGGATACCATTTGGGTGATATACAAAACCCTGCTCAGAGCCAGGGTCTTCAGGAGAGAAGGGGGAAAAATGCCAGAGATGGAAAATTAAATACTTCAAAAAAAAAAGTTCTCCTTTTAAACAGCAAGAAAGGCGTAGCATAGAGAGAGAAGCAGTATGTTTAGAGCCTGAGGGGACTGACTGGGAGAAATATAAAACAGTACATTTTAAAAGCAACTACTTCATATTCCCTACAGTTTTGGCAGCTTTTGTTAGGCAGACATTTTGTTATATTTCACTCCATGAAGTTATGTCTAACAGGTGGCCAATCCAATACCACCTGTTTTGCACTGCGGAGAGTGATGAATTTTGATCCCTTGTTTCTTTAGCTGAGTTAGCCAAGTTCACTATAATTGTTTTCGTGCTCCCTTGGCTTATGATAGAAATACCACAGCAGAGTTTTGGCTGCCCTACTTTAGGAAGGCTGTTCAGGCTATGGAGCGGGTACAGAGATGATTACAGAAAAGTCTTGCATTTATATAGCATCTTTCACAACCAACTGTCATCCCAAAGCACTTTACAGCCAATTAAGTACTTTTGTGTGGTTACTGTTGAAATGCACAGCCAACTTGTGCACAGCAAGCTCTCACAAACTGCAATGAGATAATGACCAGGTAACCAATTTTTATGATGTTGATTGAGGGGTAAATATTGGCCAGGACACCGGGGATAACTCCCCTGCTCTTCTTTGAAATAATGCCACAGATCTTTTTATGGCCACCTGAGAGGGGTTAAAAGGAGGTCAGATCAGCTGCACATCCATTACAGTTTGGGTTTCTTCAACTTTGTCTCTCACAGAAAATTCAATTTTCTTCACAATTCCGAGCAGGTCCTTGGTGCTATTATTTCATTGGAATAAATGTCATTACTATGATGTCCAGTTAAATGAGTGAAAAGCTGTTTTACTTATTAAATTTTGCTGCCTGGACTTTTACACTGCTGGAGTTGAGTCAGCAGAGTATTGGAATGTTGGGCGGATGTGTGGGCAGTTCTGTCAAAAAAAGTGTCATATTCAGATTCCAACTCGTTTAACGTGCATATTTTGCATATTACACTAAAATTTACAGTGCTGTTGTACAAAGAATCACTTGCCATCTCAGATTGCTTAATTCCTGGTGGACATGGGATCTTTCCACTCGTTGACTCTTGGCAACTGTGAAAAATAAAAAGACAAAGAAATCACCACATATTGACAGCTAATATTCATAATGGGACAAAGAACAAGACTAGAATAGATTCATCATTTATAGAATATAACATATAGAACATAATGGCAGACTGTCCAGATGGACTAGTGGCTAAAGACACAACTGGTTAAAGCAATATTTCATACAGGCCAGATAGTTCAAGGTTTGATTACCTGTTGATATTACAAAACGACCTCAATATCTTGCCGAAGTCAGCATTAGTGCTCCTGATCATTATCTATTGACTTGCTAAGAAATGCAAGCATACTAACAGCAGATGAGGACAGGATTGGGATCAGCTTGAAGCCCATCCCGTTAGGGTTAGAGGGTCTCCATGACAGGAGAACATTAAATAGGACAGTAGGCACAAGTCTTGGTTCACACATAAGCTATTACAGTGCACCCAACATCCATGGGACTGTACCCCAGCACCACTGCCTTCAGCAGGGGTGGAGCATGGGGAGGAATTGAAAAAAGCTTCCAAGTGACAACTTATTAAAAGATTCACAGAATGCAATTGGGGCAGGGTTACTACAAGTCACATTCTACACGCTACATGCTCTTAAGGTTCCAGCCTTGGCTCAGTGATATCACTCTCGCCTCCGAGTTAGAAGATTGTTGGTTTAAGTCTAAGTCCAGGGCTTTGAGCACTTAAACCAGGCTCTCATTTCAGTGCAGTACTGAAGGAGGTGCTGCACTGTCAGAGGTGCTGTCTTTCAGATGAGACATTAAACCAAGGCCCCACGTCCTCTTAGCTGGATGTAAAAGATCCCACAGCACTGTTCAAAGAACAGCAGAGAGGTTCCCCCCAGGTTCTGACCAATATTTATCCCTCAACCAACATTATCTCATTGCTGCTTGTGGGACCTTGCTGTGCACAAATTGACACCGTGCGTGGTAGGTGGTATATAAATGCAAGTTCTTTCATTGATTTATAAACATGATTTCAAAATACAAATAGGAAGGTTTAAGATGGTAAAGTTGGATTTCCTGCAAGCCAAATGAAACAACCTCAGTCTCAAAAGGCAAATCTTCCTGCAATCCCAGCACCAGCCAGCACGTCATATCTGAAAAATGCAAGCTAATTCACTAAAAAACTGACTGCTGTACACCAATATAACTAGAAAATGGTTCTGTATTGTTTGAGTTACTGGGAGTTATTTAAAGTCAGCCAATCAAAAATGGTTAATTTTTTGTGGCAAACCCATTTCCAGCTATATTAATTAAACTACACCAAATTACTACGCTTAAAATACATCAAGGAACATTCCTGAAAAGCAAAAATTTTTTTTTTTGAAAAATACATTCCCAAAAGCTGCCCAAAGTCCCTGGATCATGGCAGTTTTTATGTTCGGCGACCGCCAGGGAAAAAAGCATTTCACAAAATAGGAGTCACTTGCACCTGGATCGCACCCAAAGTGGAAACTCGACCCCCATGTCAACAATCACCAAGTCTGGGCAATGATGTTTCCACTGAACACTGTATATTTGCCCAACTTAACATTCAATACGTAGGTTTAGTTACAGCCTGAGTCACTTTGGAAGAACATCAAAGTTGAGGAAATCACATGACAGCATATGATAGCCCAGTCTATTGGAATACAGTGACCAGGGTACTCTATTCAACCCCTGAGTTTTGCTAAGCTATTGAAGAGGTAAAAGGCACATTTCAGTAAAAAGGAAATGCAAGGTTTGCACGTTTGAGCGGCGAGTGGTTTTGAACTCAAGAAAAATATTTAGCATAAAAACTCAACTACGATAAATAAATGAAGCAGTAAGAATCGGTGTTAAGATCACAGGAGCGGAAATCGGCCATTCAGCTCATCGAGCCTGCTTTACAAACCGGTTTGCTTCAAACAAGGCCTCAACTGAAGAATAAGGCAGTTTAGAACTGTTCATTGATTTGTTAAGCTAACTCCACCATTATGACACAAACCTCAGGCAAAAAAAAAATTACTAGAGTAATTCGCCGCTCAAACATGCAAACCTTGCATTTCCTTTTTACTGAAATGTGCCTTTTACCTCTTCAATAACTTAGCAAAACTCAGGGGTTGAATAGAGTACCCTGGTCACTGTATTCCAATGGACTGGGCTATCATATGCTATTACTAGAGTAATTAGACGAAGATGCATTACCCCTACAATTAATGTTTCCGAACATTGTTGTTCTATTTTTCCTCTTCAGCTTCTGCAAACCACTCAGATATCCCTACATTACAACAGTGACTACACTTTAAAAGTATTTCATTGACTGTAAAACACTTTGAGACATCCATTGGTCATGAAAATTACTATATAAATGCAAGTCTTTCTTTTTCGTTTCTAGGTGGGTTAAGACCATATACAGGTGTTTCCATCACTACTGCCTGATTATTGGGCAGCAGTTTGCATTACATCAGCAACCATTACAAGTTTTATGTGTACTTTAAATAAGGTGTTTATAGCAATTAACTGCCAGTGACAAAGATTGTTTACAAACTTGCCAAGACAGCACAAGATAATACCCTTTGCATTCGGTTTTCAACCCCAAACCTCACTTTTGCCATCCTTGTTTGAATCTCACAATCCCTTATCTCCAGTGCACTGCTTCATATGTCCAAAGCCATGTGTGAAGTTAGGAAATAGGTAAAGCAGAAGCATTTTTCTATGCATAGACAACAACAATCCAATTTTCAAAAGGACCCCTGTTCACATAGCCTGATTTACCCAGGTGCCTACTCCTGTCTGCTGACAATCACAGCTTCACTGTCTTCACAAGAGGCATAATTGTGCCAAAAAGTCATTCGGGTTGATTCACAATACATGTCAAGACATGCATTAGTTTCTAGGGTGCTGTCACTCAGGCATTGCAAGTGGATCCCACTGAAAATGTCAAATCCAAGTGTGATTCATCAGCACTACATTAGTACAAATAAGGGCCATACATGAAATCAATTTAATAGTGTTAGTGTCAGCAGCGTGTTTATGTTCTAGCTTTATATTCACTGTGCCTCGAGTCTAAGTATCAACAAATCAGATTAGTTGGTTCTTGGGCTATCTCTGGTATGTCTTCTGCAGCAGAGGGTAAAATGGGACAGGACATCCCAGTAGACAGATCCTATGCTTGGCTTTCTGAATTTTATGGTACTGCCTCTTGATCTTCTCACCAGATGTGTAAATTAGAGACATCGAGTCATTTATGGCATAAAAGGAGGGTCTTCGGCCCATTGAGTCTATGCCACCTCTCTGCGGAGCAATCCGGTCAGTCCCACTCACCACCATCCCACCCACCCACCCCCCCCCCCCCATCCCTCCTAAGCCCTAATATTTCTTTAGCATTTTCCTTTTCCAATCTCATGTGAATAGAGCAAGACTGAAATATCTCATTTTGAACATGCTCCAGTCACTTATGTACAGAGTACTTTCACTGCTGGAAGGAATGACAGGCCTATTACATACTGCTACACTTGCTTCTCTCAGATAGTTTAAAACACAAGATCCTATGGCTACCTGATAGAGTAACTCCTTTGTCAATGTTACACGTAGGTCTGAAGTTCAACAAGTTCAGGTATAATTCAGTATACTTCTTTTAAAAGTGGTCCAATTCAGAATGCCTTCCACGATTGATTAAGCGGCACACAATCCCTAAATATACATGGAATCATAGAATGGTACAGCACAGAAGGATGATGTAATTCGACTCATTGAGTCTATGTTGGCTCTTTCAAAGGGAAATCCAATTAGTCCAACTTTTTCCCAGTCTTTCTCCATATCCCTGCATTTTTTTCTCCTTCAAGTATGTATCCATTTCTCTTTTGAAGGTTACTATTGAATCTGTCTTTACCACCCTATCAGCCAACGCATTCCAAACCTTAATCACTTGCCGCATTAAATAAAGGTTTTCCTCATGCCACCTTTGGTTCTTTTACCAATCACCTTAAATCTTTGCCCTCTGGTTATTGACCCTTCAGCAATTGCAAACAGTTTCTCTTCATTTGCTCTATCTAAACACTTCAAACAAATCTCTCCTTTTAGTCTCCTCTGCTATAATGCTACAAGGAGGACAACCCCAGCTTCTCCAGTCTGTTCATGTAATTGTAATCCTCCAACCATGCAACCATTCTAGTAAGTTGTTTCTGTACCCTCTCCAAAGGGTACAGTCTTCATGTCCTTCCTAAAGTCTGGTGTCCAGAATTGGACACAATACTCAATTGGGGACAAACTAGTGTTTTATAGCGATTTACAGTAAACTCTTTGTGTTTTGTACTCTATTCCTGTACTTATAAAGCCCAGGATCCCAAATGCAGTCCTGCCACCTTCAAAGCTTTGTGCATAAACACTCCCAGGCCTCTCTGTTCTTTCACCTGTTTTAAAATTTTACCATTTAACACTTATTGTCACTCCTTGTCCTTCTAACCAAAATGTATCACCTCACTTTTCTGCATTGAATATTATCCATGAATCGTAATGCAGTCAACCGAGTTTGTAGTAATTTACAGTAGCTATCTATTTCGAGTCAAAATGTGCAATGTTAGGGCTGTTAAGTAGATTCAGTGATAGGACAATCCATGGGACACATTGATGTGCAATATTGCTCCGTGATGAATTTTCCTGGTATATCATTTACTACATTTGTTATCAGTGATTGCACTGCATTCCCATATTTTTCTCCTTCTTTTGCTATAAACAGTGTGAAGAAATCACGTGTTTCTTTGTCACTAAGACGGAGACCATCTGTTTATCTGAGGCTTCTCCTTTTATTTGTCCAAGAGAAGTTTTCCCTCAATGCTCCTCCCAGTCCTCGCCCTGCCCCCATTTCTTTCTCTAGCTTCTCTCCCATCTCCCCTCATGCCTCCTCCAAGCTCATTTTGCCCACAAGACCCACCTTCCTTGACCCATTCCTACTAAACTACTGACTACCCAACTTCTCCTCATGGCTCTCATGCAGACTGACAAGATTAACTTCCTCTATCAAAAAAAACCCCTCAATCTCTCTTGTCCTTCCAAACCTCTGATTGAATCACTCAAGTATCTATGAGAATAAACACTTTTAAAATAGCTACAGGATTGTTGCCTACCAGTATCCACAATGGTAGCCCAGGCATCCATTGTGACCCCAGTACATCCAAAGTGGGCAAGTGATGGAACAATTCTTCACATGGTCAGACGTATCTGTTGGGAAAAAGTGGATTTATTGGCAATATTTAAAATAGGCCGAGAATTCACAATGCGGTCAAGAGAAAAACATAAGAAATGGGAGCAGGAGCGGACCATACTATCCATGGACCCTGCTCCGTGATTCAATACAATTCAGGGTTGAGCTTTGGCTTCAACTCCACTTTCCTGCCTGCTCCCCATATCCCTGGATTCCCTGAGACACCAAAAATTTGTTCATCTCAGCCTTACATGTAGTCAACAATGGTGCATCCACAGTCCTCTGGGGTAGAGAATTCCAAAGATTGAGTGAAGAAGTTTCCTCATTTCAGTCCTAATTGATCAGTCCCTTATCTTGATCTGTGCCCATGAATCATGAATCCCCAGAAACATTTGATTATTGTTGGAAGCTCAATACAGGCTGCTCCTTGAACATTTGTTTTTCTCACACATCCCTTCAAGACTATTCTCAATTCTGCTAGATTAATACAGGATGGCACATGCAGTTATATTCAAACAATTCATTAGAGTATTTTTTTTTTTTAAATTCATTCATGGGATGTGGGCATCGCTGGCTCGGCCAGCATTTATTGCCCATCCCTAATTGCCCTTGAGAAGGTGCTGGTTAGCTGCCTTCTTGAACCGCTGCAGTCCATGTGAGGTAGGTACACCCACAGTGCTGTTAGGAAGGGAGTTCCAGGATTTTGACCCAGCGACAGTGAAGGAAAGGCGATATAGTTCAATCCAGGATGATGTGTGGATTGGAGGGGAACTTGCAGGTGGTGGTGTTCCCATGCATCTGCTGCTCTTGCTTCGAGGTGGTAGAGGTCATGGGTTTGGAAGGTGCTGTCTAAGGAGCCTTGGTGCATTGCTGCAGAGCATCTTGTAGACACACTGCTGTCACTATGCCTCAGTGGTGGAGGGAGTGAATGTTTGTGGATGGGGTGCCAATCAAGCGGGCTGTTTGTTCTGGATGGTGTCGAGCTTCTTGAGTGTTGTTGGAGCTGCACCCATCCAGGCAAGTGGAGAGTATTCCATCACACTCCTGACTTGTGCCTTGCAGATGGTGGACAGGCTTTGGGCAGTCAGGGGGTGAGTAACTCGCCGCAGGATTCCTAGCCTCTGACCTGCTCTTGTAGCCACGGCATTTATATGGCTACTCCAGTTCAGTTTCTGATCAATGGTAGCGCCTGGGATGTTGATAGTGGGGGATTCAGCGATGGTAATGCCATTGAATGTCAAGGGGAGATGGTTAGATTCTCTCTTGTTGGAGATGGTCATTGCTGGCACTTGTGTGGCACGAATGTTACTTGCCACTTATCAGCCCAAGCCTGGATATTGTCCAGGTCTTGCTGCATTTCTACACAGACTGCTTCAGTATTTGAGGAGTCGCTAAAGGTGCTGAACATTGTGCAATCATCAGCGAACATCCCCACTTCTGACATAATGATTGGAGGAAGGTCATTGATGAAGCAGCTGAAGATGGTTGGGCCTAGGACACTACCCTGAGGTACTCCTGCAGCGATGTCCTGGAGCTCAGATGATTAACCTCCAACAACCACCTATTGACTTCAGTTTTGCTACTGCTCCTTGATGCCATACTCGGTCAAATGCTGCCTTGATGTCAAAGGCAGTCACTCTCACCTCCACTCTTTTGTCCATGTTTGAACCACGGCTGTAATGAGGTCGGGAGCTGAGTGGCCCTGGCAGAACCCAAACTGAGCGTCACTGAGCAGATTATTGCTAAGTACGTGCCGCTTGATGACACTGTTGATGACACCTTCCATCACTTTACTGATGATTGAGAGTAGACTGATGGGGCAGTAATTGGCCGGGTTGGACTTGTCCTGCTTTTTGCGTGCAGGACATACCTGGGCAATTTTCCACACTGCCGGGTAGATGCCAGTGTTGTAGCTATACTGGAATAGCTTGGCTAGGGGTGCGGCAAGTTTTGGAGCACAGGTCTTCAGTACTATTCCGGAATATTGTCAGGACTCATAGCCTCTGCAGTATCCAATGCCTGCAGTCGTTTCTTGATATCACGCGGAGTGAATCGAATTGGCTGAAGTCTGACATCTGCAACGCTGGGGACTTCAGGAGGAGGCCGAGATGGATCATCAACTCGGCACTTCTAGCTGAAGATTGTTGCAAATGCTTCTGCCTCATCTTTCACAGTGATGTGCTGGACTCCCCCATTATTGAGGATGGGGATATTTGTGGAGTCACCTCCTCCAGTTAGTTGTTTAATTGTCCACCACCATTCACGACTGGATGTGGCAGGACTGCAGAGCTTAGATCTGATCCGTTGGTTATGGGATCGCTTAGCTCTGTCTATTGAGTGCTGCTTATGCAGCTTGGCACGCAAGTAGTCCTGGATTGTAGCTTCACCAGGGTGACACCTCATTTTGCCTGGCTTGATGGTAATGGTAGAGTGGGGGATATGCCGGGCCATGAGGTTACAGATTGTAGTTGAGTACAATTCTGCTGCTGCTGATGGCCCACAGCGCCTCATGGATGCCCAGTTTTGCATTGCTAGATCTGTTCGAAATCTATCCCATTTAGCACGGTGATAGTGCCACACAACACGATGGGCGGTATTCTCAATGTGAAGGCGGGACTTCGTCTCCACAAGAACTGTGCAGTGGTCACTCCTACCAATACAGTCTTGGACAGAAGCATCTGCAGCAGGCAGATTGGTGAGGACAAGATCAAGTATGTTTTTCCCTCCTGTTGGTTCCCCCACCACCTACCACAGACCCAGTCTAGCAGCTATATCCTTTAGTACTCAGCCAGCTCGGTCAGTATGGTGCTACCGAGCCACTCTTGATGATGGACATTGAAGTCCCCCACCCAGAGTACATTTTGTGCCCTTGCCACCCTTAGTGCTTCCTCCAAGCCGTGTTCAACATGGAGGAGTACTGACCCATCAGCTGAGGGAGGGTGGTAATCAGTAGGAGGTTACCTTGCCCATGTTTGACTTGATGCCATGAGACTTCATGGGGTCCAGACTCGATGTTGAGGACTCCCAGGGCAACTCCCTCCCTACTGTAGACCACTGTCCCGCCACTCTGCAGGGATAGTGATTGCAGTTTCTGGGACATTGTCTGTAAGGTATAATTCCATGAGTATGACTCTGTCAGGCTGTTGCTTGACTAGTCTGTGGGACAGCTCTCCCAACTTTGGCACAAGCCCCCAGATGTTAGTAAGGAGGACTTTGCAGGGTTGACAGGGTTGGGCTTGCTGTTGTTGCTTCCGGGTGGTCCATCCGGTTTCATTCTTTTTATTGATTTCGTAGCGGTTAGGACCAACAATCCTGATCTCTTCAATTTTAATGAGATAGTTGACATTAGTAAAAGATGCAAGTACTAGCACCTTGAATTTGCACAGGAAATCCTGATTGTTCACTCTAACATTGGCAGAAACCCTCAAAAATGAAAAAAGGGATTATTTACATGGTTTGTCTTGGGTTTCCAGTGATCTTCCAAAGTTATGGTGGGCAATTTGGGAAAATTGGGCCCAGCAGAAAATTTACCGCCTAGTAGTCTACTCATCATGTTTAGTGATGTTCGGAGGATTCCTATCCCTGCAAAAATGAATGAAATGGGAGTGAGAGGCCAATGTAGTTGAATAATTGTTTTCTAAAAAACACGTGCAGAATTATATGGCAGTAGAGGATCATGAAAAATTAATTCAAGAAATACTCAACAGATCTGGCAGCATCTGTGGAGAGAGAAGCAGAGTTAATGTTTCAGGTCAGTGACCCTTCTTCAGAACTAGCAAATATTAGAAATGTAAAAGGTTATAAGCAAGTAAAGTGGGGTTGGGGCAAGAGATAACAAAGGACAAGGTCACAGAATAGCTGAGCAGACGGTCTTGGAGCAAAGGCAAACAATATGTTAATGGTGTGTTGAAAGACAAAGCATTAGTACAGATAGGGTATTAACGAACTGAGGATTGAACAGCCGCAAGTACAAACATGAAAAAAAAAGTGGGTAAACAAACTGAACAAACTAAGATGAAATAAAATAAACACAGAAAAAAAAATTTTAAACAAGGAAAAAGAAAAAATTAACTAAAAATAAAAGTAAAATGGGTGGCCCATTTACTTTTTTTTTGTTATTTTTTTCTTGTTCCTTTATTTAAACTTTTTTCTGTGTTTATTTTATTTTATTTCATCTTAGTTTGTTCAGTTTGCTTACCCACTGCTTTTTTTCCATGTTTGTACTTGTGGCTGTTCAATTTTCAATTCGTTAACACCTTATCTGTACTAATGCTTTGTCTTTCAGCACACCATTAACATATTGTTTGCCTTTGCTCCACGACCTTCTAGTCAGCTATTCTGTGACCTTGTCCTATTTACACCTTCTCCTTTGTTATCTCTTGCCCCAACCCCACTTTACTTGCTTATAACCTTTCACATTTCTAATATTTGCTAGTTCTGAAGAAGGGTCACTGACCTGAAACGTTAACTCTGCTTCTCTCTCCACAGATGCTGCCAGACCTGCTGAGTATTTCCAACATTTCTTGTTTTTATTTAAGATTTCCAACATCCGCAGTATTTTGCTTTTATGAAAAATGAATATTTTGCTCCAGTTCTCACATGGCATTAGTGAGCTCAACAAGAGGAAGACTTGGGATCACCATCACAGCAGTGATAGAAAGTAGAGGAGTTTACTGACTGAAGGTATAAATGCAATGGCCATTCACAGGTAACAGGATGAACTTAAATGGACAAAAGCAGCTCACAACTCAGATGCTATCCCAAGCAGATATTTCAAAAAGAGTTAGCTTTCTGGGGATAATGGGAGAGCAATGTATAAGCTGGGTCAGTATAGAAGCTGTTATTGAGGTATAAATATAGACCTGCAATAAAAATTTATTTACACTTACATTGGCACCCAGGGTCATCATTGTCCTCAACTTTCTTTGCTCAGGGACCTTCCAGGCACCAAAGGGCAACTTAATAGTGAGCTGCTTTACCATGGAACTCTCCATGTAGGAGGCAATTGATGCCCTGTGTGATCACATGCCCACTTACTTACATGTCATCAGTGTGCGCTTTTTATAAATTGGTGGGTCAGAATTTCATGTAGCATCTAACAGGTGGGGATGTGGTAGGAATATGGAATTAGTGTAGGATTAGTATAAATGGGTGGTTGATGGTCGGCACAGACTCGGTGGGCCAAAGGGCCTGTTTCAGTGCTGTATCTCTAAACTAAAACTAAACTAAACTGAAACAATGTCTGCCATTAGTTAGACTTGCCCTTGCATCCTTCAGCTAAAAAAATGCCCACAAAGTTGCTGAAAGTGAGAGCCAACAATGGTGCAGTGAGGGAAACAGGACATCTGGAACCTGAGTGAACAGGGAGACCAACAGGATAATTCCCGAACCAACCAATGAGGTTTAAGGATTGGGAAATAGAGAAGGTTGTATCAGAAAATGTACTGTCACTTAACTCAAGACAATCCTAACAGCTTGCACAACAGTGAGTACAGCTCAGAAGGCGGCTATTTAAGCTCTTTGAAAGAGTTATCCAGTTAGTCCCACTCCCCTGATCTTGCCCCATCTCCCTGCAAACGTTTAAAATAGCAAAGGCAGTTCTAGAAAATACCTCACTTTTCTTGAATGGCACAAGACACCAACTGAGATGTCAGACAGCTCAGGAAAAGAAATTTGTAACAAGAAGCGTGACACTCTTCCCTATGGCAAGCTAATCTCGGAAACTAAGGCTAATCAGAGATATCAAAAAGAAGCAATACTTCAGAAAAGCCCAAAGGCTGGGCTGTACAAGGATCCCAAAAATGCTCAATCACTTAAATTGGCAGAACTCAACCAACAGATAAAAAGGAAATTGACATTATCACAAGAAAAGCAGCAATTGGGTTTCAGATCATACAATTTAAAAACTGAAGATGGGAGTGTTTGGCAGGAATCAAAGACATATGTGGAAAACAGAACCTTAATTTACGAAGGGACTTGATTCTTATACATTTAACACAAGTAAAGTTAGACAGTTGATGGTAAACAAACCCTAACCACAACAACAACTTGTATTTATATCGCAACTTTAGTGTAGTAAAACATCTCAAGGTGCTTCACAAAAGAATTACCAAACAAAATTTGATACTGAGCCACATAAGGAGATATTGGGACAGATGTCCAAAAAAGCTTAGTCAAAAAGGTAGGTATTAAGGAGCATATTACAGATGGAATGAGAGGTAGAGAGGGGGAGAGGTTTAGGAAGGGAATTCCAGAGCTTAGGGCCTTGGCAGCTGAAGGCATGGTCACCATGTGTTTAAAAAACACATATAAATAGAGGTATTGAAGTAAAAAGGTTATTCTAAACTTTAGTATGTTAATGGTAAAGCCTCATCAATATTGGTGTAACTTTGCATCCTTAAAGGAAGCTCCTTCTGACCTGGAGATGACTTTATGGTTTAGTAAGCTGCATATACGCACCGTATATTTTGAAGTATTAAGTATTTTCAGTCAGTAACAAACTAGAACTTACTTACACAATGTCCATATATGTTCCACTTTGCCTTAAAATACCATTCATAACTTCCCTTTGCCATCTAAAGATTAGGGGAAAAGATCCCCTCATAAAACATTCTAAAGATTGACCAGTATAGTCACACATCATCCCACTTGCCTTCCACCTGAAACAAAATGTGCATGTAATGCTCTGTTGTGGAGTTTGCCAGGACTTGCAGGACCTGATTAAACATGACTCATTTTATTCCAGTTGGGGAATTTTCTACCATATACACACACTTCATTGCTAGAATAACAACTTCCATTTATGCCAATTCATAATTTTAAATGATTACTTTTCATCGGCGTTCACTATGGAGAAGGACGATGTAGGTGTAGAGATCAAGGAGGGAGATTGTGATATACTTGAACATATTAGTATTGAAAGGGAGGAAATATTAGCTGTTTTAGCGGGCTTAGAAGTGGATAAATCCTCAGGCCCAGGCGGTTATGTGAGGCAAGGGAGGAGATAGCATGGGCTTTGACACAAATTTTCAAATCCTCTCTGGCCACAGGAGAGGTACTAGAGGACTGGAAGACAGCGAATGTGGTACCATTATTCAAGAAGGGTAGTAGGGATAAACCAGGTAATTACAGGCCGGTGAGTCTAACATCAGTGGTTGGGAAAATATTGGAAATAATTCTGAGGGACAGGATTAATCTTCACTTGGAGAGACAGGGATTAATCAGGGATAGTCAGCATGGCTTTGTCAAGGGGAGAGCATGTCTAACTAACTTGATCGAATTTTTCGAGGAGGTGACTAGATGCGTCGATGAGGGTAAAGCAGTAGATGTAGTATACATGGATTTCAGTAAGGCTTTTGATAAGGTCCCACATGGGAGATTGGTTAAGAAGGTAAGAGCCCATGGGATCCAGGGCAATTTGGCAAATTGGATCCAAAATTGGCTTAGTGGCAGGAGGCAGAGGGTAATGGTCGAGGGCTGTTTTTGCGATTGGAAGCCTGTGACCAGTGGTATACCACAGGGATCGGTGCTGGGACCCCCTTGCTGTTTGTAGTGTACATTAATGATTTAGACGTGAATATAGGAGGTATGATCAGTAAGTTCGCAGATGACACGAAAATTGGTGGTGTTGTAAATAGTGAGGAGGAATTCCTTAGATTACAGGGAGATATAGATGGGCTGGTAAGATGGGCAGAGCAGTGGCAAATGGAATTTAATCCTGAAAAGTGTGAGGTAATGCATTTTGGGAGGACTAACAAGGCAAGGGAATACACAATGGATGGTAGGACCCTAGGAAGTACAGAAAGTCAGAAGGACCTTGGTGCACTTGTCCATAGGTCACTGAAGGCAGCAGCACAGGTAGATAAGGTGGTTAGGAAGGCATATGGGATACTTGCCTTTATTAGCCGAAGCATAGAATATAAGAGCAGGGAGGCTATGATGGAGCTATACAAAACGCTAGTTAGGCCACAGCTGGAGTACTGTGTACAGTTCTGGTCACCACACTATAGGAAGGATGTGATTGCACTGGAGAGGGTGCAGAGGAGATTCACCAGGATGTTGCCTGGGCTGGAGCATTTCAGTTATGAAGAGAGACTGAAAAGGCTAGGGTTGTTTTCCTTGGAGCAGAGAAGGCTGAGGGGGGATATGATTGAGGTGTACAAGATTATGAGGGGCATTGATAGGTTAGATAGGAGGAAACTTTGTCCCTTAGCGGAGGGGTCAAGAACCAGGGTGCATAGATTTAGGGTAAGGGGCAGGAGGTTTAGGGGGGATTTGAGGAAACATTTTTTCACCCAGAGGGTGGGTGGAATCTGGAACGCACTGCCTGAAGAGGTGGTAGAGGCAGGAACCCTCACAACATTTAAGAAGTATTTAGATGAGCAGTTGAAACACCATAGCATACAGGGCTACGGGCCAAGTGCAGGAATATGGGTTTAGAATAGTTGGGTGCTGTATGGCCGGCACAGACACGATGGGCCGAAGGGCCTGTTTCTGTGCTGTATAACTCTATGACTATCTTTCTTATCCATTTATGCATTTTCTGATTATTGTAGATATGTCAAAATTGGCTACCATTTTTGTTTTCACTAACCATCAAATTCTCAGAAAAGTACACATCTTGCAGTCTTGTTAGAGAGCTCAATAATCCCAACAAAAATCAGGCACCTTATCAGCGACTGAAAATGTCACATATCCAAAAAAAAGTCATCAAGTCAAGTTTGTTAAGAATGTGCATTTACTGAGAGCCATGATGACTTGAGGATGTCACACAGTGCCTTACTGTCAATGATTATTCTGTTGTATGGTAATTTTTTTGTTTTGTAGGTAAAGGTTACTCAAAAATTACTGAGACAGCCAAAGGGTTAAAAGAAAGAAAAGAAGGAATTGCGTTTGTATAGCACTTTTCCCAACCTTGAGATGTCCCAAAGTGCTTTACAGCCAATGAAGTGCTTTTGAACTGTCACTACTGTTGTAAGGTAGGAAACTTAACTTTCAATACACAATAGAAAAATCTGCCCAGATGGGAAATAGTGAATGTTAACCAATAGAATAATGACATTTCAATCCTGTTAAAAAAAACATGTACAGCTATAGATTGAAACATTGACCCTGTACCTTGTGAGCCACCAAGCAATAAGCAGTAAAGTAGGAGCCGCATCTTGACAGTGTCGTTTCCTCCTTTCAGTTTATGTTGCTTTGTTCCTGATATCTTCTCATCAATTTTGAGTCATTCCTCCCCTTCAAAACAACTGCCAACACACTCAAATGGCCAAGTCACGCACATTTGGAGAGGCACCCGTCTTAGCTGAGTTTCTGTTTATTCTGAGTCAAACCTTTCTTCCCTGGGACTGAAGTACAAGGGGTCTAATCTAACTAATTACATTTAATTGGCTGTATTACCTATTCATTCCAGCTTGGTGTCAAATAACAAACTGTTCAGGGTCAGGTATCTTTTCCGTTCGGAATGTCTGGCTACCAGCAGCTGAACTGATGTAAAATTTATACTGAATTGTACTAATTGGGAAAACATCATTGTGGTTTACATTTTGTGGGCTTTTAAATGGGGTCCTAATATGAAATTAGGACAAAATAATAGAGATTACCAGTGCAAATAGGAGCCTAATCAAAGAAGTTGGACTTCCAGTGGGGAAATAATAGTAAATAGAAAACCATTAAACCAGCAATACACTTCTCTTTTTGGCTATCAATCAAGATAATTAAATCGTCACATGGAATCACAAACTATAAGTGTCCCATTTTTAAAAGAGCATAACACTAAGTTCCAAATTATTATAAAACTAACAGGACAAAACTTATTAAATTATAATTTGTTACCTGAATCCAGTATGTATAGAAAAACTTGCATTTATATAGAACTTTTCACAACTGCCAGATGTCCCAAAGCACTTTATAGCCAATTGAAATACTTTTGATGTGTAATCACTAATATAATCTCAGAAACAGAGCAGCCAATTTGTGTGCAGAAAACTCCCACAAACAGCGATACAATAATGACCACATAATCTACTTTTTGTGGTGTTGATTGAGGGATAAATATTGGCCAGTTCACCAGGGATAACTCCCCTGCTCTTCTTTGAAATAGTGCAAGGGGATCATCTATACCAGGGGTGTCCAACCTTTTTGTGTGAGAGGCTACATCTCAAATTTTGTCCTACATAGAGGGCTGGTGAGCAAATTTCAGAAGGCCAAAGGCATTAGAAATTTATTTTAATATTAATCAAAACAACAAAAAATGTGCATTTTTGTGAACAAGAGTTAAATGAGAAGACTAATTTATGAATTTACTATGTTGAACACTGATTTAGTGAGATACCTGGCATTGTTTTTGCTTGCACAAGTAGACAATGTCTGCCTGCACACTTCTTGTAGAATGCACAGTATTTCAGATAGGTATTCATCTGTCAGAGTGATCGTGGTCATTCTCTCTCCCCCTCTCTGTGTCCGTCTCCCTCTCTCTCTCTCCTCTCTCTCTGTGTGTCTGTCTCTCTCTTCCCCTCTCCCTCCTGCCGGGCCTAGACCACAAACCTCAGGCTCACCTTCACTTTAATCGGCATGCTATCAGTTTCTCAGGCTGACCGGAACTACTGTCTCCGTTGTGACTGGCTCCACTCATTAACCTCTAGGGCGGTGCTGCCAGGCCACAGCCAATCATAGGCCCTCTGGGAATTGTCATTTCAGATTACGATTCCATCCATAGGGACCAGTGAGCAGCCGGACTACATTTCCCAACAGACACTCACTCACCGAAAACAGCAGGGACATCTAATGGTAATAGAAATCTTTGGTGGGCCAGAAGAAATTTCACATCTCTGAAGCTGAAAGCAAATGGCCGAGGGCAAAAACCACACAAGGAGCAGGAACAGCCGAGTACAGTTTTCATCTGTGGGCCAGATGGAAAACTTTGGTGGGCTGGATTCTGGCCCGTGGGCCATAGGTTGGACAACCCTGTTCTACACCCACACAAGCAGGCAGATGAGGCCTCACTTTAACACCTCATCTAAAAGACAGCACCTTCAAAACTACCTCAGTGTTACACTTTTGAGTGTCAGCTTTGATTTTTGTATTCAAGCCCTAGAGTAAGACTTGAACCCAGAACCTAATCATCTTAGAGACCAGAATGCTACCAACTGAGCCACAGTCAGCACTCAGTCCCTCCAGTGCCCATTGGTCGGGGAAGACCAGTGATACTCTTGAGTTTTTATTCTCACTCCCATATTCTAAAACAACCCTGGCATAGCACATACTTTTCCATGTATGTTGCCCATTATTGCTAATTGTATTATTTCTGCTACAGTGTTATGGCTTTGCATAGTTAAAGAAAGCATTTAAAATACTGATTGGAAAATACAAAAGGAGTCCACATCAATTGTTCATTCAAAAGCAGAAATGTTGCAGGAATGGAAAAGAAGGTTGGAAGAAGAAGAATGTGGCTCTGCACCATCCCCCGTTCCTCCCCACCCCCCCACACTTTTATTTACCCTCATTCACTTTTCCTGCCTCTCTTTAAGTAAGCACCAAGGAGGAGGGATCAACCTCTCAGAATGTAATAGTATTGTTACTATTTGACCTTCCATTTGATCAACTGAAGAGGAATGTTGATCTGCTGAATTGCCCCTGTCCCTCAATGTCCTTACCTAACAAAGGCTATAAGAGCAAAAGCAAACATGGAACACAGAAACTTCCACAATCTACTCTATCATGCACGCTACCCCATCCGATCAATTGACTGAGGGAAATTTATATAGGAATAAATCAAGGTAAATGCCACAACACCTACTCAAATATATATCGTAATTTTGTCAAATACCTCACTCACATGCGGACCTGGTTGAACGGTACATGAGGTATGTGACATTAGCTTGGTTAGAGAACACAAAAGCGGCTGTTAAATCATAAACCTCGGAAGGAGCAGTTTCTGTGTTTCATGTTTGCTTTTGCTGTTATAGCCTGGATAGGGACAACTCAGCAAATCAAAATTCCTCTTCAACTCCAAGGTGGAACATTGGTAGCAAGTTCATCCTCTGTGAGAGTCTTGATAATCCAACATCTGAGTCAGGAAAATACGGAGCACTCCAAGGCACTGTTGATGATTGATCAACCAACCTGGATCACCAGGGGGACCTGGAGGTGTCAAGCATGTGACAGGAGGCTGGGAACTCTTCGTACATATCTGGTTGTCCTGGCTGGGCAAGCAGGGAGAAGTTTATCAGTGCTGTTCTTGTAGCTTGTGCACTTTTAGCTTGTCAAATTCCAAATCAATTCAAATTAGGGTGTATCCCAGTGTGGGAGAGTGCACACTCCATATTGAACAATCAGAATCTCTACCTCTGTGCATTCCTCAGATTGTTTTGGAGATTGTTATGTGGAACGATGGGTTCCATACATGTCATACACTCAACCGGCCAGAAAAACTCATAAGCAGCTTTTATGCAGAACTTTACATAAGTACTGGTTTTTAAAAAATCTAATTTGGCATGATCATTATATGGATAAAGTATTACAATTATTTGAAATATAACGAGTGTACCCCCTGGAGATAATTTGAACTCATGTGGGAAGAACCAAATCCGTTTCAAGGTCTAGTAATGACACTGGGCTATCTGTTCTCTTCAAGGTTAGGCCTGTAGAAACATCACAGGATATCTACTGATGAACTCTCACTTTGACTTTATATCAGGTGTATGAGATCCTGGAGCTGCACCTCAACATTTTGCATCAATTCGAAATGACAACACTAGTGAGGATGCATCAACTAGTGAAGCTGCCTCAGGCAATGTTGTTCCTTGAAACACTGGATGTAATTTTACCCTAACACATCAGGTGGGAAATCTATGGGTTTGGGTGGAATGCTGGTTTACATCCACCCAATATTACTCCATTAGTTTCAAGGGAAAGTAAAATCATGTGGGATGTAAAAAGATGCCAGCAGTCAAATTAGGTTAACATTGCAGCCATCTGTCTTAATGTAGTTGTTTAATCATACCACAAATCTTCACTTGACTGAGCTTACATTTTTCGAACATTCATAAGATCATTGAAAGGTTCTGTCTCTTAGCATTCCCATACAAAATGTCCAGATCTATATAAAAATGATTTTCAGGGTCAAATTTGTGAGCGTGCATCTTCACTGCAGTTGCCTGGCTCTGCACTCAATTGCTATGTTACACTATACAGAAAATATGGAATTGCAATTATGGGGTAAGAGTTTCTCTGGTGCAGTGACTCTCTAAATGTGCTTATGAAGATTTCCTTCACTCAGTGTAGCTGACAAAATTGTAAAAACATCTACAAGAACTGATACGTCCCAAAATGTGAATTACATTGCAAAGAATCCAATACAAATATTGGATGCAATATCCAATACAAATACAAAGATATTCCCATTCAATGCGTCCTTGTGTATTTGCCACATCACTGTGGATGCTGATCAGAGAAATTCTAATCACTTGTTTTCTAAACCATTGATGATGTTGACTAAGAAAAGCATTTAAACTTCCTTAACTTTATCACAACAACAACTTGAAATTATATAGCACCTTTAACATAGTAAGGATAAGGAACTTCAGGAACAGCAGCATTATCAAACAAAATTTGACACCAGGCCATATAAGGAGATATTAGAGCAGGTGACCAAAAGCTTGGACAAAGAGGTAGGTTTGAAAGAATGTCTTAAAAGAAGATGTAGAGGCAGAAAGGCAGAGAGGTTTAGGGAGGGTGTTCTGGAGCTTAGGACTTCAGCAACTGAAGGTGCGATCACCAATGGTGTGCTGATGAAAATCGAGGATATGCAAGAGATCAGAACTGGAGAAGTACAGTGATCACCAGCATAATGTTGAGTCAAACTCTATTTTGTCGTAATAGACAAGTTGCATATAGATTTAGAAACATTATCTTTGGGATTAAGCAAAGCAGAGAACAGCAATATAATTCTGTGGATATAATTAATAAAAGTGTAGGGTTTAACTCTGTTGTTAATTATTAACTAAGTGAAAGTAAGACAGCAGAAAACAAACTGTCTGATCTAATAGTCATTGAGCCCTATTACATTCTATCATTACCCAGAATCTGTGTATCACAAGCATTGCTTACAATTTTAACAATCATACAATAATGCTTCCTCCTTACCTTTTTAAACTAAGGGACTTGCTCATTTTTTAGCTTACACAAAAGCTTTACACTTAAAATGTCAACCTGCCCTTTTCTCAATACAGACGCTTTGGATTTCCAGCATCTTCTGCTTTTATTTCAGATTTCTAACATTTGTAGTTTTCTCTTGGCACATAAACTAGGGCTTACCTTAGCTGTGTGTGAAACTAACTGCGGAACAGAGCTCTACAAATATAATTGCAAATGTATAAACCACTAATCTATAAGATGATCTAAGTCATACCAGTAATAAGGGGATATTTTATATCAGATAGCAAATTATTCCTCATGCTGCTTTATAAGGTGTACTCTTAGGTTTGCAGGTTATCTAATTGTATGAAAGTGCAATTTACAGACTATTTTATGGTAATTGCACAATTCCACCTGGTTGAATAAAATAATCTGTGGCTGATGAGTAATCCTAATTTCGGAAACTATGCAACTGATTGAGATGTTACAGGTATGAAAGAGAAAATACTACATTAACTCAGAAAGGTATTCAGTTGCATGCAGATTAATGAGGTTGTGCAAGACTCTACAGAAACTCCTCACAAGATTGTGTTTTATTTTTATTTTTGGATCCTAGATAAGGACCAAGGTGAGGAGTGCAAAATACCACCAATGTTACAAGAGCAGGAAAGAATTTGATGAAAATCAAAAAGTGGAAAAAGACTTGCATTGATATCATATATCTTAGAAACGGCACAAAGCTCCTCATGTAAAATGAGCTACTTGTGCAAGCAAATATGCATTTTACACACAGCAAGATCCTACAAACAGTAATGAGATGAATGATCTGTTTCTAGTGCTGATTTAGAGAGGAATGTGCCCAGAACAGCAATGATTTTGTAATTACAATCATGAGTTAATATCAATCCCCCATAAAATAGGAATCTTACTTATAGAATACAAGCTCACACAGGTAACTGTTGGCAATGTACATTATTTTTACTGACTGAAAACAAAAATAAAAGGCATATTATCACCTTGATAGTGCCTAATCTCATACATATTGAATAGCTCATTCTTTACCTGCAATATAATGAAGAAAAATTATTGAGCATTATTCAACCAGAAATGCCTACTGAATTGTAGAGTGGAAATTCCTCAGATGTGCTGCTGCCACATGCCAGGAGCAATGAAACAGCAAATCGACCATTGTTTTGATGCGATTTGGGTTATTTTATTAAGCATTTGGAAACATATTGAGATTGTCTTGTGTCTTGCTAAACACCACATGCCAGGACCAATGCTTTTTTTTTTGCCATATGTAAATGACATGGATTTTGGAGCACAGAATAGAATTTCAAAATTTGCTGATGATACAAAACTTGGAGGTGTGGCAAACAGTGAGGATGATATGAATCACCGGCAACAGGACATAGATAGACTAGCAGAATGGGAAGACGGAATTTAATACAGACAAGTGTGAGATGATGCATTTTGCCAGAAGCGATAGGGTGAGGCAATGTAGATTTAATTACGCAGTTCTAAACAATACGCAGGAACAGAGGGACCTGGGGGTGCATGGGCATCGATCTTTGAAGCAGTCTGGACGTTTTGAGAGAGAGGTTAGCAAAGCATATGGGATCTTGGGCTTCATAAATAGAGGCATTGAGTACAAAAGCAGAGAAGTTATGCTGAACCTTTATAAAGCTCTGGTTAGGCCCCAACTAGAGTATTGTATCCAGTTCTGGTCACCACACTTTAGGAAGGATGTGAAGGTCCTTGAGAGAGTGCAGAGGAGATTTACCAGAATGGTTCCAGGGATGGGGGAATTTTGGTTCCAAGCTTCAGTTGAAAAAGCTGGTGTTGTTATCCTTGGAGCAAAGGAGATTGAGGGGAGATTTGATAGAGGTGTACAACATTGTGACAGGCTTAGTTAAGTCAAACAATGGAAAACTGTTCTCATTCACTGATGGTACAAGGACTAGAGGACACAGGTTGAAGGTTTTGGGGAAGAGATGCAGGGGAAATGTGAGGAACAGCATTTTTAGACAGCGAGTGGCAATGACCTGGAACTCTTTGCCCACAAGGGAATTGACTTGCAGAGTTACAGGGTCAAGTGGGGGAGTGTAACTGATTGGATTGTTCCACGGAGAGCCACATGGACTCAATGGGCTAAATGACCTCCTTCTATGCTGTAAATGACTATAAGACTCTGATGAACATGGCACCAATTAACAGCAAATTCTGCAAGCTATAACTCTTCACAACCTCAGAGTCCTTACTCGATAGGGATGCACACAAGTACATATGGATCAAGTATCTCAGTGATATCACTTAGCTTGAGTAAGTCTGCAGCCTGATTCCTCCAAACTCAGTCTTTTGCATTGGAAGTATTTATGTCTATCATAGAAAGATAGAACTTTCAATTATATAATACCTTTCACAACCTCAAGATGACCCTAAGCACTTCACAGACAATTAAGTACTTCTGAAATGTAGTCACTGGAATATAAAAAAAAATGCAACAACCAATTGTGGCAAGATCCCAGCAAACAGCAAGGAGACAAATAATCATATAGTCTATTTCATTCATATTGGTTGAGGGATGAAGAAGTCGCCTGATCTTTTTTGAATAGTTCCATTATATCTTTTACACCCACTTGAGAGAACAAAAGGACTTTGGTTTAAGATCTGCTCTGAAAGATAGCTGATTTGACAGTGTAGCAGTCCCTCAGTATTGCATTAAATATATCAAACTAGATTACATGCTCCATTCTCTGGAAACGGGGAAATAGAATCCACAACCTTCTGACTCAGAGTCAAGAATACTATCACTGAGCTATTAATTGTGTATTAAGTATGTAATTATATGCAGGTGGAGGCTGTTAATTGGGTTCTTGAGCACTTATAAGCAGACACTTACACAGACTGGTGGAGGGTTTTGAGTGAGGAGCTATATGTTTGTAATCCTTTTACTCTGTACAATAAATGTGAAACTGAGTAAAGATAGGCTCCAGCATTATCCTTCCACAACAAGCTTTCTGGTATTTAACATGGGCCAAGACTGGCATACCATATAAAGTTGCAAGTCACCAGGCCATTTAGAGAAACCCTGCCTATATCACTGCCCTAAATCCCAAACGGCTTAGGAGGAATTGCAGAACATTTGATGAGATTAAAAGAATAATGTATCTGAAAAGCATTCTATAACAATTGCACTGACTTACCTAACACCAAGTCATTTATCAATGAGTAGTCACTTTTTTCACAGAGCATTGGTTAAATGCAAGTGAATTTCCACATACCCTGAGAAAGGTTCAGCTCATTCTGGTCACAGAATCAGTCATCAAATTCTTTTATGTTAATTATCAATTAATAACTATTGTCATCAACAAGTCAGCAAATGCACAATAAATAAACTGTAAATTATAAATAAACTAACTGAACTGTAACAAATTAACTTACAATTTTGGTCCAGGGTCAATGATGTGCTCCATTTGCAACCTCCTCCATCTCCATCACCCTCACCTCAGCACCCACCAGTCACAAAGCTCTCAATTGCACCAGCAGACACTGCATGCTCCCTCTCCAGGTGTGAACGTAGATGCAGAAAAGAGGCAGGCAGTCAGCCGGAACAACCCCCTTGACTGCACACTGCCTAGAGCTGGGGATCAGTCAATAAACACTGGCGCTGCTAGAAGAGGAGATCAAAATCCTTTTCATTCGCAGATACCCAATACAGGTGGATTAGAATGCATTCAATTCATTCAACAGCTCCTTGAAAAAGCTGTTGATTCCAAGATGAATTACCTGGAGCTGGGCTTGGTGATGCAGTCACAATGGAATGTCTTTGAGCTGTGCTATTTTTCTAACTTTATCAAGGTGCCAATATTTCCTGTTAAGCTCTGCAGTGTTCTCAGAAGACAATACTTCCTGGCTCCATCTCTTTGATGGCTGATTGACTTCAATTCTCGAAGCTACAAAGTTCCACCTCTGTTGTAGGAGCAGAAGGAGCTTGTTCAATTGATCAAAGCAGAAACCTCTTTTTTTTAATCGTCCGTGGGATCTGGGCATCGCTGGCTAGGTCAGCATTTATTGCCCATCCCTAATTGCCCTTCAGAAACTGAGTGGCTTGCTAGGCCATTTCAGAGGGCAGTTAAGAGTCAACCGTATTGCTGTTGGCCAGGAGTCACATGTAGGCCAGACCAGATAAGGATTTCAGATTTCCTTCCCTAAAGGACATTAGATACCTAGATGGGTTTTTCCAACAATCGACAATAGTTTCATGGTCACCATTAGACTAGCGTTTCAATTCCAGAATTCCATATTTATTAAATGAATTCAAATTTCATCATCTGCCGTGGTGGGATTCAAAACCATGTCCTCAGAGTACCAGCCTGGACCTCTGCATTCGTAGTCCAATGGCATTCCCACTACGCCACTATTTCCTCTCTTGACTAGATTGAAGCACTAGTTGGTCTGATATATCATTTCAAGATATGTTTCTTCTCAAGGGTTTAGTTGTCAGAAACTATTATTATAACAGGCTGAATTTTACAGACCTCCTGACGTCAGGGGTCATGGTGGGGGTGGGGCGCTGGAAGATGCCTCCAGGAGAGGGCTGCCACGTACCCCGAAACCAGGACGGCCCAGCCTGATATGGCTGGTGGTGGCGAGGCCTCGTGGTGGCCGCCCCCCCCCACCCCCCCACTGCCGCCGCTTGGCAACAGGACAGCCACTTAAATGTTTAAATAAATTCAAATCAATCAATTAATTAATCTTACACTCCCACCATCTGTCCCGGTACAATCTTTGTGCCACTGGCCAACATCCCACACCTTTGGATCCCCACTGCCTATCATTTCCTAAGAAGAAGTGGTGTGATTTTTGGACAAAGTGTTTGACCATTTGGAATGTCTGACATAACAAACCCTTAAAACTGATGATAAAATACCAGACAATTCCCCAAACACTGTTGGTCTCTCCAAGTGATGTAACAAATAAGAGGACCTCAATCTTAATTGCAAATTAATTTCATTAACAAATAAAATTAATAAAAACGTAAGTCAAAAGCAATGGATAGATAAATCATGAGACTTTATTTGATTTGCTTCACAAATGAAAGAGTGTCTCAAAGTTCATGTGAATTTTTTCAATTTGGACCACTGTGTGCAAAGCAAAGCTTGTAGGCAAAGTTGGATATTCATCCACCTTGTCATCTATCTGAAAAGATAAATAAGAAAGTGATTCTGAATCCCAATTATACTCCCTCTTCAAAGATTGAACTGGGAGAAACCATAAGAATGCCAATCACAGTAAGGTTCAGTCTGCATTTTCACCACATCCCTCCATTACCATGGGCATGGAGCCATCAGGCATCTTAGTTCCACACTCTGGAGCTTCCTCTGTTATGCTACGTCTCTTCCCTACCTTCAAAAGCCTTGTATCTGCATGTGTGACCTCTCAGCTAACCTTCCCTCCTACTCAGGGCTGACTGCCAACTGTAAAGCACCCTGGAACATTTGATACATTAAAGATGCTATATAAATGCACATTTTCTGATGCAATGGCCATGGTCTGTTTCGTTCCTTACAATCTAGAGATTCCCAGCACAGAAATGCTCAAAATTGCTGTCGCAGAATTTTGAGCATCTGAATTCTTTAACAAAATTGGGAGCAAAGATTCCTCTGGTATTTTTCACAAGATCATAGCTGTACTGGTGAAAATGTCCAACATTTGGCAATTGTAGTAAGGTTATATTTGTTTCTTTAGAATGTGCTTACAACAATAACAACAACTTGCATTTATTAGTGCCTTTAAAGCAGTAAAATGTCCCAAGGCACTTCAAAGTTATCAAACAAAATTTGGCACTGAGCCACGTAAGGCGATGTCAGGGCAGACAACAAAAGCTTGGCAAAAGAAAAGGTTTTAAGGAACATCTTAAAGGAGGAAAGAGAGGTAGCGAGGCAGAGAGGTTTCGACAGGGAATTCCAGAATTTAGGGTCTTGTCAGTTGAAGGCACGGCCACCAATGGTGGAGCGAATAAAATCAGGGGTGCTTAAGACGCCAGAGTTGGAAGAGTGCAAATATATCAGGGGGTTTCACTGTTGGAGGAGTTTACAGAGATAGGGAGGGGCAAGGCTGTGGAGGGATTTGAAAACCAGGACAAGAATTTTAAAATCGAGGTGGTCCTTAACCAGGAACCAATGTATGCCAGTGAGCACGGGGGTGATGGGCAAACTGCAGTTGTTGTGAGTTAGGACATGGGCAGCAGAGTTTTGGATGACCTCAGGTTTACGAGGGTGGAAGATGGGTGGTCGGCCCAGGAGTGCGATACAATAGTCAGGTCTAGGAGTAACAAAGGCATGGATGAGGGTTCAGTAACAGGGAGCTGAGGCAAGGGAAAAATTGGACAATGATACATTTTCATCGGAAATGTAGATTAGAGCAAACCTCCACAAACAAATGCACAACTTCACAGTGACCAGGGGAATTCCTACACCTTGTTTAATAAGTACAAAAATAGAACAAAAGAAACATAATGGTATATTTTGTAACAAAACTATATTTATTCATGTCGATTAAGACGAAAGTAAGTCACAGATGCAAAGATTACATGTAAATTTCAAGCTTGTTTACAACAGGTTTACCCATACACAGTGGAATGCTTTACATAGTCATTTTCTTACTAGTCATGAAACAACCCCCTTTAACTTTAAAAATAGAGTCCACTACCAAACAGCTTATAAACACAATTATTTCACATATAGCAATTATCTATAATTCTGATCCTACATAAACCAGGATTCCACATTGTAATAAACCACCATACATGATATACTAATAACTCACAGTCACATATAAAATATATTCATGCATGTAATCCATATGCTGATAAAAGTTAGCTAGAAATAAGGTATGGTCCCATGAAAATGACTTTCTACCAGCCATAATCACTTAACCCCTCCATTTTAGTTTTAGGAAATGTTATGTTGCTTATAATGGCTAGATAAATGCATCAAACTTTCACCAACGCTTATTTTTTTGGCAAAACTCTACTGACTTATTGGCCAACGTTTAGAAAAAATTGGCCTAGACTGTCCAATTATCTTTGTTGCTGTTGGACCTAGTTTAACACTAGCAATGATTCCAACAGGATGACAATGAGCCCACTGAACCCATAATGAAGATAGTGGCTGGAATTTTACGGTGGGCGAACGGGAGCCAGCCTCTGATGTAAATGTCGGTGGTGAGCCCGCGTCCGCCTCACTTGGGGAATCCGTTCCATATTGTACGGGTACCCAGGCTTTAATTGTTCCGAGGCGGGACTTCCACCCGCTTGAGGGAGGAAGTCCTGCCTCATTGAGCTGCTGGCCAATCAGTGGGCCAACAGCTTGTAATCCCAGCAGCGCCACCAGAACGGTGGCCATTGCTGGGACTGCAGCCCAGGTGAAGATGGAAGAATATGTGGAGTCGGGAGGAAAGGTAAGTTTTGGTTGCCTCGCCGGGGGTAATCAGTCGGGTCCCGTCGAGGCAAGGGTGATCGATTGTGGGGAAGGGCGGGGGGGGGGGGGGCGCGTGTTGGGTGCTGGGGGTGGTTGGGGTTAGCGGGGGCAGATTTTTTTTTTAGAGATACAGCACTGAAACAGGCCCTTCGGCCCACCGAGTCTGTGTCGACCATCAACCACCCATTTATACTAATCCTACACTAATCCCATATTCCTACCACATCCCCACCTGTTCCTATATTTCCCTACCACCTACCTATACTAGGGTCAATTTATAATGGCCAATTAACCTACCAACCTGCAAGTCTTTTGGCTTGTGGGAGGAAACCGGAGCACCCGGAGAAAACCCACGCAGACACAAGGAGAACTTGCAAACTCCACACAGGCAGTACCCAGAATTGAACCCGGGTTGCTGGAGCTGTGTGGCTGCGGTGCTAACCACTGCGCCACTGTGCGAGTCCCTGATGAGCAAGGCCCTTCCACGGGATGATCAGCAGATGCCTGGCTTTTCCAGGCGCCGTTTCCCAGCTCCAGGTTGACCACTTGCCATGCGTAAACTCCACGTGGAGGCGGGCGAAGGCCCTTAAGTGGTCGTTACGTGGCCACTTAAGGGCGTTGATTGGCCTGGGGTGAGCAGGCCGTTTTTCACCCGCCCCCCCCACTCCTCCCGCCCGCACCCCCGCCCTACATAAAGGGCAGCGGAGGCGGGAGAGGGTCGGGAAAGCCTCCTGGAGCCTCACTTTCCATTTTACGCCACCCCCCACCCCCTGCCACCATCCCACTCGGAGTGCTGTAAAATTCCAGCCAGTATTTTGGTTAAATTAAAGAGATGTCCTGCCACTGCTATTGAACTCGGTATCAATACTGCTCAAGTATATTCCATTCAGAGTGAACAAGCATTGCAGGATGTACGCCAGCAACAATGACTGGTTTTTAGTGACGGAAAGATTATCAATTCCAGGGCCCCACACATAAATCGTAATGGGAGAAGTTGGAAAATATTCGCTCGAATAATTTAAAGGACAGCGTTCCTGGTTATAAGGGCACAATAAAATGTATTTTTGGTAAATTATCAGTTTGTTTCCTTTAATGTGAGAAGACAATCCTACTCAAGACTGATTCATTCACTGATCTAGGATTTTAAAATATTATTTAAGAGCTCATTGAGGAGATGTCACGACCGGAGAGACAAAAACTTTTCCACCGATGACCTCCAGTTCAGGTGCATTATAGGCCAGGTGCAGAGTAAAACTCCTGCTTTTAACTATTTCAATGCGACACGATTAACCCCATACTCAGCAAGGTAATCCTTACTGCATCAGTGTAACATTTTCCATTTCTCACACGAGCAAAAACAATTTTGTGACCTTTTATATTGAATTTGTTCTTTTTCACTTTTGCCAATGGAAAATAGATTAAGACTTTTTCATAAATTAATTCTCCGGATATGGGTTGTCACTGGCAAGGCTGACATTTATTGCCCATCCCTAATTACCACTGGAGAAGGTAGTGGAGGGCCTTCATCTTGAATTGCGAGAGTCCATATGATGCAGGCAGTTCCACAGTGCTTTTAGATATCGAGATCCCGGACCTTGACCCAGCCACAATGAAGACTACACACTTCTCTGAGGATCCTTAGGGCCGGTAGCAACCGTTCATCTCCATGTTCAAACCCCAGTGAAAAGAAAGTGTGATAATGCAGGACCATCTTGGACCCCTTTCTAAATATACTTCTGAAAATTTTACAACTTCAGGATAGCAATCACTGTAGAATGATAGGTATATTGGCAAAATCCTAGACCTCCCTTCCTAACGGCACTGTGGGTGTACCTTCCCCACATGGACTGCAGCAGTTCAAGAAGGCAGATCACCACCACCTTCTCATGGGCAATTAGGGATGGACGATAAATGCTGGCCTGGCCAGCAATGCCCACATCCCCATAAACGAATAAAAAAAAATTGGTTAGTAGAATGGAAGTTATGTAACTGTACCAAATTTCCTAGTGTTTTGTCAGTGTTCAAAACCCTACACTCAATTGCAATCACCGACAGATTAATCTGCAATTCAAATCTCATTCAACGGCTAAATGATTTATTGTTGTAGTGCAAGTGGAATAAACAGCATTAATGCTTTCTCATGAATACTCTTGGATTTATTGACAAAAGTATATTAAAACCTGCCAAGAGGGAGATTCAGGATAATGAGTGCCGATGTTTCCCAGTATGTTATCAAATGTTGATCTATTTGTTTTTGTTATTTACTGTGTGCATTGCAGCATGTTGAATGATGTTAGAGTGAAAATGGATGGAAAGTAAGGCTGGAATTTTACGCCACCAGTGGCAGTGAAAAATGGCCCGCCCATCCCAGACCAATCAATGCCCTTAAGTGGCCACTTAATGGCCTCTGCCTGCCTCCACATGGATTTTACGCATGGCAAGTGGACGTTCTAGACCCGAGAGAAGACGCCTGATAAAAGCAGGCAGCTCTCGAACGTCCGATGGGGGGGGGACCCTCATGGTCGGGCACCCTGTGCTCGATGGAGGGCCGCCCGCACTACCCCAACCACCCCCAACACGACCCCGTCCCCCCAACCGACCACCCTTGCCTCGCCAGGGCCCGACCGATTACCTCAGATGAGGCTAACAAAACTTACCTGCCTTCCAGGCTCCCTGGCATCTTTACTTCTAGCCGGGCTGTAGTCCCAGCAGTGGCCACTGCTCCCGGTGGCGCTGCTGGGTCTAGGAGCTGCCGGCCCGCTGATTGGCTGGCAGCTTCATTAGGCAGGACTTCCTACCTCAAGCGGGTGGAAGTCCTGCCTCAGAACAACTGAAGCCTGGGGACCCGCAAAATATGAGTCGGATCCCTAGGCGAGGTGGAAGAGGGCTCGCCACCGACCTTTCAGTCGATGGCCGGCTCCCGTCTGCCTATGGTTAAATCCCGGCCTAAGAAACCTTACAGAGAAGTGTAGTTGCAGGGGAATGTAGGTTTGCTTGCACTCACTGTTTCCTGAACTGCTACAGGACACAATGAAAGAGAACAAGGGAACAATTTACATGACAAGCATCCTCTATCACATGGCTTTGTGTAGCTAACTCGGTAAAACCTGGGCAGATGCTCATTTGGTTACAGGTCCTATATAATCTGGAAAGACCAAGATAACTCAGTCCATGTATAGAGGAAAGAGGGGTGAGAACACACAATCTAAACAATTGTTATATCTATTGACATAATCATAAATGAAAAATAATCACCCAATATTGATGGGCAATTATCAAGCCAACCTTTAATGCCTTGCAACCGATATTTCAGCTATTCAACATGATCAAACACTTCTGTGTAATTTTCTCAGTACATCAATAAGCAATTAAGTCATTGGCCTCCAAATCCACAGTGTTATATGAACACAATATCAGTCCCCAGAGCTTAATTTTCAATCCAAAACTAGGCCAAATTACTGAAGGAACACCATCAGTCGATATGTGACCAGACATGCTCTTTTACTGAAACAATATCTACAATATAGTTTGCTAAACAATGTAGCCAACAACAGAAGTTTCACAGAAACCAGTTAATTGCAACTATAGGCACCCATATAAATAACAGTCGTAGACCAGAAACTAAAGTTGAAATTGTTTGCATTACTGGTTAGCAGTTGTGGGTAAAAGAGCTTTTTTGGAAGCAGCTTGATTTCCTTTCATCTTATTCCAGTTTGGTGGTTATTTGATGCAATATACTAACCCAGTACATGAGTGACAAGAGAACGTAAAATTCTGATTGCCATTAAGTTTAATGCTGGTTCATAATTAGTTTGGACGGGCTATGTGTATGAACACCAAAAGCATTCAATCCTCAGTTACCCAAACCATCTGTATATATCTGTCATATACAACTTCCACACAGTAGCACATTTAACCCACTTGGTTTGATAAATTTTAATCGAGTAATCTTGCAAATAACAAGACAATTTCAACCATTAGGTTGCTCTAGGACTGTCTATGAGATGTTACTTACATTTCTCTTCCGCAATGTCTGTAACCCTTTTAACTCTGGTTGCATTTTTTAATAGCCTGAGCTGTGCTGAAGCAAAGAGCATCCTTGTGCTAAATTCGTTGCAGTCCCTCAAAAGTAAAATGCATTTGGCAAAAAATCACACAAAATTTGTTGTGGACCACTCAAGCACTGGGAGTTCTCACCAGTCTGTGTGCAATGTCCATAGATGTTAGTTATGGATTTGCATTTATTTATCATTTCATTCAATGTCATTCTTTAAATGATTTAATTGCAAAGTTTTGATTGAGAGAGCTCTGCACACTGTTGGGCTAGTATTCAATAAATGGTTTGTGTGTTAATATAAAAACGATATATAAAAAATACATGGGCTTTGCTTTCAACTTCAGCTCAGGCTTCACAATTTCTTGACTTTTACTTGTCAATTTCTGGACTGTCTCACTAACAGCCGATGCTGAGTCTCTTACTGAGTTCCTAGAAGAAAAATAACATAATTTTAAAAATATTTTGGAGGGCATAAGTATGAACATTGTAGGCATTAAAAGTGGTTACTAAGATTTAAAATGTGCTTTCTAGGATTTCTCTTTCCTTAAAACAAAAATTGTCTTCTGACATATTCTGCAGCCAAAGAAAATGATTTTGTATTTTAACCTAGCTCACAGTACATGCTGGTCTGCAGGAAAATTTCACAAGGAAGCAGTTCAGGAGACACTTTTTGTAAATCAGCTTTTTGGCCCATTACATCAAATACTGCACACGGGGCAAACTCCTTTAGGATTATAAAAGAATATTAATAATTTCGCGGATTTACATACATGGCTAAAAGCTAGAACTCTAAAAAGTAATTTCAGAAACTAAATAAGACTTTATTAATTTGTTAAAAGTTTCAAAATACATCTTGCAGAATAAAAGGGTCTTCTGTTTAAAAAAGGGGTCTTGTTTTCCGTTTGTGTATAAAGTTCTACAAAATATTAGACTTGAAAGTAAAATGCGCAGGAAATTGTAACAGATGTCTTTTCTGCTTTTGCTGCTTCTTACTATCTCGCTCTTAGCCATTTATGCAAGTGAGCTAAAAAAGAGAAGCCTGTTAGGGACTTTTAATTATTTTTTGAATAGCAACCAAGAAAAAGATTATGCAGTTTTGTGCAACACTGACAGGACTGAATACTGCTGCAAAATTTTCATCCATGCAGTGCTGGTCATTATGCAGTGCAACAGGAGATTGTGAAGAGGACAGTTCAGGAATGGGGTCACAATGTGGTCTCCTCTACACTGGGGAGACCAAACGCAGACTGGGTGACCGCTTTGCGGAACACCTCCGCTCAGTCCGCAAGCAGGACCCTGAGCTTCCAGTTGCTTGCCATTTCAACATTCCCCGCTGCTCTCATGCTCACATCTCTATCCTGGGCTTGCTGCAGTGTTCCACTGAACATCAACGCAAGCTCGAGGAACAGTATCCCATTTTCCGATTAGGCACACTACAGCCTGCCAGACTGAACATTGAGTTCAATAATTTCAGAGCATGACGGGCCCCCCATTTTACTTTTATTTAGTTATTTTTTCTTTTTTATATTTTTTACAATTTTTTTTTCTTTTGTTAATTTAATTTCATTGTAGGTTGTTCAGTTTGCTTACCCACTGTTTTTTTTTCATGTTTGTACTTACTGCTGTTCAATCCTCAGTTCGTTAACACCCTATCTGTACTAATGCTTTGTCTTTCAACACACCATTAACATATTGTTTGCCTTTGCTCCATGACCTCTTGGTCAGCTATGTGGCCTTGTTCTATCTACATCTTCTCCTTTGTTATTTCTTGCCCCACCCCCGGCTCATTTGCTTATAACGTTTGACATTTCTAATATTTGCTAGTTCCGAAGAAGGGTCACTGACCCGAAACGTTAACTCTGCTTCTCTTTCCACAGATGCAGCCAGACCTGCTGAGTAGTTCCAGCATTTCTTGTTTTTATTTCAGATTTCCAGCATCCGCAGTATTTTGCTTTTATTTTAGTTCAGGAATGGGGATGGTCTATGAATGCAGCACTCAAACAATAAACTATCCCAAGGCACGGGTTCTACATCTCACTTTAAACGGACTTTTTGAAAGTTGCAGCATATTCAAAACTCTTGCTCAACCCATGGCAGGATGAAATGTATTATTCATTATTTAAGTGGCTTGAGCGGTTTGAAAAGACATTCACTGCAGGTGCATAATGATGGCTTGGTTTACTTTTGTTTCGCCTTATGATTCAGATTGCACAAAGTTATCTACAATAAGATTGCGTACGCCTTCATTTAAATCCAGCTCGCTAAAATCTCGGAAATCAATCCAATTTAGGGAAAGAAAGGGTAAAAAATAAGTAAATGATTAGAAATATGGAAGGTGTATGTCTCCATGACTCTACTGTCTAGGACAGGGTCTGCAACCCTTTTTACTTTAAAAAAAATTGCCTAAAATAAAAACTGTAGGGAGCCGCAAGATGAAAATTCGGCATTTCGAAACCAAATACTTGGCAGATTACCAAGCGTCTCTAGTAGAATGCATAATTTGCAAATATAATAAATAAAATGTCTTGAATTTATGTATCAATAGGAAAAAAATCTAAATTAAAATTCGCCTAACTCTGAATTATTGCACTTTTTGACTTTAACTCTAATTTTGTCAGTAAAGTCATCTTTAAAACAAATGTAGAATAACACTCTTTTTTCAGCTATTCATTCTCATGTTAAAAAACGCTTCTAATAGCACAGTCAGAGTAATTTATCATCTCAGCTGTATTAGAAACAAATAATGGTCACAACCATAAAACTTGTTCCTTGAATCAAAGGCATTATCTATAACCATAGAGTAGCTATACCACTCAAACAGATTTATTCAGAGCACGATGATGTTTTTCATTAAAATACTCATTTGAAACCGTAAGGTCTAGCATAAGGATTAGCCTTTTACCCCACAATAAAATAAAACACGACTCTTACTTTCCTTGACTAAATTTTTTTAGGCTTTTTTCATGTTGAAGTGATCCAACTGGAAAAGTGAGATGTTACAAAGCTGGTTGATGGAAAAGAAAAATTCTAATCCAATGCAACATAACAGAAAAATAAGGGCCATGTTTTGGAATAGTTTATATAATTCTGCTGCTGTATAAATAATCAAAAGGGTGGAATGTGTCCTTCTGTTTGTTATTTGCTGGGCTACCGGGAAGGGACGGGGGAGTGGGACTAAATGGATAGCTCTTCCAATGAGTCAGCACAGGCTTGATGGGCTGAATGGCCTCTTTCTGTGCTGTAAGGTTCCGTGATTTGGTGCCAGTATGGTATTTTTCTGTATGTATTTCATTTTAGGTTTGGTCTTCTGAATAAGGAATGCATATTTAATTACAAAGAAATGCTTTTGTAAATAATGCAAATTATTAAAATTTTACTTTTTGGGATCAACAGAAATTCTCACTAAAATGAAGATATTAAATAAATCAAGTGCTGCTTATTTGGTTTTATTGAATAAAATGTACCTTGTGATGGACGGTTTCCATTTCATCAACATGGCCATAAAGGAAATGCAGAACTTCAGTGTTATTTACTTCCTCTGCAAAGTGGATGGCACTTTGGCCATTCGTATCCTTCAGGGAAAGAACAAATTGTATTACACATTTGAGGAGGCATTCCTCAGTCTTCTCCCTTTATCCCACCCTTTCTATCCCAAAACTGCTGACCAATGTTTCATGGGTACCATTACTTCTCCAAGGCTTTGCCCACGAAACCACTCTTCATGTGGGCAGAGTGCTGGCAGGGTACTCAACTGTTGCAGCATTAACAACAAGCCCAATCCTGCCCTTGCCTGACATCCCACATGCACACTTTCCAGTAAAGATTACTAGATTATGTTCTAGATCACTGGTGCAAGTCTGTTTTATTCACTGCAGTTACAATCTTTATTTTAAACCACATTTAACGTCCGTTTGTGGGGGTCCATAAATTGGTCTGCAGTGAATTAAAATAGAATGTGAGGTATGATGCATCAAATGCTATTGTGCTACTATGTTTTAAAATCAGATGGTAGCTTGTTCACTTTCTAACCACAATGAGGTACAATGCACACCTCTAATTTGGGACACTTGCACATCCCCAATTTCCATTGCTCTACCATTGGAGGCCATGCCTTCAGCCGCCTAGGTCCTAAACTCTGGAATTCCCACCCTAAACCTCTCCACCTCTGTACCTCTCTCTCTCCTTTAAACTCACTCCTTAAAACCTACTTCTTTGACTAAGCTTTTGATCATCTCTTCACGCAGCTCAGTGTCAAATTTTGATGGATAAAGCTCCTGTGAAGCAGCTGGAGACATTTTACTACTTTAAAATGGGTTATATAAATACATATTGTTGTTTTTCCTGCTCTGCTACAAGCATAAATTGGAAAATCACAGGCGGTGCACCCACTAAAGTAATAACAATCATAATAAAGGATTTAATCTTAAAAATAATCCAATACCTATTTTGCTCTGACCCTAACATTTATTCAGTGATGAATTGCTCCCACAGATCCCAATGAAATAGAGCAGCAAAAATGCTTGGTTAAAAAGTAATGGCCTAGAACTGAAGTGACCGTCGTACCTGCATAGAAAGGGAAGATCCCATCCTCAACAAGCATCTTATTCCATCCAGGAGCTGCTCCTTCCTCAATGTGTGGAACTTCTTCATGTCACAGTCCATATCAGGGTTCTCAAACTCCTTCACTATTGCACTGTGAGCCAACACCGCACAGTGTAATGGGGTCAGATCTTTAGAACAAAGGCAAAGGATTGTTATTCACATTTGCCAGAAGCTGTAAAGATGAAACACACGGGTTATATCAACTGACACTGAATTTAAAAAAAAGCTGTGGGTATGTGCAATCCAGACCAATTGGAAATTAGTCACTGAAGTTTTAAACTGGTTGGAGTAATTTACAGTGTGCCGATAAAGTCCTTGTGCAACTTTAAACATAGATAATGTTGGATGTGCACATGATAGAAGCAAACCAAGAACGGCATTTGAAAGCATAAATTCATAAAGATTTTAACACAAAACAGTTCAAGTCTCTAGGTTCAACATAATCACCACCTTTAGTGATATATCATTCAATAAGATTCTCTAGCTCATTGAAAACATATTCCAGTTGCTGCTGAGCATTTTTATAAACTGCATTTGTGATCCTAATGCGAGAAATATGAACAGTATTGTCTTAAAACTTAAGGAATTATGCTTTCATACACCATTTACAGTTTGTTTCCATAGAATACATCTGAAGATATTAAAGTTTAAAGTTGCACTAGGACTTTATAAATACCCTGTATATATAAATAACTAAGGTCACAATACATCAATGAAATGAGAATTATTTTCAGCCTATTAAGGGATACTTACAATTATTATCCACAGCATCAATGTACACATCCGTTCCATTCATTAAGGCTTTCTCTAATACCTGCAAATGATCGATAATGATATTATTGGTAGATAAATGTGGCAAGAGTGGTAATTACTCATAATTTGAGACGCTTACGTGTAAAACCCGGAGGAATCCATTTTCTGCACACAAATGTACTGGCGTTTTCCCCAAATAGTCTCTATCATTGATCTGAGCGCCTAGTGAAATAAGGTCGTTCAACATTAGGTGCTGATTTCTTTCTGCGGCTAAGTGCAATGCAGTCTGTGGAACCAAAAACAGTGATATCACTACACAGTACCTTAAAGCTCCAAATGCCCCCCACAAAAAAAATCTCAGATGCTCTCACTTTTTAATGACTTCCAACACTTCCACCTTAGTTTTAAAGAAATATCATGATTTTAACATCCTCTCATAAATAGCTTTTTACCAAAATATCTTTACGTATAAGTACAGGTAATCTGAGGTGAAGTGAATATTTTTACATTTTGGATATATTGTTTTTCTTTTTGGTAGAAATATACACTTCCACTCACATTGTCTCACAAGGAATTTTAATTGGGCTTTATAAAAATTGACTCCTTTTAAATTGATTGTTGGTACAGTTTGACGTAGAATGTCCCAATCGCAGCATGTAATAACCACTCTAGTCCACATGAGTTACTGCAATTATTCAGTGGAGGTTTACTTAATGAATAAAATATATTCTAAAATCTATGATACAGTTGAGAACTAATGTGACTGTCACGGATTAATAAATTTTTTTTTTTTTGTTTATGACTTTTTTTGCAAATTTAAAAGCCATTACTAACACAAGGAAGTCCAGGAAATAATTTTGGTAAGGTTAAAATTCAAAAGAGCAGAAACTTTCTTCAAAGATTTCTAATTACTTACACAGCCTCTGGTGTTCTTTGCATCAATTCTACCCATGTTTGCCATCCTGCAGGCTAAGCTATATGCCAAAGCTCTCTTTCCCTGAATAACAGCATTATGCAGCATTCTGTCAAAATTTTTAAAAATGCTCTTGTTACTGATAATTAAACAAGACAGCAAAGTATAGAACAGAAACAGCTATTCCTTCTTTCTAAAACCTGTGTTAATTTCAGTAATTTTTTTGTAATAGAGGCATTAAATTCATCTCAATAAGCTTACAATTTGTAGGTGATTCACTTTCAGGTGATTCAAGTGAAAGGAAATGAATTGTACTTGATGTTAATCTCAACTGTTTGCGAGGATTTATCTCTACCCTTTAAAGGTCAAATACATAAAAGTGCGCAGCAGGTTGGATTTCTTGGAAAAAAATGACATACACTTAATGAGAACCACACCTTTCACTTGGAACATTGCACAATAGGGCAACACAGTGTCGCAGTGATTAACACCGCAGCCTCACAGTTCCAGCGACCCGGGTTCAATTCCGGGTACTGCCTGTGTGGAGTTTGCAAGTTCTCCCTGTGTCTGCGTGGGTTTCCTCCGGGTGCTCCGGTTTCCTCCCACATGCCAAAGACTTGCAGGTTAATAGGTAATTTGGCCATTAGAAATTGCCCCGAGTGTAGGTAGGTGGTAGGGAAAATATAGGGACAGGTGGGGATGTGGTAGAAATATGGAATTAGTGTAGGATTAGTATAAATGGGTGGTTGATGGTCGGCACAGACTCGGTGGGCCGAAGGGCCTGTTTCAGTGCTGTATCTCTAAACTAAACTAATCAGTTCTCTTTACCAGTGCTACTCATTTAAACCTGAAGTAAATATTTGAATTTACCAAAAGAAAAACACATGGATTGTTTCTGGTGGTATTCTTTTATTTGGGGAAACGTGTATACGGGGGTGAGGCCCTTGGCTGAAGTGCATTGCCCATCATTTTCTGATGTGTGCTCGTGGGGAGCAAGGATTCCCACCATCAGTGCCTTCGAGAAATCTTAACATATGGCGTAGCAATAACCTGCAATAATTTAGAAAAAACACCCAAGGTGCTTCTCAGATGAGAAATGGGCAAAACCATGTTTCATTGTGAGACCATAGATCGAGGTGGCTGACCATTTCCGTAATCTGAATACAGAAACAAAGATGAGGTTTTGAAGAGCCACTGACAACTTGTTATTGGAATCATTTCGTGCAAACTGTGCCACAACAGTAAAGTTACAACATACAGAGCTAAGTAGGTACATGCATAAAATTGTAATATTTGCTTAACTAACGTTTGCACTAGAATGCATCTCTTCAGTGATTATCTGCTTTCTACCCATCTACATTTTTTGAAGCCAATTATTTTTTGCTACGGGCAAAGAGTGAGGACATGGAAATAGGTGGTTAGCTCGTTCAAAAAGCTGACACAGGCACGGTGAGCCGAATGGCCATGTTCTGTGCTATAAGATTCTATCATTCAATCTCTTCTAGGCATTATTAGATCCATACGCTACAATTACACTTACGTGTTGCCGTTCTTGTCCACTGAAAGTATATCCTGAGGAGATAGGGTGCTAAGACTATTCTCTGCATGTTGCAATTGAAATTGGAAGAAAGAGAAGGCTGAACTGTCTGGATAATATTGGTATTGAGCGGCGACTGGAGGGCACTTGCTTTCAACATGGTAAGATTTACTGCTCTGGATATTGTTCAATGCAGCTTGACTAAAGAATTCTGCCCCAGGCGATGGGGAATGAGGAAGAGATTGTTCCGTGACATTCTGAGAATAGCCAGGCTGAAAACTAAAGGGCCTGTATTTATCAGAGATATTCCAGCAGTGTTTGTCTGCAAAGATTTCCAACTGAACTGGTGAAAGGTTCCAAAACTCCGATTCCAAATGTGAACAAGGTTCAGAAGATGCAGATTCCAGATCAGGAAGAGTTTCACTGTCCTTGGAGAAGCAACTCGAACGCCAGTCTAAGGCTCCTTGGTCAGTTTGCAGCTGTTGGTTGCCATAGTGTGAATCCCAGAAGTTGACTGAGCAGCCAGGGTAGCAGCCCATCTGGCAATCCATTTCAGTCGGGCTCTGTGCCATCTGGTAGGAGCACATTTTACCTTGCTTCAGATCGGTCTCCAAAACTTCTACTAAATCTTCCAATAGTTCTTCACAATTCTTCAGTGGACAAGCATTAGTTTTAGTTATCTGAAAAGGAAAACAAAAATAGGAAGGTGCTATTAGATTTCATCAATTCATACAAACTGGTCACAATCAACAGCTGATTTCCTTAGCATCCTGAAAATCAACAGCAAAATAAGTCTTGATATGAGCGATGCAAATGACATTGTAAACATGATTCTGGGAACTAGACTATGCAACATTATCATATGGACAACTGTGGGTTTAGCAGTCCATTAGAATAGCACCCGTACCACGAGCACAAATGTGACCATGAAAGCTGTCAGATTGTCGCCAAAACCCAACTGGTTCTCTAATGGCCTTTAGGGAAGGAAACCTGTTGTCCTTACCCGGTCTGGCTTACGTGCGACTCCAATCCCATGCCAACATAGTCGTCTCTTAACTGCCTTCTGAAGTGACCTGGCAAGCCACTCAGTTGTACCATAGCCCTCAAGAAGAAGCAAGCCCAGCCTCACTTTCTCAGAGCAACTAGAATTGGGCAATCAATTCTGGCCTTGCTGTCATTCCCAAGCTGTAAATTCTAGGAGCCCAAAAGTGCTTACTTGTACGCTCTGTTCAGTATTATATGGATGACCATGGACTGCCTCTCGGACAACACGTCTTCTCACTGGAATAAAGCCACCAATAAACACATTAGATACTATATTGGATACATTAAAAATGGACAATTTAAAGTAATACATTTCCCTGAGCCACTTACGATTATTTGATTTCCAGGTCACATCCACCTGTAAGAAAAAAAAATTTAAATATTTCAAAAATCCTCATTTCAAACCAGCTTTCCAACAAATATTAAAGATTAAATTTTCAGCCTTGCAATACCTTATTGCTATCAGGGAAACTGATTATGCAACTCTCCCCTCACCCTCCTAATATTATGGTGCATGTTGAGTTTAATAGTTACAAGACTGAAAGTTTGTTTATCTTCTCTTGAACGAGGGCTTTCTGTTTAGGTGCAGTGGACTTATCCTTGTACCTGAACATCATTGGGATCTTTTCCTCTGGCTGTGCGATAATTGCGAAGGAGATCTCGAACTGGCTGACGGACTCTTACTCCCAAGTATTTCCTCTGGGATTCCGTACTTATATGATTCTTTAAGCCTAAGAAAAATAAGGTTTGATTAAAATCCAGTACAAGAATTTTGGTACAGTCTCCACCACCTAAAGTCCACCCTTGAAATGAGCAGTTGATTATATCAACCAGAAAGCGATAAACATTAACTATTTGCATTAACACTGAAGTTGACAATTTGGCATCTTAAGTGTTCTGTTTAATTCAGCCAGAAATAGCTGTGCTTATTTTTAGTTCGCACCTCCTTTAGGTACATTGAATGTTAATTAAAATGGCCATCCCATATTTTGACATAATTCTAATTAAGAAGTTAAATCTGTAAAGAAATTTTCCCCAGTAATGTAATATAGCAATGAACACTTGACTGAGGACAGACTCTTAATTTTTTATTTTGTTGAGAGGATGCGAATGTCGCTGTCAAGGCCAGCATTTATTGCCTATCCCTAATTGCCCTATGAAATGTAAAAAGGGAATCCAAGCAGATGATAAACTTACTAGAGTCTTGGAATTTAGCAGAGTTTAAATTCTCCCAGACATATCTGATCTAATTAATAGCACGATTTCAACGAATTTGGGTCAATTCCAAACTTTCTGCAGGATTTCTTGTGTTCCATCTTTTACAAAGCATAGCACCTGGTGTTATACAACTTGTTCTGTCATTACTAACACTAGGCACTTCAGCAGGTTGCAGATACTGTTCATTGGTCTGGCCATTTTCGGACCACGTCAAAGCAAACATGCACCTGTACTACCTCAAATAATGAAGCAAAGGCTGCACAAAATTCTGATCTCCAGTACATACAACTAGAAAGAAAAAAAAGCCTTGCATTTATATAGCACCTTTCACGGCCCCAGCATTTCCCGAAGTACATTACAGCCGAAGAAGTACTTTTGAATTGTACGCATTCTTATGATGTAGGAAATGCTATGACCTTTTTGATCACAGTAAGGTCCCACAAACGACAACTAAATGAATGACCAGTTAATCTGCTTTTGTGATGTTGGTTGAGGGATAACTTTTGGCCAGGACATTGAACCATTATATATAAAAATCTGAGCATTAACTCTAGTTCCTGCATTTTGCTTTTGTTTGATTGGGTGAGGTCAGTTTCCAACTCATAAGTTTACTGTGTGTGTAAATATTGAACAAAACTGCTTTCCAATCAGCCGTAAATAAAAACAGAAAGTGCTGGAAATATTCAGCAGGTCAGACAGCATCAGTGGAAAGAGAAGCAGAGATAACGTTTCAGGTCTGTGACCTTTCATCAGAACTGGCAAAGGTGAAAAAAGAATTAAGTTTTAAACAAGTGAAGCAGTTGGGAGGGGGGTGGATGCGGTGGTTGCTTTGGTGGGGAAGAGATAGGGCAGAGTGCAGGAGAGATTAAATAAAAAAGCTGTCATGGGACAAAGGCAAAGAATGTGTTAATGCTTGTGGTGAAAGACAAAGCATTAGTCCAGAGAGAGTGTTAATGGCAGAATAATGAGCAGTTCTACCTGCATGAAAAAAGGAACAGTTAAAAAATAAAATAAAATAATAAAAAAATATAAAAAAGGCCAGTCATGCTCTGAAATTGTTGAACTCAAAGTTGAGTCCTGAAAGCTGTAGAGTGCCTAATCGAAAGATCAGGTGCTGCTCCTCGAGCTTATGTTGATGTTCACTGGAACGCTGGAGCAGGCCAAAGACAGAAATGTGGACATGAGAGCAGGGGGGAGTGTTGAAATGGCAAGCAACCAGAAGCTCGGGGTCATGTTTTCAGACTGAGCAGAGGTGCTGCACAAGTGGTCACCCCATGTAGAGGAGTGAGCAGTGAATACAGTATACTAAATTGAAGGAAGTACAAGTCAATCACTGCTTCACCTGAAAGGAGTGTTTGGGGCCTTGGATGGAGAGAGGAGGTCAAAGGACAGGTAATTACACCTCCTGCGATTGCAGGGGAAGGTGCCGGGGGAAGATTGATGGAGGAGTGGATCAGGGTGTCGTGGAGGGAACGATCCCTTCGGTATCAATCAGCTTCCAATCAGCCCTTGTGCACGCTCAGCTTACACATCCTCATTTAACAATTAATTTCTGGAAGGTACTGGTTAATTTGCAATTTTCATTTGGGAATGATAAAATGATTGTGAAAAATTCCAGCACTATCATTTCCCATTGCAGTTAGTTGCTATGATTTATACCTGCGGTTGAAGCAACCTCGGCACATTGATTGTTACAATTATAAATCATGTTGCATATTCCACTAGTGCTTCAGAGGCAGTGGCTGCATTCACAGCGTTTGTGCAGGAATCTTACCAGTGAGAGTGTCGCTTGCAGCTTCCGTCCTGGTTTTGTTGTGTTTCTCTTTGCAGACCTCGGTGATTCCCGGGGGATGAGAGGAGGGACTTGGCTGGCAGCAGTCGCCCGGAGTAGCTGGTACTTCCCCGGCCAGAGGAGATCGGGTGCTGCCTCTGAAACAATCAACTATGCCACTGTCATTGCTGCTCTGATCGTGTTGGCTATCCGGGCTCAGCACGTTGTAGAGCATCCTTGTGCACCCAGTTAGAGGCAACGCTTAAATGTGGCAGTGCAAAGACCTGAACAACAGCTGGGCAGGTAAAAACCAGGTAAGTTCCCCCTTACATGCAGCAATCTGCTGATGAAGGGAATTTGTAAACTGCGGACTCTTGACTGCTGAGTGTTTTTAAAAAATATATATAAACAGGCTCATTTAAGGGAGGGATCGGAAATAGGATCTCTGACACCAACATTTGCGTCAACTTCCTGATAATTTCTGCACCCGTCCTAAGAATTTAGTTTAAACAGTTGGCTGCAGCAATTGACCTGCGGTGAAAGTGACGCAGTTTTATTTACATGAATTCCAACACCTCGCCTATTACCCTAGACTTGTTTGAAAGGGGAGGGGAGAGGCTAGTTTTTGGAGATTAGGTGGAAAAAAGGTTCCTCAAATGCAATATTTCCCGAGGCACATTTAGATTTTTTAAAATCCAGATTGTGTCCTTTGCTAAAACCACGTTAAATGCACAATTTATTGACAGTAAATTCTTGTCGTCATTAACTTGATAAACCTATTAATTGACTGTTATTTTTTTCCTTAACTTTTTTTTATTCGTTCATGGGATGTGGACATCACTGACAAGGTAAGCATTTATTGCCCATTCAGAATATCCCTTGAAAACGTGGTAGTGAGCCACTGCTTTCATGGAATCGTAGAATGGTTACAGCACAGAAAGAGGCCATTCAGCCCATCTTCTCCATGCCAGCTCTCTGCAAGAGCAATTCACCCAATCTCACTCCTTTGCCTTTTCCCTGTAGCCCTGCAAATTTTTTACTCTTCAGATAATTATCCAGTTCTCTTTTGAAAGCCTCAACTGAATCTGTCTCCAGTGCATTTCGGATCCTAACCACTTGCTGGGTAAAAAAAGATTTTCCTCATGTCACTGTTGCTTCCTTTGTCAATCACCTTAAATTGGTGTCCTCTGGTTGTGGATCCTTCGGTGAATGGGAACAGGTTCTCCCTATCTACTCTCTCTAGACTCCTCATGATTTCGAAAACATGATTTTGAACACCTCTATCAAATCTCTTAATCTCTTCCTTAAGGAAAAGAACTCCATCTTCTCCAAACAATCCACATAACAGAAGTTCCTCATCTTTTCTGCACCCTCTCTACTGCCTTCACATCCTTCCTAAAGTGTGCTGCCCAGAATTGGACACAGTACTGCAGTTGAGGTTGAACCAATGTTTAATAAAGGTTTATCATAACTTCCTTGCTTTTGTACTCCATGCCCCTATTTATAAAGCTGAGAATCCCATATGCTTTATTAACCACTTTCTCAACCTGTTCTTCAATGATTTGTGCACATATAGCCCCAGATCCCTCTGCTCCTTCACCTCCTTTAGAATTGTATCCTTTATTTTATTAGTTTAGAGATACAGCACTGAAACAGGCCCTTCGGCCCACCGAGTCTGTGCCGACCATCAACCACCCATTGATACTAATCCTACACTAATTTCATATTCCTACCACATCCCCACCTGTCCCTATATTTCCCTACCACCTACCTATACTAGGGGCAATTTATAATGGCCAATTAACCTATCAACCAGCAAGTCTTTGGCTCGTGGGAGGAAACCGGAGCACCCGGAGGAAACCCACGCAGACACAGGGAGAACTTGCAAACTCCACACAGGCAGTACCCGGAATTGAACCCGGGTCGCTGGAGCTGTGAGGCTGCGGTGCTAACCACTGCGCCACTGTGCCTCTCCTCATTCTTCCTACCAAAATAAATAATTTCATACTTCTCTGCATTAAATTTCATATGCCATGTTTCTGCCCATTCCACCAGCTTGTCTGTGTCCTCTTGAAGTTTATCAATATCCTCCTCACAATACTTCCTGTTTTTGTGTCATCAGCAAATTTTGAAATTGTGCCCTGCACACCCACATCTAGGCCATTAATACAGATCAAGAAAGCAGTGGTCCTTACACTGACCCCTGGGGATATCAGAAAACATCCTCCAGTCCGAAAAACAACAATTCACCACCACTCTCTGTTTCCTGTCACTCAGCCAATTTCATATCCAGGCTGCTATTGTCCCTTTTATTCCATGGACTTTAACTTTGCTGACAAGCATGTTATGTGGTACTTTATCAAAAGCCTTTTGGAATCCCATGTACACCACATCAACCGCATTACCCAGTAATGATTAATGGGAAAGGAAGTTTTACAAAAAAATTCACAAGTAAACACAAGAAAAAAAATGCACTAAAATTTCTGTAGTGCTGGACGATGTATTTCATGTGTCCCATTCCCTCTCAGATTATCCTGTAGCTTCTTCTTAATCTCCACAATGTCACCCAGAGAACCTTTAAAACTGAATGACTGAATGCCACTGAAGTCCAAATGGTGTAGATAGGTAGCTAACTTATTGTTCAATATTATCACTTGATAAAGTTAAATTTATGCTGCACAAGAATTGGGGCTTATTATCTTTATGTCATTGAAACATAGAAACATAGAAAATAGGAGCAGGAGTCGGCCATTCGGCCCTTCGAGCTTGCTCCGCCATTCATTATGATCATGGGTAATCATCCAACTCAGTAGCCTGTTCCCATTTTCGCCCCATACCCTTTGATCCCTTTAGACCCAAGAGCTATATCTAACTCCTTCTTGAAAGCATACAATATTTTGGCCTCAACTGCTTTCTGTGGTAGCAAATTCCATAGGCTCACCACTCTCTGGGTGAAGAAATTGCTCCTCATCTCAGTCCTGAAAGGTTTACCCCATTGAATGTCAAGGGGAGTTGGTTCGACTCTTTTTTGTTGGAGATGGTCATTGCCTGTCACTTGTGTGGCGTGAATATTACCTGCCACTTATCAAGCCAGAACGTTGTCCATGGAGCTGCAAACTGCTTCAGTATCTGAGGAATTGTGAATGGTACTGAACACTGCAATTATCAGCGAACATCCCCACTTCTGACCTTACGATGAAAGTCATTGATGAAGCAGCTGAAAATAGAAAGTGCTGGAAATAAACAGCAGATCTGTGGGGAGAGAAGTAGAGTTAACACTTCAGATCTGCAACCTTTCATCAGAACTGGCAAAGGTAAGAAATGTATTAGGTTTTAAGCAAGTGAAGGGGGTGGGTGGTGGGGAAGAGAACAAAAGGGAAGCTGTTTGATAGGGCAGAGGGAGGAGACATTAAATAACGAAGATGTCATGGGACAAAGGCAAAGAATGTGTTAATGGTTGTGGTGAAAGACAAAGCTTTGGTCCAGAGAGAGTGTTAATGGCAGAATAATGAACAGCTCTGTCCAGAAGCACAACATGACAAACAGGAACATGGTTAAAAAATAAAATAAAATAAGCAAAAAAAAAAAATCGAAAGATGTGCTGCTCTTCGAGCTCGTGTTGATGTTCGGTGGAACAGTGCAGCAGGCCAAGGACAGAAATGTGGGCATGAGAGCAGGGGGGGAGTGTTGAAATGGCAAGCTATCGGAAGCTCGGGGTTATGCTTTCAGACTGAGCAGAGGTGTTCCATAAAGCGGTCACCCAATCTATGTTTGGTTCCCCCCAAGGTAGAGGCGACCGCATTGTGAGCAGTGAATACAGTATACTAAATTGAAGAAAGTACAAGTAAATCGCTGCTTTGTCTGGAAGGAGTGTTTGGGGCCTTAGATGGTGAGGAGAGAAGAGGTACAAAGGCAGATGTTACACCTCCTGCGATTGCAGGGGAAGGTGCCGTGGGAAGGGGACGAGGCACTCTACAACCTTGGGGACTCAATATTGAGTTCAGCTATTTCAGACTAATGCTATCTTTCTCCACAACCATTAACACACTCTTTGCCTTTGTCCCATGACATCTTTGTTATTTAATCTCTCCTGCCCTCTGCCCTATCACTCAACTTCCCTTTTGTTCTCTTCCCCACCACCCCCTACCCGCTTCACTTGCTTAAAACCTAATTCTTTTCTTACCTTTACTAGTTCTGATGAAAGATCACAGACCGCAAAAATTGTCCAGAATTCTACGGTAGATGGATGGGAGCCGGCGAATGACTGAAAAGTCGGTGGCGAACCCACTTCCGCCTCGCCTGGGGATCCGACCAATATTTTGCACATCCCTGGGCTTCAATATGGTGTGAGGCAGGACTTCCACCCGCTTGAAGTAAGAAGTCCCGCCTAATGCAGCTGCCGGCCAATCAGCGGGGTGGCAGCTCTTAGTCCCAGCAGCGCCACCGGGAACTGTGGCCACTGCTGGGACTGCAGTCCAGCATGAAGACAAGATGCCTGGGAGCCGGGAGGGAAGGTAAGTTTTGGTTGCCTCGTTGGGGGTAATCGGTAGGCCCCCGGCAAGGCAAGCGTGTTCGATTGGCGGGAAGGAGGGCGTGTTGGGTCTTGGGTGTGGTAGCGGGGGCAGCCCTCCATCGGGCACAGGGTGGCCAGTTAAGGGCCTTGACTGGCCTGGGGCGGGCGGGCCATTTTTCGCTGCCACTACCCTGCGTAAAGTGGAAGCGGAGGTGGGAGCGGGTCAGGAAGGTCTCCTGTCACTTTCCCGCTCCATTTTACGCGACCCCCCCCCCCCCCGCCACCATCCCGTTCGTCGGGGTGGCGTAAAATTCTGGCCATTAATTCTGTTTCTCTCTCTACAGATGCTGTCTGACCTGCAGAGTATTTGTTTTTATTTCAGATTTCCAGCATCTGCAATATTTTGCTTTTATTATATAAGCAGCTGAAGATGGTTAGGCCCAGGACACTACTCTGAGGAACTCCTCCAGCGATACCCTGGGGCTGAGATGATTGATCTCCAACAACTACAACCATTTTCCTTTGTGCTAGGTATGACTCCAGCCAGTGGAGAGAGAGCTTTTCCCCTCATTTCCATTGAGTTCAGTTTTACTAGGGCTCCTTGATGCCATACTTGGTGTCAAGGGCAGTCACTCTCACCTCACCTCTGGAATTTAGTTCTTTTGTCCATGTTTGGACCTAGGCTGTAATGAGGTTTGGAGTTGAGTGACTCTGAGCATCAGTGAGCAGATTATTGCTGAGTAAGTGATGCTTTACCACACTGTCAATGACACTTTTCTTCACTTTGCTGATGCTTGAGAGTAGACTGATGGGGTGGCAATTGGCTGGATTGGATTTGTCCTTTTTCTGGATAGGACATACCATGGCAATTTTTCACTTTTCCATTGGTTGCAAAGCATTTCGAGGTGCCTGAGGTCATGAAAGGCACTATATAAATGCAAGTTTTTCTTTCTGGAACAAAGTTGAGGTTGGAAGATTGTTTGAAAAGTTCTTTAATTGCGGAGTTGAGCTTGTTTCATTTTAAAAACCCATCCAGATGAACTTCTCACAGAACAAAAACATTTATGGCAGAACCTCCAAGCTCGGACCTGATCAGACAACTGAATGCACTCTTTGCAGCTCTGTAAAATTATTTAATGAGGTTGTCTTTTTTTGGCAGATATTTGCCTTCAGTCATCTTCACCCTGTTGAGTTCAAAAATAGCTTCAAAGGCCCATTGATGTCATAGGACCCTGATTCAAATTATTTGAATATTTAAATTAACCATGCACGGTAGTCAGTTAGCCATCCAGACCACCTATCTGGAGGAGTCCAGCAAAATGGAGATGACCACAGCAATAGGCAGCAATGGGGGTGATAAATCCTTCCACTCCATTTTCAGGGAGCTCCACTGGTGAAGAGGCCTTAAAATCTCACCCATAAATGCTCAGATCAGCTCTCCCAAGTAAGGTGCTGGATTGCCAAATAATCAAGTACATTCTACTCTGTCCCATCAATGTTCCTTAACAACAACCTCCAAAGACCAACCACGACAGCATCCCTCAGACTCCTGCAATCTTGTGACCTGAACTTTAACCCAACTAGGAACGGAATTGACTTTTGTTTAGACAATGAGCTAAATTGTAGCAACGTGTGGAAACAACGAGCAAAAGATCAGCAGCTTGACTTTCAATCTCCTCAGAGGGACAGCACCAAATATTAAATGGAGCGTAGGCAAAACAGCCAAAACAAAGGTACTGTGCATGACCCTGTGCAGAATACAGGGGCTCCTGATAATTTTAAACATCTAAAAGAAAAACTTGTCTCGCAGCGAATCCAACAGCTGTGCACTAACGTTTTGGTTCGATGGAATCCCTTTCCAAAATTGTGATGCCAAGCTCCCCAGCCTGTAACCAAGCTCCAAAAGGAGCTTAATGGGCCCTTAATTGGAGGCAAGTGGCTTCCCCGTTTCCTCCCCCTCCCGACCCTGACATTGAAAATCGCAGATTGTCCCAGAGGCGTCGGGGTCCGAAGATGACCTCGGGACCGCGATCTTCAAATCACGTCCTCTCCTGCACCCGACGCTGTGGCCCTTTATAATTCCGTCGCCCAATATGCCAAGGTGATGGCGAAGAACTGTACAAAGGATTGGCAATCAAGGAATAAACAGAAGCACGTTGGTCACAAATGGAAGGTTTCTGTGTTTTGTAGCTCACGAGATCTTCACGATTGATTGTCTCAGTCTAGTAGACAAGGGGAACCTTCCATTGTTTCGCAGAATGACAAGGGGAATTTTCCACCTTTGATCAAAGCATCATAGTATATTGCATTGCCTTTGTAGAAACAATGACTCGCTAGAGGTGGCACAGTGGCGTAGTGGTTAGCACCGCAGCCTCACAGCTCCAGTGACCTGGGTTCAGTTCTGGGTATTGCCTGTGCAGAGTTTGCAAGTTCTCCCTGTGACCGCGTGGGTTTTCGCCGGGTGCTCCGGTTTCCTCCCACAGCTAAAGACTTGCAGGTTGATAGGTAAATTGGCCATTATAAATTGCCCCTAGTATAGGTAGGTGGTAGGGAAATTGTGGGGATGTGGCAGGAATATGGGATTAATGTAGGATTAGTATAAATGGCTGTCCCTGTCTCTGCCAGTTATGGATGAGCTGGACGAACAGCCAACAAAATCGGAACTCAGTGATGCCATTGATTCTCTAGCCAGCGGAAAAGCCCCTAGGAAGGATGGCATTACCCCTGAAATCATCAAGAGTGCAAAGCCTGCTATACTTTCAGCTCTGCACTGCTTCGCCTGTGCTGGGATGAGAGAGCAGTACCAGAGGACATGCGCGATGCCAATATCATCACCCTCTATAAGAACAAGGGTGACCGCGGTGACTGCAACAACTACCGTGGAATCTCCCTGCTCAGCATAGTGGAGAAGGTCTTCGCTCGTGTCGCTTTAAACAGGCTCCAGAAGCTGGCTGAGCATGTCTATCCTGAGGCATAGTGTGGCTTTCGAGCAGAGAGATCGACTGTTGACATGCTGTTCTCCCTTCGCCAGCTACAGGAGAAATGCCGTGAACAACAGATGCCCCTCTACGTTGCTTTAATTGATCTCACCAAAGCCTTTGACCTCGTCAGCAGAAGTGGTCTCTTCAGACTACTAGAAAAGATTGGATGCCCACCAAAGCTACTAAGTATCATCATCTCATTCCATGACAATATGAAAGGCACAATTCAGCATAGTGGCTCCTCATCAGAGCCCTTTCCTATCCTGAGTGGCATGAAACAGGGCTGTGTTCTCACACATACACTGTTTGGGATCTTCTTCTCACTGCTGCTCTCACATGCGTTCAAGTCCTCAGAAGAAGGAATTTTCCTCCACTCAAGATCAGATGGCAGGTTGTTCAACCTTGCCCGTCTAAAAGCGAAGACCAAAGTACGAAAAGTCCTCATCAGGGAACTCCTCTTTGCCAACGATGCTGCTTTAACATCTCACATCGAAGAGTGTCTGCAGAGACTCATCGACAGGTTTGCGGCTGCCTGCAATGAATTTGGCCTAACCATCAGCCTCAAGAAAACGAACATCTTGGGACAGGATGTCAGAAATGCCCCATCTATCAATATCGGCGACCACGCTCTGGAAGTGGTTCAAGAGTTCACCTACCTTGGCTCAACTATCACCAGTAACCTGTCTCTCGATGCAGAATTAAACAAGCGCATGGGAAAGGCTTCCTCTGCTATGTCCAGACTAGCCAAGAGAGTGTGGGAAAATGACGCACTGACACAGAACACAAAAGTCCAAGTGTATCAAGCCTGTGTCCTCAGTATCTTGCTCTACGGCAGTGAGGCCTGGACAACGTATGTCAGCCAAGAGCGACGTCTCAATTCATTCCATCTTTGCTGCCTCCGGAGAATCCTTGGCATCAGGTGGCAGGACCGTATCTCTAACACAGAAGTCCTCGAGGCGGCCAACATCCCCAGCATATACACCCTACTGAGCCAGCGGTGCCTGAGATGGCTTGGCCATGTGAGCCGCATGGAAGATGGCAGGATCCCCAAGGACACATTGTACAGCGAGCTCGTCACTGGTACCAGACCCACTGGCCGTCCATGTCTCCGCTTTAAAGACGTCTGCAAAGACGACATGAAGTCCTGTGACATTGATCACAAGTCGTGGGAGTCACTTGCCAGCGATCGCCAGAGCTGGCGGGCAACCATAAAGGCGGGGCTAAAGCGTGGCGAGTCGAAGAGACTTCGCAGTTGGCAGGAAAAAAGACAGAAGTGCAAGGAGAGAACCAACTGTGTAACAGCCCCGACAACCAATTTTATCTGCAGCACCTGTGGAAGAGTTTGTCACTCTAGAATTGGCCTTTGTAGTCACTCCAGGAGCTGCTTCACAAACCACTGACCACCTCCAGGCGCTTACCCATTGTCTCCTGAGACAAGGAGGCCAAAGAAGAAGTATAAATGGGTGGTTGATGATCGGCACAGACTCGGTGGGCCAAAGGGCCTGTTCCAGTGCTATATCTCTAAATAATAAATAAAATAATTAAATGTAAACTTAAAAAAAAAATTGGGCCAAAATAATCATTAAATACAATTTCTCAACACTGTGTGATGTGTGAGTTGGCTGAATGACTGGTTGTGATATTTTACATAGGCACAATGGAAAAGCTTGCACAGCAGAAGCATTGACAGTCTTACAACGGAAGTAAAAATGCAGAAAGCTTGGCGTAACTTTATGGATAATAGTTGAAAATGGTTAATCTAGGCATCTATTGTTCATCTATGCTTCTGCATATGACAAAATACTGCATTCATTCGCTTTGGAGGAAGGAGTATTAGAATATGACTTGATATGGAGGAGTTACTGGCCCCAATATCTGTCTTTGTTTTGCCTCAAATATTTTTCGACCTTTCTTCAAGGCGACATGTACAATGCTCAGTATTAGCGTAATGTTGAACCACTGCATTAGCGCAATGGAGAAGATTCTTTTTAATTACTGTGCCCCCTACTGCCATAGATACAAACCAAAATTCTTAAAAATGCAAGGCGAGTAATCGTAATATGTAAACAGGCATTTATATTTCATTGGAAATGCTAATTACAAGCTTAGACACCAAATAAAACTCTCATTATTCTGCCTCAACAACATTCCTTAAATGCCACAGCCTGAGTAGAGCATTCAGAAGTACACTGAGGCATCCCATTTCCATTTAACACAATAGCCACCTAGTGTGTCTCTCTGAGAGTGAGATTGGCAAATAATGTCAAATTATGATGATGATCTACACAGTCACACCTAGTGAATGCACTGAGGTTGCCAAAAGTCATTTCATATAGCACTTTTACAGCCAACCTACAGAAGAAACTTCATCGAGTTTAGTTGGTTTTAAATAAATTTAACAGTGGCGCAGTGGTTAGCACCACAGCCTCACAGCTCCAGCGACCCGGGTTCAATTCTAGGTACTGCCTGTGTGGAGTTTGCAAGGTCTCCCTGTGTCTGCGTGGGTTTTCTCCGGGTACTCCGGTTTCCTCCCACCACCAAAAGACTTGCAGGTTGATAGGTAAATTGGCCATTATAAATTGCCCCTAGTATAGGTAGGTGGTAGGAGAATATAGGGACAGGTGGGGATGTGGTAGGAATATGGGATTAGTGTAGGATTAGTATAAATGGGAGGTTGATGGTCGGCACAGACTCGGTGGGCCGAAGGGCCTGTTACAGTGCTGTATCTCTAAATAAAAAATAAATAAATAAATAGTCGGCACAAGATTCCTTGCATCAGCCGAACTTTCAAAACGTATCCCCTGAAATTTGTCGCTGAAAATGCTTCCCTTTTGGTACAAAAAGGGACAACAAAGGACTGCAATAACAAATAAAGATTAGATACAACAAAATAAAGGAGATATGAAGGTTGTCAGATGAGGGTTATAAAGGGAGAGCAACTACAAATTGGAGGATTAACGTCTAGACTATTTGATGAGAGGAGTTTTGCGTCTCTGATTAAAATAGGGCTGAATTTTATTAGGGGCAGCACATCTCAGTGCTGCAATTTGAAGTCGGCAGCCTTCAGAGCCCCCATGATTTTTCGCACGGGAATCATTTAAATGGAGGGGGTGGAGCACCCACCCCTAATGACATAGAGGGGACGGCCACTCCATCCCCGGTAATGGTGTCCAGCACCATCACATAAGCACAGCGTCATTTTTAAAGGGCTTCAAGCCCTTCGCAAAAATTTGAATTTTTAAAGAGAAACTATTGTTCTTTTTTTTTTAAATCAAAAGATGGAGGTCCTTTCCCAACACCCCCTCCCCCCAAATGGTTTTTTTATTGGTCAATATGACAAACATTAACTTTATTCCCACCCTGAACGTTCCCCCCAAACCTCATCACATTTGCCTTTCAACCCCTTACCACCATTCCCACAGCCAATAAAAAGGTTTTTCCCCGCACCCCCCACCCTCCCGCCCTGATGATTTCAGTCCTCCCCCCCTCCCCACCAATGTCTCGCCTCGGAATGCAATGGGGCCTTCTCGGGGATGGGGTCCATGGCGGGCAGCTCCCACAAGTATTTTACAGGCCCTCCCCCCCCCCCCAACCTCAACCCCCGACATCAAGGGGCTGGAAAAATTCAGCCCCAGACTCTGAACACACTGACTCACACCTAAATGCATTTGGATTGCATTTCAAATGTATTTTCATTTAAAAAAAAAAGTATTTTAAGTCCAGCACCTTCTTGATTGTATCATTGTTAGGATGCATTTCTTGTAATAGGAACCCGCTACAGACATGTCGTGTACCCTGATATTTGATAGTAATGAATACTGTTCCCTCTGCTGTTTGGGCGCAGTTATCAATAGCACACAACAATCACACATCAACAAGTCCTAAATAAGCAACATATGTAATCATAAAGCAGCTATTTACATTTCAATGGAAAGATTAACTGCTGTTAATCTCCAAATTCGATAATAAAGTAGAATCACGACAGCACACATTACAAAACAGCCACTGGAGAACAGGCACTTTGCACATCACAATTGGATACATGACCTAGTGAATATCTCATAATAATGCATAACATCACATGCAAACAGTTAAACAAAGCCTAATAGAGGCCATTGAGGAAGAGAAAATTCTATAACCCCCTCCCAATCTTACCTCCAACATCAAGTGCAAAAACCTCATGGATTCCTTCCTCTTCCTAAGGAAGAGGTTGTGGCCTGGAAATCCCTAGTGTCTTTTCGTTTCTCCACTTCTGACTATCTGAATGAATATAACCAGCACTTTTCCAGGAATGGTTTTTGCATTGGTCCCTACAACGCCACCTCCAGAGTTACTCAAGAATTTGTCCTTGGCCCCGTCCTATTCCGCATCCATATGCCGTACTGTCATTCATTCCTGGCCATGTTTTGCATATTTATGCTGATGACAAGCAGTGTCACCTCACCACCATCTTTCTCAACTCCATCACTACTGCTGTCAAACTCTCTATCAAGTTGGAAAGACCAAATCAATCCTTTTTTTTGTTCTTGTCATAAACTGCATTCCCTTACTACTGACTATACCCTCCTTCCCAACTATTTTCTCAGAACCTGTAAAGCATAGTTCTGATTGACCAAAAGCTTAGTTTCAAACGCTACATCCTAACCATCTTCAACACTGTTTATTTCCACCTCCACTACAGTACCCATTTTTGCCTTACCCCAGGCCCTCTACGCTGAAAGTTTGATTCACACTTTGTTACTCTAAACTCAATTGTTGTAATTGTTGCTGACCTATCTTCCACCCTCTAGAAACTAACATTTCAAAATGCAGCCACCTGTATTCTGCCTGGACAAAATCCCACTTGCCTTTCACACCCATCCTGACTGCTCTATATTAGCTCTCCATTGCCCCATGTATTGAATTTAGAAATATTGTAATTTTCAAATCCGTCCAGAGCTTTACTCCATTCTAAATCTGAGACCTCCTGAAGCTTTCTCTGATCCTTTCATCATCAAACTCTGGCCTTTTGTGCATCCCCTCCCATTTTTCCCATTATTGTAAGGCCATCAGCCACTTCGAGGTGACTCTCAAACCCCTCTCCTAAACCTGTGCACCTCTCCATTTTTCACTCTTTTTAAAAGCCTTTTCAGAAACCAAACCCATATTTTCAACCAAGCAATTGGTTATTCCTTCTAATCTCTGCTTCTATGGTTTGGCATCCAACAATGCGTTCACCCCCCACAACCCCCACTGCACCCCACCCCAATCTAGATCTATTTGCAAAGTACCTTGAGGTATTTTTGATATTAAAAGTACTACATGTCTGCCCTGTCAGGTGGAAATAAAAAATCTCATAGCACTATTTCGAAGAAGAGCAGAGGAGTTCCCTCCAGTGTTCTGGCCAATATCTCTAAAAATACAAATTATCACATTGCAGTTTGCGGAAGATTGCAGTGCACAAATTGGCTCTGCATTACAACAGTGATTAGACTTAGAAAGTTTTACATTGGTTTTAAAGCACCAGACTGTTGGAATTGTGACTCTATATAAATGCATGTCTTTTTTTTAAAGCAACTTGCATTCATTCATCCTTTAACATAAATAATTGCAATAGTATTTATTGTGGTGATGTGCACTGTCAATGTTCTCAAGTTGCACCAAAAAAAATCAAGCTGCAATTGAGCTGCATGGCCTTAGTAAACTAATTTACTGTTGTTCACAATGTTGGGAGAGAAAAATCATGGGAGTTATTCACATGACTCAGAGAAGCTGCGGCAGTATTTCTTGCCAAAGAGTTTTGAAAGGTGTATAAACTCAAATTTGGGAATAAGTAAAGCAGTCTGAGAGAGAGAACGAGAGAAGAACTACCTGACAGGACACAACAACCCATGTGAATTCCACTCTGAAAGCAGTGGGTCTGTGATGGCTGCCTTACACAGTTAGCTAACTGGTGTTCTACTGAGTAACACAACAGAAGGAGGGAAGGAGGGAACAAAAACAAGAAATGCTGGAATCACTCAGCAGGTCTGGCAGCATCTGTGGAAAGAGAAGCAGAGTTAACGTTTCGGGTCAGTGACCCTTCTTCGGAACTGACAAATATTAGAAAAGTCACAGATTATAAACAAGTGAGGTGGGGGTTGGGCAAGAGATAACAAAGGAGAAGGTGCAGATTGGGCCAGGCCAGATAGCTGACCAAAAGGGCATGGAGCAAAGGCAAACAATATGTTAATGGTATGTTGAAAGACAAAGCATTAGTACAGATTAGGTGTGAATATACTTAATATTGAACAGCAGCAAGTGCAAACCTGAAGAAAAACAACCTGAAAAAAACAGTGGGTATCAAATACCAGGAGGGAAATAGAAAGCAATGAAGGTGAACAAGGTAAAAGAGACAAACGAAAATCCCGTCGGAGAGAAGAGCAGAACTTCTTCAAGGTAGGCATTCCTGGAAGAGAAGTGGCAGTGAATTAAACACTAAAATAAAAGCAAAATACTGCGGATGCTGGAAATCTGAAACAAAAACAAGAATGCTGTTTTCCCATCCAATGGAGTCCTGTCTCACAAAAATAAAATCTTCATCACAGGATCCCTGGGAGGCATGAAAGGGTGTGCAACTAACCAGGCACACCAATGTCCATAGGAAACTTTACTACATCTAACACTAATCCACGCATAGTATGCAACTGGTACATTACAGTTATCAGTTTCTGATGTAAAATAGCCTTTCACAATCATCCAAGCTTTGTTAACACTTATCAGTGTCACTCAGATTCCCCTCTGTTAATAAAAACAAGAAATGCTGGAAATACTCAGCAGGTCTGGCAGCATCTGTGGAGAGAGAGGCAGAGTTAACATTTCAGATCAGTGACCCTTCATCAAAACTGGCAGAGGCTAGAAATGTAATAGGTTTTAGACCGCAATTGTTGACAACGCGATCGGTAGGTGGCGCTGTTTTAGCACATGCGCAAATACAGCATGTGCCACGAAAACGTCACAGCTTGCGACTGTAGCAGCTGCCAGGACTAAAGATGGCGCTGCTCAAAGAATCACAGCTGAAACCTGACAAACACGTGGCAGAATACAATGGCCGGTGTGAGAGAGTGGAGCGGGCCGGGGAGATCAGCGCGGGGGCCGGGGAGATCAGCGCGGGGGCCGGGGAGAGCAGCGCGGGGGCCGGGGAGATCAGCGCGGGGCCGGGGAGATCAGCGCGGGGGCCGGGGAGAGCAGCGCGGGGAGACCAGCGGTAGAGGGAGGGGGGAGGGAGAGGGAGAGGGAGGGGGAGGGAGGAGGGGAAGAGGAGAGGGAGGGGGGAGAAAGAGGGAGAGGGAGGGGGGAGAAAGAGGGAGAGGGGAGGGGGGAGAAAGAGGGAGAAAGGGGGGAGGGGAGAGAAAGAGGGGGGGGAGAAAGAGGGAGGGAGAGGGGGGGAGAAAGAGGGCAGGGGGAGAAAGAGGGAGGGAGAGGGGGGGAGAAAGAGGGAGGGGGGGAGAAAGAGGGGAGGAGGGGAGGGGGTAAGGAAGGGGGGGGAGAGAAAGAGGGTGAGGGGGGGGAGAAGAGGGAGGGGGAGGGGAGAGGGGGAGGGTAAGGGGGGAGGGGGGGGGAAGGGAAGGGGGGAGGAGGAGAGGAAGGAGGGGGAGGGGGGAGAAAGAGGGAGGGAAGAGGGGGTGAAAGAGGGGGGGAGAAAGAGGGAGGGAGAGGGGGGAGAAAGAGGAGAGAGGAGGGGGAGAAAGAGGGGGGGAGAGGAGAAGAGAGAGGGAGGGAGAAAGAGGGAGAGGGAGGGGAGAAGGAGGGGGGAGGGGAGAGAAGAGGGAAGGAAGGGGGAGGGAAGAAAGAGGGGAGGGGGAGGAGGGGGGAAGGGAGGGGAAAGGAAGGGAGGAGGGAGAGAAAGAGGGAGAAGGGGGGAAAAGGGAGGGAGGGAGAGGGAGGGAAGGAGAAGGGAGGAAGGGAGAGAAGGGAGGGAGAAGGGGGGAGGGGGAAAAAGAGGGAAGAGGAGGAAGGGAGAGGGAGGGAGAAAGAGGGAGAGGGAGGGGGGAAGAAAGAGGGAGGGGGGAGAGGGAGGGGGGAAGAAAGAGGGAGGGGGGAGAGGGAGAGGGAGGGGGGAAGAAAGAGGGAGAGGGAGGGGAGGAGAAAGAGGGAGGGGGGAGAAAGAGGGAGAGGGAGGGGGGAAGAAAGAGGGAGAGAAAGAGGGAGAGGGAGAGAAAGAGGGGGGGGAGAAAGAGGGAGGGGTAAGGAAGGGGGGAGGGGGAGAGAAAGAGGGAGGGGGGAGGGGGGAGAAAGAGGGAGAGGGAGGGGTAAGGAAGGGGGGAGGGAGAGAGCTGGGGGGAGAGGGAGGAAGGGGAGAGAGTGGGGGGGTGGAGCAGCGGAACGGAAGAGGAGTGCCTTTTTCTGTGCATGCGCCATAAACACAACAGCAAAAGACTTACTGGCCAGTCCCTGGACCCGGTGACACCAAGGGCTTCGCACGCTCGCTCCCCGCGGCTCTCTACGGCCTCTCGCTTCCGGCCCTCTCCATTCAGCCGTTCCCTATAGCTGCGGATGCCCAATCCAGTTGCTTTCTCCCCTACCCAGTTGCTTTCTCTACTTCTCCACAGTTGCAACTGTCTGGTCCCTGCATTTTGCATGCTCCCTCTCCCCACCCCTCCCCCGCTCTCCCCACCCCTCCCCCTCTTGCACCCACCCCTCCCTCTACCCCCCCACCATAGTTGAATATCTGAAGTGCAGTTGCAAAGTCGGGGAAATAGCATGCAAAACAAAACCTCAAACAATTCTGGGTTTAATTATTGAAAAGTTTTATTAAATTCATTAAGTATCCGAGGAACTGCTGTGCATGGATACATGAGTGTTGTGTCCAGCATTCCCGTTAGACAGACAGGCCGAGTCTCTGCTATGCACAGCTAAAGAGATTGTTCCTGGAGAGCCTTGTGGTGAATGAACGCTTGGCTCTCTATTCCACTACTGTATTGTCCATGTGAAGAAGGCAAAGTCACAAGAGTCTGAGCTCAGTCTATTCTTGGTGAATGTTCCCCAAGCGCATCCCAATGTGCATTCCCAATTCATCCATAAATGCAATGTTCCTTTCCACATCGTGATGAGCTCCGCAGCATGATCTAGTTGCCTTCGTTGCTTGAATGCTGACCTTAAGTCTCAAGGATTGTTTTCTCGACGGCATGTTTTACATGAAAAGAAATAAAGCAAATCAGAGTCAGAGCTTGCCTCCCTCCATCCACTGAAATTACTGTTGTGCACACCTTTTGAAGTTCTGCAGTGAAGGCACCAATTGATAACGTCGCCAATGAAGCACTTATTACCCACCTCAGATGCAGGAATCAGCACATCCTTGCGTCCTCTCCCGCACTGCCTCCTTTGCTTGAATGCCGTCCTTAAGTGTCAAGGATTGTTTTCTCAAGGGCACGTTTTACATGAAAGAAAATAAGGAAAGAACATCAGTGTCAGAGCTTCCCTCCCTCCAATGAAATTACTGTTGAGCATGCTTTGTGTTCTGCGGTAAAGGCATGTACTGATAACACCGCCAATGAATCACTTAGTACCCACCTCAGCTGTAGGAGGCAGGATGATGTTACTGCCCCTATCTCGTGATGGTTCAATGCTGCTCTCAGGGAAAACATGAATAATGTGAGGGTTCTGGAAAAAGAAGCACATTTCTTTTGGGCTATGAACATAAAGCTGGCCATTTAGCCCAGCAGTTCCCTGCCAGTGGTTATGTTACTCGTGCGTCTTTCCATCCATTCCCATTTAATCCTGCCTACTACTATCACCAGTTGTGTTCACAGCAAGAGCATTCACATTTCTGCTACCACTGGACACGGCATGCTTGTTTCTTTTAGTGCTCAGTCTCTTCTTGCTGAATGTTCCCCAAGTGCTTGACCCCTTTGGACGCCCTCTCTGCTTGACAGGCAGCAACTGGCAATTGCGGAGTCTCACAAGGCTCTGCATGGTTGTTTCAACGTCGGATGGGGAAACAGGTGGCTGTGTGTCCATGAGCACTGCCCTGATGGGTGTAGGAGCAGGTGACTGTGTAACTGAGCAGCAAGGAGAGGGTACCGCAGGTAGGGGAAGTGGAGATTTGAACAGGCAGGCATATGTATGGTCCATCAGATCATTAGGCCAGGGGGTGAGACGCTCAGGATCCAGGGTTTGTGACACGTGACTGATGTCCAGCGCGCGGCCACCTCCATCCGAAGGTGCTTCCGGGCAATTGTTGGGCATAGTAAAATGGCTCCATCTCATCAGCCAGTCCTTGCTGCCAGCGGAGAGTCTGTTGCCGCAGCCAGTCCAATCTCCTCATGAATGCTGCCGTTCCACTCTGCAGAACGGCCTGTTGTAGCTGGTACAATTGATCTGAAAGCAAGCGGTATTTTTCATTGTGGCTGAGGGGCCTTGGCTGTTCCTCTGTAATCACAATGGCAGCAGCCATGCCTGTCGTCGTTGGTGTCTGCGATGCACGCCAGCGACAATTGGGGGCGAGCCTGTCCAAAGGCAGACCCAGATGCCTCTGCACAACAACAGCATGTTTGCAGGGCAACAAAGTCTGAATGGAGAAGATACAGCTGCAGGTAGCCTGGCCATCATGTATCTGCAGTGTGTACTGTTTGGCGCCAGAAATCACAGTCACTGTGCCTTCATCCTGCTACATGCGGTGGCCCAGACAATGGAAATGTTTTCAGAGCAACTCACAACAGGGACTGGAGAACATGCGGTGGCCCAGCCAATGGAAATGTTTTCAGAGCAACTTACAACAGGGACTGGAGAACATGCGGTGGCCCAGACAATGGAAATGTTTTCAGAGCAACTCACAACAGGGACTGGAGAACATGCGGTGGCCCAGCCAATGGAAATGTTTTCAGAGCAGCTCACAACAGGGACTGAAGAACATGCGGTGGCCCAGCCAATGGAAATGTTTTCAGAGCAACTCACAACAGGGACTGGAGAACATGCGGTGGCCCAGCCAATGGAAATGTTTTCAGAGCAACTTACAACAGGGACTGGAGAACATGCGGTGGCCCAGACAATGGAAATGTTTTCAGAGCAACTCACAACAGGGACTGGAGAACATGCGGTGGCCCAGTCAATGGAAATGTTTTCAGAGCAACTCACAACAGGGACTGGAGAACATGCGGTGGCCCAGCCAATGGAAATGTTTTCAGAGCAACTCACAACAGGGACTGGAGAACATGCGGTGGCCCAGCCAATGGAAATGTTTTCAGAGCAACTTACAACAGGGACTGGAGAACATGCGGTGGCCCAGCCAATGGAAATGTTTTCAGAGCAACTCACAACAGGGACTGGAGAACATGCGGTGGCCCAGCCAATGGAAATGTTTTCAGAGCAACTTACAACAGGGACTGGAGAACATGCGGTGGCCCAGACAATGGAAATGTTTTCAGAGCAACTCACAACAGGGACTGGAGAACATGCGGTGGCCCAGTCAATGGAAATGTTTTCAGAGCAACTCACAACAGGGACTGGAGAACATGCGGTGGCCCAGCCAATGGAAATGTTTTCAGAGCAACTCACAACAGGGACTGGAGAACATGCGGTGGCCCAGCCAATGGAAATGTTTTCAGAGCAACTCACAACAGGGACTGGAGAACATGCGGTGGCCCAGCCAATGGAAATGTTTTCAGAGCAACTCACAACAGGGACTGGAGAACATGCGGTGGCCCAGCCAATGGAAATGTTTTCAGAGCAACTTACAAAGGCAGTGCAACTTACCTTGGAACAATCTCCTGTGTCAAATAAAAATGAAGCAAGTCTCCAAAACGAATAAATAATTCAGATAAAATGCGAGAAAATGCCCGACGAAACCTCTCCTCCTTCCACTTTCAAAAAGTCGCGCCGAAGCTTTGACGCATGCGCAGAGGCCAAACTGGCGCGTTGGCGAGGAAGACGAAATAACGCGATGACGTCATCTGCGCATGCGCACAGCGGTACCGGCAGAACGGACCGCAGCGCATGCGCAGAGATGAGGAGACTGTGCGCATGCGCGTACCGTGTCATCTGCGCATGCGCAAGCCGGCCCTGCTCAGCTGGACCGCAGCGCATGCGCAGGGGGTATGAGACCGTCTGCGCATGTGCGCACCGCGGCGCATCCTGATGACGTGTCCGATGAAGTAGCGTTGTCATGAATTACTTTGTAGGTTTTAAGCAAGTAAAGCGGGGGTGGGGCAAGAGATAACAAAGGAGGAGGTGTTGATAGAACAAGGCCACAGAGAATAACTGACCAGTAGGTCATAGAGCAAAGGCAAATGTATGTTAATGGTGTGCTGAAAGACAAAGCGTTAGTACAGAGAGGGTGTTAATTGACAGAAAGCTGAACAGCCTGGCCCCAAGCACAAACATGAAAAAAATAGTGGGTAGGCACAGTAGAAACAAACTGAAATAAAGTAAACACATAAAAAAGAAAAAATAACTAAAAATAAAAAGGGGGGCCCGTCATGCTCTGAAATTATTGAACTCAATGTTCAGTCCGGCAGGCTGTAGCGTGCCTAATTGGTAAATGAGGTGCTGTTCCTCGAGCTTGCGTTGATGTTCACTGGAACACTGCAGCAATCCCAGGACAGAGATGTGGGCATGAGAGCGGGGGGGTATGTTGAAATGGCAAGCAACCAGAAGCTCGGGGTCATGCTTTCGGACTGAGCGGAGGTGTTCCGCAAAGCAGTCACCCAATCTGCGTTTGGTCTCCCCAATGTAGAGCAGACCACATTGAGAGCAGCGAATACAGTATACTAAATTGAAAGAAGTACAAGTGAATCACTGCTTCACCTGAAAGGAGTGTTTGGGGCCTTGGATAGTGAGAAGCGAGGATGTAAATGGGCGAGTGCAGGGGAAGGTGCTGTGGGAAGGGGATGAGGTGGTGGGGGTAATGGAGGAGTGGACCAGGGTTTCGTGGAGGGAACAATCCCTTCAGAATGCTGACAGGGGAGGGGAAAATGCGTTTGGTAGTGGCATCCCCTCTATTAATACTGCTTTGGCAGCAATTCTCTTCCCAAACCATTCTGTTGCTTCAGGTCCAACAGGAGTACTTTGATCATTAGAGACAGCTGACTGATCTATCACCACCACAGGAATCTGTACACCAGAAATGTGTGACTCATTCAGCCCCATGCAAAGGTCATACTCACTACCATGGAGGGATGAGTCAGATCCCAGGACTATTCATGTACAGGAAACACATAACACTGACAATGCATTAGCCAACAGATCACAGCTCACTGTGACATATTAGCTGCATACTATGCATGAATTAGTGTCAGGTTCAGTAACGTTTTCTGTAAGCATTGGGCATAGAGGTGGGGAATGTAGACATTTCAGACCCGTGTATGGTACAGATTGAAATAAAATCAGAAAACATTGGGGATGCCCAGTAGGGTGGTCAGTGCCTAAAAGAGAAAGCTGAGTGTTTTTGGGTGCAGCTTTCACCAAGAGCGATGATTCCTCCCCCCACCTTGCCACAAGGAGCTGTGAGTTCCTGTCAGGAGGAGGCAAGACCCTTAAAAGGCAAAATATTTTATCTACAAGGATAAATAGCTAGAATGATATGAGACTTGGAAGCATTGTGAACTGTGAGGAGGATAGTGTAGAACTTCAAAAGGACATAGACAAGTTGGCGGAATGGACAGACAGGTGGCAGATGAAGTTCAATGCACAGAAATGTGAAGTGATTCATTTTGGTAGGAAGAACAAGGAGAGACAATACAGAATAAAGGGTACAATTCTAAAGGGGGTGCAGAAGCAGAGGGACCTGGTGTTTATGTGCATAAGTCATTGAAGGTAGCAGGACAGGTTGAGGGAGTGCTTAATAAAGCATACAGTATACAGGGCTTTACTAATAGGAGCACAGAGTACAAGAGCAAGGAAGTTATGTTGAACTCATATAAGACACTGTTTCGGTCTCAGCTGGAGTATTGCATCCAGTTCCGGGTGCCGCATTTTTGGAAAGACGTGAGGGCATTGGAGAGAGTATAGAAAAGATTCACGAGAATGGTTCCAGGATGAGGAATTTCAGTTATGAAGATAGACTGGAGAAATTAGGACTGTTTTCCTTGGAGAAGAGAAGGCTGAGAGGTGATTTGAAAGAGGTGTTCAAAATCATGGGGGGTCTGGACAGAGTAGATAGAGAGAAACTGTTCCCAGTTGTGAAAGGATCGCAAACGAGAGGGCACAGATTTAAAGCATTTGGTAAGAGAAGCAAAAGTGACATGAGGAAAAACTTTTTCATGCAGTGAGTGGCTGAGGTCTGGAATGCACTGCCTGAGAACGTGGTGGAGTCAGATTTAATTGAAGTATTCAAAAGGCAATTAGATAGTTATATGAAAAGGAAGAAAGTGCAGGGTTATGGGGGGAAGGCAGGGAGTGGAACTGAGGGAATGGATCTGTCAGAGAGCCGGTGCAGACACGATGGGCCGAATGGCCTCCTTCTGCACCGTAACGGTTCTGTGATTCTGAATGTAACACACTAAATTTGAAAAACGGAAAGCAAAAGCATAAAGCTATCTCTTTGGTTTGCTTGTTGAATTAATTACTAGATTCCTATGATAATTTGAATTCCTTAGTGTGTTTTCCTACTGGACAATCAAAGAAAGCCAATTCATAGTGTTTTAATGTATAGTGAACAGTATCAGGTATGTGTTTCATTATGTATTCTGTTTGCCCAATACAAATATTGCTGAAATACTATTTATCAAAGACTTTCATCAAAGCATTTTTGTTACATTAACATCAAGAGTAGTTGCATTTTCTTTCTTTAAAGAGCTAAAATGCCTGTATTAAATTGCCCTTAAGTACTGGCTGCAACAACAAAGAAAGACTTGCATTTATGTAATGCCTTTCACAACCATAGAACATTCCAAAGTGCTTTCCAGCCAATGAAGTACTTTTGAAGTGTAATCATTGTTATAATGTACGCACACCGAGACAAACATCAACTGCTGCTGGAGGACTATCAATTCGGTGAAAGACACCCTTTGGTCTGCCCGAAACTTGCTGGTCTTCCAGCGAAATGAGTTGTCCACGACCGAATGTTGCAGACTGGCACATTCCAAGGTCCAGGACTACGTGCTGAGGGACGCACTAAAGCTTGGGGCAGCCGCAGCAAAGGCTCAATGGGGAAAGACTGCAGTGTAAGGGCCCCCCACCAAGCTGAACTGAAGGGCTGGATCCATGGGAAACCCCTCGAACTGTATCGGGAAAATTTTGTGTGCTGTAAATGTAAAAATGTTAATGGCATGACAATGAAATGGAAGGGTTGTGAGGCAACTCATGATTGTATAGAAGGAAACTGATCACCTTTGCACTGTTTGTATTTTTTGACTTGATGCAGTTTTAAACTGTTAGTGAATGTAATTTTTACAGATTTTTATGAATAAAGTATATTTTGGAAAAAAAAAATCATTGTTATAATGTAAGAAATGCAATAACCACTTTGTACATTGCAAGGTCCCACAGACACCAAGTGATAATGATCAGATAATCTGTTTTAATACTGTTGATTGAGGGGAAAATATTGGCCAGGACATTGCGGAGAACTCAACTGCTCTTCTTCAAAATAGTGACATGGAATCTTTTATGTCCACCTGAGAGGGCAAATGGGTCCTTGGTTTAACATCTCATCTGAAAGATGGCATCTCCAACAGTGCAGCACTCCCTAAGTACTGCACTGGAGCATCAGCCTGGATCTTGTCTCTGGAGTGGACTTGCACCCACGGCCTTCTGAATCAGACGTGAAAAAGCTACCACTGAGCAAACTCGTCAGAAAGCAGTAAGAGTCAGGTCAACCCCATAGTATACCACAAGAATGATATGTAGGCCAAGCAACTGGGTTGAGGTAGTATGTTCCCTTCCCTGAAGGAAGAACATGTTAGTGAACGAGTTGGATTTTATGACAATCTAGAAGCTCTCATGGTCATTTGTTTTTGGTACCAGCCCACAAGTTACCAGGTATATTGAATGTATCGATATGCTGAGAGGGTGAGACGAAGTAAGGTGGGAGGAGGCTTGTGTTGAGCCTGGCATAGACCAGTTGGGCCAAATGTCCTGTTTCTGTGTTATGTATTCTATGAATTTAATTTGAACTTGCTACGGTGAGAATTGAACTCAAGACTCTAGAGTTTCTATTCAGTACCATATTTGTTAGACTATACAGTCACGATACAGCGTATTTGAGAGTATACTCAGTGTACACTGCAGAGCAGCTCTTGATCTGTTCAGACTGTTGCCAGGACATTTTACAATTATATCTGTTTGATTATATCTGTACTTGGTAAAGAATTTTGTGGATAACATAGGAGAGTCATTAACTGTGAATGAGGTCAAACATGGACAAGGGAACCTGCTGATTACCACCTACTGCCCTTCCTCAGCTGATGAATCAGTACTCCTCCATGTTGAACACTACTTGCAAGAAGCACTGAGGGTAGCAAGGGCACAGAATGTACTTTGGGTGGGGGACTTCAATGTCCATCACCAAGAGTGGCTCGGTAGCACTACTACTGACTGAGCTGGCCACATCCTGAAGGACATATCTGCCGGACTGGGCCTGCGGCAGGTGGTGAGAGACCCAACAAGAGGGAAAAATCTACTTGACCTCGTCCCCACAAATTTGCCTGTTGCAGATGCATCTGTCCGTGACAGTTCTGGTAAGAGCAACCACCACACAGTCCTTGTGAAGACGAAGTCCTGTCTTCATACTCAGGACATTCTCCATTGTGTTGTATGTCACTACCACTATGCTAAATGGTATAGATGCAGACTGATCTAGTCGCTCAAAACTGAGCATCCATGAGGAGCTGTGGGCTATAAGCAGCCACAGAACTGTATTTAACCATAATCTGTAACTTAGTGGCCCGGCATATCCCTCAGTCTGCCGTTACCATCAATCCAGGGGATCAACCCTAGTTCAATGAGGAGTGTAGGAGAGCTACAGGCATACCTAAAAATGAGCTGCCAACACAGTACTACATGCATGCTAAATAGCAGAAGCAGCATTTTAGACACAGCAAAGTGATCTCACAACCAACAGATTAGATCAAAGCACTGCAGTCCTGCTAGATCCTGTCGTGAATGGTGGTGTACAATAAAACAGCTAACGAGGGAGGAGGTAGCAAAAATATCCCCATCCTCAATGATGGCAAGCCCAGCATATCAGTGCGAAAGACAAGGCTGAACCATTTGCAACCATCATCAGCTAGAAGTGCTGAGTGGATGATTCATCTTGACCTCCTTGTGAGGGCCCCACCATTATAGATGCCAATTTTCAGACAATTCGAATCACTCCACGTGATATCAGGAAACTGCTGAAGGCACTTGATATAGCAAAGGAGGCCCTGACAACATCCCAGCTTTAGTACTGAAGACTTGTGCTCCAGAACTAGCCACAATCCTAGCCAAGCAATTCCAATACAGCTACATCACTGGCATCTACCTGGCAATGTGGAAAATTGCCCCGGTATGTCCTGTACACAAAAGCAGGACAAACCTAATCCGACCAAATACTGTTCCATTAGTCTACTCTAGATCATCAGCAAAGTGATGGAAGGTATCATTGACGGTGCTATCAGTGGCACTACTCAACAATAACCTGCTCACTGATGCTCAGTTTGGTTTGTGCTAGGGCCACTTGGCTCCTGACTTCACTACAGCCTTGGTTCAAACAAGGACAAAAAAGCTGAACTCAAGAGGGGAGGTGAGAGTGACTGCCCTTGACATCAAGGCAGCATTTGACTGAGTGTGGACTGAGGGAGCCCTGGCAAAATTGAAGTCAATGGGAATCAGTGGGGAAACTCTTCACTGGTTAGAGTCATACCTAGCACAAATAATATGGTTGTGGTTGTTGGAGGCCAATCTTTTCAGCCCCAGGAGATTGCTGCAGGAGTTGCTCGGGAGAGTGCCCTAGGCCCAATCATCTTCAGCTGCTTCATCAATGACTTTCCATCCATCGTAAGATCAGAAGTGGGGATGTTCGCTGATGATTGAACAGTGTTCAGTACCACTCACAACTCTTCAAATACTGAAGCAGTCTGTCCACATGCAGCAAGATCTGGACAACATTCAGCCTTGGGCTGATAAGTGGCAAGTAACATTCGTGCCACACAAGTGCCAGACAATGATCATCTCTAACAATGGAGAACCTAACCATCTCCTCTTGCCATTCAATGGCTTTGCCATTGCTGAATCCCCCAACATCAGCATCCTGGAGGTTAGCATTGACCAGAAATGTAACTGGACCAGCCACATAAATACTGTAGCTACAAAAGCAGTTCAGAGGCTGGGAATTCTACGGCAAGTAACTCACCTCCCTGATTCCCCAAAGCCTGTCCACCGTCTGCAAGATACAAGTCAGGAGTGTAATGGAATACTCTCCACTTGCCTGGATGGGTGCGGCTCCAACAATAACCAAGGAGCTCAACACCATGCACGAAAAAGCAGCCCGCTTGATCTGCACGCCATCCACCCACCTTAAACATTCACTCCCTACACCACCGATGCACAGTGGCAGCAGTGTGTACTATCTACAAGATGCACTTCAGCAACTCACCAAGCCTCCTTCAACAGCACCTTCCAAACCTACGACCTCTACCACCTAGAAGGACAAGGGCAGCAGATGCATGGGAGCACCACCGGCAAGTTCCCCTCCAAGTCACACACCAGGCTGTCTTGGAACTATATTGCTGTTGTTGGGTCAAAATCCTGGGTCTCCGTTCCTAACAGCACTGTAGGTGCACCTACTCCACATGGACTGTAGTGGTTCAAGAAGACAGCTCACCACCACCTTCTCAAGAGCAATTAGGGATGGGCAATAAATACTGGCCTTGCCAGTGATGCTGACATGCCATGAAAGAATAAAAATAATTAGGAATGGGCAATAAATGCTGGCTTTGCCAGCGACGCTCACATCCCAATAATGAATAAAAAAAGATAGGGAAGTCATTAACCATGGATTTGTTTGGAGAGTCATAAACCATAGTTTAGGTGGAAGATTCATGAACCATTTATTTACAACATTGCTATTTTTGTTTGGAACCTGTTTGGAACATGACTTATGGGAAACATATTAACTTTTGCATTACACACAGCTTATAAATTCATTAAATAAACTGCAAATGTGCTCACTTGTAGGCAGAACAATTTTATTTTAAAGGAGCAGCAGCTTTGAGAAAATTTTAGGCCTAACCTTTGTAGCGCATCTCCAGTCATGACCTTGTAAAAGAGTGACCATATTCTGGACAATTAGGAGCAGCTCCTTTCAGATTTCACGAGGTACACTTAATGAACAGAGAAGTACCAGGAATGTTTTAACGCGATCTTCTGAATGTCCTTTGGTCAGATTAGTAAAGTTTGTCATCACACAGATATGGTTACTTGCACGAGGGAGTGTCCTTTTTAAGACAACTTCTCAAATGCTGCACCTGCAGAGAATGAAGTCCGGGATATAGAGGACCAACCTTATCCAGTCTTAAAGCCTTAACGAGTTTGAATTAAATATGGGAACAGAGTATGGGCCTGTTGTGTTATAGATTTCTGAATACAAACATACCAAACAATCTGAGGATGAATGGTAAGTTGAATGAAGGGTTCTTTGTTACAAAATAACAAAGTTACAGGAGAGCTGTAAGATACATATGCTTACTGTTGACTAACATGCTCCAACTACTATATCACAGTTTGGCTTATATCACTTCCTGTGATGATGTATACTAAACTATTTACATTTTCAACAGTATGTTAATTAATACTCAAACAGTTAAAGCAATATTACAACAGGGACTAAACATCAGTCCATCATGGGAAAAATATAAATTTTCTGGAACACTGAAGCTGGCAAGTATGACAAGTGGAGATCAACAATCTTGAGATTTTCCAACTTTTCTAGCTCCCTCTACTACGAATATGTCCCTCCATACCTTGGGTCTATTTTTCAAGCTGAGAAACAGCATAGTTCTAACTAATCAAATACTAGTAAATCCTCAGATAAAGAAACAGCCATTACAGCGATGACATTGATTTGCTTGGCTACTGAACTGGCTAGTTACTTTCAAATTGCCAAATAACAACAGCTCTCTGTCTCAAAGGAGCTCGATTAGAGGTAGTATCAAAATTGTACAACAAAGCACTTTGCACTAATGATTCCTAAGCCAAGGCACCACCTTACCAAAGTATAGATAAAATTGTCATCCTCGAACACTGCCACACCGAATGGTTGATCAAAGCATTGCACTAGTTTTGATGTGTATCAAGCAAAGGACCTGAAAAAGGGAACAAAACAAAAGGCAAGTGTCCAAATCCAGTGTACTCAGATCAATCCATGGACCAGTCAGAATTGCTTTTCCAGATTTACTTCATGGAACCCTCTCACAGCTCCCACTGCAAAGAAATTTTTCAAAGCCTTTTTCCATTTTTCTCTTCCTATCCTGAAGGCTCCTAGTCCTCTTTCTGGACTAAGGCCCCCCTCCCCGGATGCCAATTGTCCACTGGCACTTCACAGAATTATCTATTCTTCAAGTGTGAACAGGAATCAAATGTTAGACCCTCTTGGTTCACATGACTCAGCTATCCTGAAAATCAAATAGCAAACTTTGACAAACAATATTTTAGAATTAGAATTAGAACATTACAGCGCAGTACAGGCCCTTCGGCCCTCGATGTTGCGCCGACCTGTGAAACCATCTGACCTACACTATTCCATTTTCATCCATATGTCTATCCAATGACCACTTAAATGCCCTTAAAGTTGGCGAATCTACTACTGCTGCAGGCAGGGCGTTCCACGCCCGTACTATTCTCTGAGTAAAGAAACTACCTCTCACATCTGTCCTATATCTATCACCCCTCAACTTGAAGCTATGTCCCCTCATGTTTGCCATCACCATCCGAGGAAAAAGACGCTCACTATCCACCCTATCTAACCCTCTGATTATCTTATATGTCTCTAATATGTCTTTGGCAATGAACAAGAATTGTACATACGACCATCATCATAAACAATATACTAAGATGTTGCATAACTACCTTCTTCAAAGACTCTTAAAAGAACCAAACTTGCCTCATAGATAGATATCCTTGGCAAGAAGGGAAAATATGCAAATTATCCAAGAAGTATAATATCAAGTTTTGAATATTAGGACTCCTGCACTGTCAGGGGTGTCATCTTTCTGATGAGATGTTAAACCAAGTCACCATCTGTCCTCTTAGGTGGATGTAAAAGATCCCATGGCATTATTTTGAAGAAGCACAGAGGAGTTACCCCATTGTTCTGGCCAATATTTATCCCTGAATCAACATCTCAAAAACAGATTATCTGGTTATTATCACATTGCTGTTTGTGGGATCTTGCTGTGTGCAAATTGGCTGTCGCGTTTCCTACATTACAACAGTGACTACACTTCAAAAGTACTTCATTGGCTGTAAAGTGCTTCAAGACGTCTGTCTGGTGGTTGTGAAAAGTGCAATATAAATGAAAGTTTCTCTTTTTTAAAGCAAATGCTGTGTTGAAATTTTTCATTGCATTTTATTTTCTGCACAAATTGCTCATTTTAAAATATATTTATAATTCTGTATTTTCATTCAACATTTCACCTCTTTTATACTGGTAACTTCTTGTGAAATTTAGGAGGTTGCTTTTTGTGCCTGCTTGGCACTCTTACCTTATATCTGGGCTTGTTCATATGTAACAGCTGTCTAGCACTGTTATCTTATCTCAGGACACACCTAGCTCAATATCTTACCTTGGATTTTGTCTGACCATATGACAGCTGTACTGCTTTACAAAATATCAATAAATTCCATTTGTTCTTTCACTACTTACTCCTATATACATGATAGCCCTTGTTTTTTTCATGAACATCTTTTCCTATCATTCCGGCTCATCTACCTCTGACCCTTTTCCTGCATTATTAGAATTAGAATTAGAATTAGAACATTACAGCGCAGTACAGGCCCTTCGGCCCTCGATGTTGCGCCGACCTGTGAAACCATCTGACCTACACTATTCCATTTTCATCCATATGTCTATCCAATGACCACTTAAATGCCCTTAAAGTTGGCGAATCTACTACTGCTGCAGGCAGGGCGTTCCACGCCCGTACTATTCTCTGAGTAAAGAAACTACCTCTCACATCTGTCCTATATCTATCACCCCTCAACTTGAAGCTATGTCCCCTCATGTTTGCCATCACCATCCGAGGAAAAAGACGCTCACTATCCACCCTATCTAACCCTCTGATTATCTTATATGTCTCTAATATGTCTTTGGCAATGAACAAGAATTGTACATACGACCATCATCATAAACAATATACTAAGATGTTGCATAACTACCTTCTTCAAAGACTCTTAAAAGAACCAAACTTGCCTCATAGATAGATATCCTTGGCAAGAAGGGAAAATATGCAAATTATCCAAGAAGTATAATATCAAGTTTTGAATATTAGGACTCCTGCACTGTCAGGGGTGTCATCCTTCTGATGAGATGTTAAACCAAGTCACCATCTGTCCTCTTAGGTGGATGCAAAAGATCCCATGGCATCACCTTGAAGAAGCACAGAGGAGTTACCCCATTGTTCTGGCCAATATTTATCCCTGAATCAACATCTCAAAAACAGATTATCTGGTCATCATCACATTGCTGTCTGTAGATTGCACCATTATGGTATACCTGGACATAAGAACATAGCAACAAGGGAAGGTCATTTAGCCCTTTAGCCTGTTTGGCCATTCAATAAAGTCATGGCCGATCTCTGATCTAACTCCATTTGCCTGCCTTTTGCCCCCTTAACTCTTAATACCTTTGGTTAACAAAAATCTATCGAACTCAGATTTCAAATTAACAGTTGATCTGGCAACATCTGCTGTTTGTGGAAGAGCGTTGCAACTTCTACCTTTGCATGTAGAGGTGTTTCCTAACTGTACTCCTGAAAGACTCCTGAAGCTCCTGCCTCCTAGTCCTAGACTCCCCAACCAGCAGAAATACTTTCTCTATACTAAGTCCCATTCAGCTATCATCTCTGTGCTCACTGACTTACATTGGCTCCTGGTCTGGCAACACTTTGATTTTAACATTTTCATCCTTGTTTTCAAATTCCTCTGTAACCTTGCCCCTCCCCATCTCTGTAACCTCCTCCTGCCCTCCAAGATCTCTGCACTCCACCAATTCTGACCTTTTGCACATCCCCGATTTTAATCACTGCACTATTGGCAGCCATGCTTTCAGTTGATGAGGCCCCAAGCACTTTAACCTCCTTCCCTTAAAGCACATTAGTAAACCAGGTGGGGTTTTATGACAATCCAGTAGTTTCATAGTCACCTGTACTGATACTAGCTTTTTATTCTAGATTTTGCTTAATTGAATTTAATTTCACAACTGCCCTGGTGAGATTTGAACTTTTGTCTTGAGATTAGTCCAGACCTCTAAATTACTAGTCCACTAAAATAACCACTATACTACCGTTCCCCTGCAGAATCGCAGATAACTACTCTGAGTTTAACTGCATTGCAGAAACCAGCCTTCTATTGTAGAAATGCCCCCCATCGCCCCATGACCCAGCAACTCTGGATGGCAAGGATTCACAAGCATCCCTGGCATCCAACATTGCTGAGCAGGTGATTGAAGGCAATATATCCTATCAGGTATTCCCTTCATTTAAATTGGCCGATCTTTATAATGTCAGAATTTCTAAAATTCCCTTCTGGATCCCAGTTCCACCCCAAATTCCGGGCCACTCCTACCCTCCAGGGCCATTGGGCCACTAAACAATCTTGCCCAGCCCTGGAATTTCAGGGCCAGCATTTTCACCCCATGTTTAAAATTGAATCCCTTCCCCATTTGTTCACACACTGTTGCATGTTTGTTTGGTATGCTGCCACCTTAATATACTTAGTTAGTCCAGCTTAAAGAGATTCCTTAGTCTGGAATAATTAGAACATTAACCTTTATTACATTACAACTTTGTACAGCTTCGCACCAGTCTGTGTGACTCCTCTAAAGCCACACTGCATCTATCTTCAAGTCTCTCTCACATTTGATCTCATACATCATCATGCTAGGAGGTATTGTTTACACTCTCTCAACATTAACCCTTTCAGACCCTTAGACTACACACACTTGGTGCTATTGAAAATGGTCTGAATATACTGTAACTATGCAAGAGGAAAATAATTGTGCACGTAGTGTACTTCTCCACCGCACTCCTCAAATAAAATACAAGCTTCTGAACACAGGGCTCTAAGCATTTCTGTAAACAAAATAGGGCAGTGAAGGGATTAAGGTATTACCTAACCCTTTTCATCGATTCTGTTTTGTTCTTATCTGGTTCACTAATGTCCTTTAGGGAATGACATCTGCTGTCCTTTTTGGAGAGGCGCTGGTTAGAGGTGTACAAAGGAAACCCGATGCGAGCCCGAATTCCGGACCCGAAAGTCAGACGCCACCCAACCCGAACCCGACACATGTCGTCGGGACCCGTCGGGGTCGGGTCGGGTGACAGGCCTTTACATCAGTATATGGGTAAACGCCTGCGACCCGACCTGAACCTGACGGGATCAGACGGCATGTGTCGGGTTCAGGCCGGGTCGGGTCGGGCTTCTGGGTCCAGCATTCGGACTTGGGTCGGGTTTCCTTTGCACACCTCTAGCGGTGGTGCAGTGGGAATGCCACTGGGCTAGTAATCCAGAGCCCAGGCTAATGCTCTGGGGACATGGGTTCAAATCCCACCTCGGCAGATCATGAAATTTGAATTCAATTAATAAATCTGGAATTAAAATCTAATCTATTGGTGACCATGAAACCATTGTCGATTGTTGTAAAAACCCATCTGGTTCACTAATGTCCTTTACGGAAGGAAATCTGACCTCCTTACCCAGGGTCTGGCCTACATGTGACTCCAGACCCCTCTGAAATGGCCGAGGAAGCCACTCAGCTCAAATGAATAAAAAAAAGCAGGTGCAGGTATGATGGATTGTATCAATCTAGGATGTCATAGACTGATCACAAAAAGGGGTTAGAATAAAAAATTCACTCCAACACAATAGACAAGCATTCTCCTAAGCTGTGTTTGCAGAGATAATGACTGAAATAGACAGATAAGAGTAAGCAGCTCTGCGTGAAATACTTGACTCAGATACTGGGCTGAATTTAATGACCACACCGGTGGCCCCGACCAACAACTGGAAAGTTGGGGCAACCCCTCCGTGGCGATTTCCGGAAGCCCCGCCCAAATTCAAAGTCAATCAGGCAGTTAACTGCTGGCCGTCAGGGATTCCATGCCTTTGAAGGCAGGGATCCCGCTTCCAAGAGCTGTCGGCCAATCGGATGGCTGGCAGATCTTCAGTCCCAGCACTGCTACCTGGATCAATGGCCACTGTATGGAACAGCCAGGGAGGAAGCTCTGGAATGAAGATAAGTGGGGTCAGCTTTGTCAGGGCCACTCAGGCAGGTCCTGGTGAGGGTTGAGGGCGGGGTTATCTTTCAGCAGTGGTAGCCCTTGCTACTGGGGGCGGGGGGGAGGCCCTCTGAGGGCCATAGGGTGCCCAATCAGGATGGCCCCCCTCCCCCACCCCCCCAATGTGTCCACAAGGAGCCTGGCAGCTTTTACTGGGCAGCCTCCTCATGTAGTGGAGGGCTCCCCGTAACTAGTAAAATACCAGCAGCAGTGGGAAGAGGCACTTAAGGGCCTCAGTTGGCCTTGGGGCGGGAAGGCTGTCCTCGACCTTACTCACCTCTGGCAAAATTCCGTGGCGTCAGGAAGGCGAGAGCTACTCCACCTTCCCTCGCCATTTTATACCCCAACTCCCATCTCCCAGCCCATCCCTAGAGGACTGGTAAAATCCAGCCCACTGTGTATGCACTTTATCACTGATGATAAACAATTTATGATGAACCTTTGCTGATAACACATTCCCAATTAAACCTTTGAACAAAAACTGAATGCATATGGGGTGTGAAACTGGTTGATGTAGTGGCACTAGGCTAGCAATGACTCCCACATGCTTCCTGCATGTGACCCATGCAGTGTTCTGCCAGGTTAAGAATGTGGAGGGGGGGGGGGGGGGGTGCATCCGTCGCACGCTCCGGAAGGCTCTGATTTGGCGCTATCCTGATGTGGCACCAGAATCCCAAATTTGGTCAATGACTGTCCTGGCGGGGTCTGCCTTCTTTACTCAAGAAAAAACAAGCAAGCAGCTGCAAGATAGGCCCTTCGCTCATGTTATTTAAGGGGCCAGATACCCTGATTGCAGGTAAGCTAACTTTTTTGAACCATGTCTATTGCAAACTGCCTGGACGTACTCTGGAGTGTTCTTGGAGGTGTTGTGGTGAGTTCTTGGATTTGCCAGAGGGTGTTGCCACATCCTCACAGAGGGAGCGAGTGGAGTAGGGACCTGTGCATACAAAGGCTGCAATAGGTAGCGGAGCAGTAGTGGCAGTGCCTCTGGGTCTGGAGTATGACAGGGAGATGGAGCAGAGTCAGTGGAGAGGGCAAGCTCTGCGCCATCCCCTCTGCCAAATTGGGGCCTGACTCTTCCACACACCTTGGCAGTGAGAGGAGGCTGTCTGGCAGGCCAGCCATTTTACCCAGCATCTCAGAGTGCATGCCCATTTTGTGATAAAATGTTAATCAGACCCCAAACCTGAAAGTGGCATGTACCCCTTAAACTCAAAGTGGCCTTTTCAAGAGCACTCCTTACTATCCGTTCCGTAACATTTAATCAGCAGGTGAAAATACAGATGCAGTCATTTATGATACAGGTTAGCCTGTCAAAATTGTGAGGTTGGAATCATATAGCATGCCTCAGCAGGATGTTTTTGCTCTCTGTCCAGTTTGACTCTCCATTGACCTGAATGTAGAGTAAAATCTGATAATATGTAAAACAGGTGCTTGACCCGATCCAGTCAGTTACCCGTTGTGTGAATTAGGTTAACATTGTCCCAAGTGTGTTCGGAGTGGAAAATGTTACACTTCTACACAGAGGAACTTCAATGAACATTGAAACATGGAAATGTATGGGACAAAGACTGACCAGTAACCTCCATCTAGCCAGTCTCAGCGTTTTAACAAAAGGCATATGTACTTCCTACACCCTTCAGTGACAAAAAATCTATCCAGCTCCCTTTTGAATTTTACTGCCACTCTGCCACTATCTCCTGCGGTAGTGCGTTCCACACATTCACCATCCTCTAAGTGAAGTAGTTGCATTAAAACTGTTCCAAGCATAAGAACAACAACAACTTGCATTTACATAGTGCTTTCAATGTAGTGAAATGTCTTAAGGTACTTTGCAGGAGCGATTTCAAACACAATTTGACACCGAGCTACATAAGGAGATGTTAGGACAGGTGAAAGAAGTAGGTTTTAAGGAGTCCCTTAAACGAGGAGAGACAGCCAGAAAGAGAGAGAGATTTACTGTGGGAATTCCAAAGTATTTGAAGACAATAAACTAAAACTGAAACCAGTGCAGAACATGCTGGAAATACAAAAGCATCAGAATGAAGAAAATGTTTAAAGTTTGGTAAGAGGTTTTGTCAATCCTGATGAAAGTTCTTTGCAGTTATTGCTGGAGCTTTCATAGGATATCCAATAGTTAATACTTTATTTTTTGCAATAACATTAAGTAATGTCTTGTTACATTGGAAGACGTCTTAGTAGCTTAGGTGCATATTTATGATGTTTGTGAACTTTTACTATTTTGCACTGTAAGTAATACGAGTGACAAAGTTTGCAAGTATTCCTGAATGAGTAACAGAAATAGACCAGTCCCGCAGTCAGTCCAGAAGGAGTCCTTTTGATAGATCACAGTGTGTAAACAGATCACAGGAATCACCAATAAAGCAGGGTCTATGTGTGAACATGTGTTTACATCTGTTTAGGAGCAATGTTTGGAGAACAAGCAAAAATGAATGCTGTCTTCATTAGTACAAAATTAACACATGGGTTAACACTAAAGGACAGAGGAAATGAAATCTCCATGATGGCTAAAGATTTGAAATAATCTTTTGGACAGATAATAAGGGCAAAAACTTTGACGGATGTTCAAAACGCCACAGTTAGTAGGATGAGCTTAATTGTTCTTTTCTGGTGCTTGATTTTCTTTATATTCTGATGAGAGCTGCTATGCTGGGAAACAGAATTATTTATGTTAGATAAATAGTTAGCTTGGACAGAAAATTTTCATTATGTAGCTATGCCAGCTGTGTTTTGCGTTGATTGCTCGGTATACTGCACCTTTACATTGGATCTATAAACTGGACTTTGATTACTTTTTCTTCGTAAGTTGTAATCAGATAACATGTTCCTGGAATCCGATGAATCAAATGCTGGAGTATTACATTGTTGGCTGACTGGTTATTACAGCAATTCAACCACAATAAAGGAGCACCATTAACCCTTAACCTAAAGAACAATCATGAAATTCAATTGAAAAACTAGGGGATCTAGGCCAGGATCATCATTTTGCTTGGGAGACGTCCCTAAGCTTTTAAACCTTCTCATTTCTAAGGCAGGAAGTACAGGAATGGTTGATGGAAGGGTTGAGAACCAGAGGACACTAATTTAAGGTGACTGGCAAAAGAAGCTTTGGCGACATGTGGAAATGCTTTCTTACACAACGTGTGTCTAGTATCTGGAATGCACTGCCCGAGAGTGTGGTGGAGATAGATTCAATCGTGTCTTTCAAAAGAGAAAAAATTTAGATGGCCACGGGGAAAAGGCAGGGGAGTGGAACTAGGTGATTTGCTTTCCAGAGAGCTGGCACAGACATGATGGGCCAAAAGGCCTCCTTCTGTGCTGTAACCATTATATGATTCTATGATATAGGAACATGGCACAGAGTAGGCCATTCAGCCCCTCAAGCCTGAATTCAATTAGATCATGCTATTCTATATCTTAACTCTATTTACCCACCTTGGTTCCCCATCCCTTAATACCCTTGTTACAAAAGTGCTTCCATTTTTTAATATTTTATTTTTTTGAGGATGTGTGTTAAAACTGAAAAGATTCCATGGATGTGTCTTTTTTTAACCAAGTTCACTGAAAGGACACTTGAGATATTGTTTGAAAACAACCAGTGCTGGAAATCATGTTCTTTAAGCTCAATAAACAACAGAAACCTTGGTGATCTAGGGAAGATATTTGTAGAGAAGCCACATGTCAAGGTTTATGGAGGTCAGAAGGTTGACTTTCAGGAGGTTTTGTGGTGTGAACTATTTTGAAAACAGTTGGAGAGATCAACTTGCCAAAGGAAAAGCACCCAGCTCACCTCTTTCTCTACCTCTTTGAAGAAACCCTACAAAGATCCTGTGTGGGAGAGCTAAAATCCCTGGTGCTGCATCTCTCCTGAGAAGCTGGAAAAACCTGCCAGATTAATCTTCAATGCCGCCTGCAAGGAACTGCTTTAGAAAAGATCACAGTGACTCATCGCCGTATATCCAGATGCCAGACCAAAAGGGACAACTGAGTTCCTTCCGTATCTTCTCTTATTTCTTCAAGAATTAGCAAGTATTTGTCCAAAGTATTCTTTTTTGTCTTTTTTTGTAACAGACCTCTGCAGAAAGAATTTCTGTATTCTTTTCAGAGTCTGTGTGAGCGTGTGTAGGGAATTTAAAAAGGGAACTTTCATATTTCAATTTGTGTGTTAATGCTTTGCTTCGTTACTGGATATGTCTTGTTTGATAATAAACTGATCATTTTGTTGTTTATTAAAGAAACCAGGTTGGTGTAATTTATTCTGGGATACAGAGTAGACGATATGATTGATTGAATTGGTAACTGGGTAAACATTTTTAAAATATTTGTCGTGAGCTGTGGAGAAGTGGGACTAGAAAAGACAGTGAACTTCTCCCACCTCGGTCATAACACCCTTACCTAACAAAAATCTATCAATCTCAGTTTTGAAATTTGCAGTTGCTCCCAGCTTCAACAGCTTTTTGGGAGAGAGTTCCAGATTTCCACTACCCTTTGTGTGAAAAACTGCTTCCTGACATCACCAGTGAATGGCCTTCAAGATTATGACCTCTTGACCTGGACTCCCCACCAGACAAAATATATTCTCTCTAATTTATCAAATCCTTTAATCATCTTAAACACCTCAGTTAGATCATCCCTTAATCTTCTCTGTTCAATAGTGTACAGGTATAGTCCATGCAACCTGCCCTCGTAATTTAACCCTTTTAGCCATTGTACCATTCCAAGCCTTTGAATAAAACGTATTATGTGTGTGGTCACCAATATGTCCATGATAGATACGTATTAGCCTTTGAAATGTAATAGGTAGCACGTCTGTGTACTTTGCGCAATTAAGGCAACAATCTTTGAACATCAACTGTACTGGCAATGTGCCTTGACATTCTATTTGGCTGATGAATCAACTTCTCCAATTATTAATTGGCTTCTAAAGACTAACTTCTAACTCCCTCCTGTCCATTTCCTGCATCACCTTCACATCCTGCATTTGTACAATTCCCTTAACATGAATATACACCCTGAGGTGCTTCACTGAGGTGTAAGCAGACAAAGATAGGTGTGGAGCCAAAGGATGAAATATTAGGACAGGTGAGGAAAGCTTGCTCAAAGCGGTAGGCTTTAAGGAGGGTTTTAAAGGAAGAGAGAGGTTTCAGGAGGGTATCCCAGAGCATGGGGCCTAGACAGCTGAAGGCACAGCTGCTGATGCTGAGGCAAAGGGAGGGAGGATTGGAGAAGCATGCAAAGCTAGGAAGGGATGAGGCCACAAAGGGATGAGAAATTTAGACACTGGGTGACTGGGAGCCTAATCGGGTCAGCACGGACAGGGGTGTTGGGTGCGCAGAACTTGGTGTAGAATAGGATACAGGCAGCAGAATTTTTGATGAGCTGGTTTGCAGAAGATGAAGGAAGGGAAGCTGGCACAGAGAACATTGGAATAGTCAAGTCTAGAGGTAACAAAAGCTGTTAAGGCATTTCAGCAGCAGATGGGCTGAGACAGGCCAGAGAGTGGGCAATGTTCACTATTTATTCTGTAATCAGAGTTAACCATGTGCATTATCTTACATTAGACATAATTTGACATCCAGCAACCCAAATGTTATGTCTGTCCATCCCACATTTTGGCTTATCAGTGAACCTACTGGATCTCCCAGGATTTTATCAGAAAACACTTTTTGTGCACTACTATCCAATTTTGAAATGTTCCCCGTGTATTATCCTCTGCTCTGCTGACCAAGATGAGATGCCCGGTGATTTATGAGGATGAGGTAACTGGGAGGAGTCTTGTGTGTAGCATGAACACTAGCGGAATAATCTGTTTCTGTGCTGAAATTACTATGTAATTCTCCCATGATCTGTTCTAAACAGGTTAATGCTAAAAGATTGCTGAAAATACCATTGAAGATCAGGAGTGCCCAAGCAGGTTCTCTTCATGTATCATTTATTGCATATCATCACGAGCGATATACAAATTTAAATCAATGTTTCATTCTTTTTTTGTACGTTTACACATGTGGACACACAGGTTTTGTGTTCTGATTTAGAAGATATCCACAAAGAGGCAACAATGCTAATTATAGAATTTTACGGCACAGAAGGAGGCCAATCAACCCATCGTGCCTCTGGCAGTCCTTTGAAAGAGCTTTCCTGGACGTGGTACCTGGACATGCACCTTAAAGTGCTGTAACCTGCAAGGATACGGACCTGGTTCTGGAAAGTGGGATTAGATTGGGCGGCTAGTTTTTTCAGCCGGTGCAGACACGATGGGCTGAACTTTTCTATGGTTCAATGGTTCCGATTAAGCCCACTCCTCTGCTCTTTCCCTGTAAATAGCCCTGTAATTTTTTCCTCTTAAGTATTTATCCAATTCCCTTTTGAAAGTTAGTGTTGAATGTACTTCCACTGCCCTTTCAGGCAGCACATTCGAGATCATCCCATAAAACAAAATTCTCCTCATGTCCCACCTTGGTTCTTTTGCCAATTATCTTAAATCTGGATCCTCTGGTGATCAAATGCAAAGTCTGAGGCTCCTTCAAGGTCAAAAGGTACAAACCAGTGATTGAGAATGATAGCTGAAATAGAAATTGAATTGCCAGTGTTTCATGGGTCTGATTGAGAAGCTCTTTGAACCACACGAGGCATGAACCAGAGTTTTGTGAACTAGGTAGGGATCTTTTGGTTAAGTTTTAGTATTTGCTGCAAACTTGGTTCAGCTTTATTTCCTGAGCAAAAATTGGTGAGCAGAGGATGAAAACGCAATAATGACGTTTTTGGACTATCCAGAGGTTAATGTTGCGTCAAAAAAGTTGCATGTCAAGCAGTTATAAAAAGAAATACTTGCATTTATAAAGTACCTTTCATGACAAAACTACATCCCAAAGCACTTTACAGCCAATAAAATACATCTGAAGTGTGGTCACTGTTGTAATGTAGGAAGCACAACAGTCAATTTGCACACAGCAAGCTCCCACAAACAGCAATGTGGTAATAATCAGATCATCTGTTTTTGTGGTATAGATTGAGGGATAAATATTGGCCCAGATCTTTTATATCCACCTGAGAGAGCAGATGGGGCGTTAGTTTAATGTCTCAGCTGAAAGTCAATACTTCCAACAGTGCAGTACACCCTCAGTACTGTACTAGAGTGTCATCCTTGACTTATTATGCTATAATCCTGGAGTGGGATATAAACCCACAACCTTCTAACTCAGAAATAAGAGTGCTACCAACTGAGACACAACTAACGCTAGCGGAAAAATAAGTGAATTAACTCGCCGTAGGCACTTATGGTTGGAATTCCAGTGAAAGCATCTACTGGTTATGAGAGATGGGGAGATTATTGTGAAATTTAAACTCTGGAGCCTACTTTTTTTTTTAAGATCTCCATCCGTATGCATTTATTAATTTGGCCCGGAGGAACGTGTTACTGTCAGCATGTAGTTTGTGGAGCACAAGGAATATTTGGTGTTTGTGATTAGCTTCAGGATATTGCACAAAGAGAGGAGAGTTGGCAAAGATTTATCTGTTGTAGTATGACAACATGTCACAATTTTCAAGTAGTTTTCACACGCATGTGCGAATTAGTCCTGGCAAGCTGGGTGCTGACGTAGGCTGTGCACGCGCAGCACCATACTGGCAGCAAGAGTCTGTTCTGTGCATGTGCGAAGCTGGGAGCGCTCTGGTGATGTTGGCGCTGGGCTGCATTGTCAGGAGTCACTTTGAATTAGGCTGTAGTACAGCCTTTGTTTCATTATAGTAAAGACAGATGTTCCATATTTTATAACAGATAGATTTAGGCTTTGCATTACTTTTAAACAGCTCATTGTACTTTTCTTACCTGTCTCAGAACTTGTCACTGATTCTTAAAGTGTGAATTAAGTAGCTAATGAAAAGCTGACAAATTCTGAGAATCTGGACCTTGATGCCATCTCACACCTAAAGACTAAATTGCATGCAATCACTTTCCTGACTGCCAGGGAATGTTCCAACCATTAAATTTATCCCTCAGATAATATTTTTCTCATACATTCGTGGATGTGAGCGTTGCTGGCAAAGCCAGCATTTAGTGACATCCTAGATTATTGGCCGAGCAAGCCACTCAGTTGTCAAGGGCAATTAGGGATGGGCAACAAATGCTGGTCTTGCCAGCAATGCTCACATTCCACAAAATAAAAAAAAACTTACAGTCCATTCGTTTCCATTCTTTGTAGCTGTTCGATACAACTGAGTGACTTTCTAGGCAACTTCAGAGGGCAGTAAAGAGTCAACCACTTTGGTGTGAGTCTGGAATCACATTTAGGTCACCCAGGTAAGGATAATAGGTTTCCTTTCCTTAAGGATATTACTGAACTAGTTGAGTTTTTAACAACAGCTTATGTTCTCTTTACTGATATGTTCCCCCTCCCCTCCCCACCCGCCCCCCCCAGATTATCTTGATAAAACTGAATTCATTTACTATGCTGGAATTTGAACTCACATCTTCTGGATTACTAGTCCAATAAAATAACCTGTGCCGTGCAGTAGAATGTGAGTGCATCATAGTCAATCACTGTTCATGTTAAATATTTGCTGAAATATTGGGCAATGAAATATCAGAAGAATGTATTATGTTTGGATGGTACAACTGCACAGTGCAACATCACGCCATTTGACTTTGTCCTTGGTCTAAATTTAACGCCTGAAGGATTTGCTTGTCAAAAGTATTTGTTTTCTGTATGAATAACATAGAAACATAGAAAATAAGAGCAGGAGTAGGCCATTTGGCCCTTCAAGCCTGCTCCTCCATTCATTATGATCATGGCTGATCATCCAACTCAGTAACCTGTTCCCGCTTTCACCCCATATCCTTTGATCCCTTTCGCCCCAAGAGCTATATTTTTTTAAAATTCATTCACGGGATGTGGGCGTCGCTGGCCAGGCCAGCATTTATTGCCCATCCCTAATTGCCCTTGAGAAGGTGGTGGTGAGCTGCCTTCTTGAACCGCTGCAGTCCATGTGGGGTACGTACACCCACAGTGCTGTTAGGAAGGGAGTTCCAGGATTTTGACCCAGCGACAGTGAAGGAACGGTGATATAGTTCCAAGTCAGGGTGGTGTGTGACTTGGAGGGGAACTTGCAGGTGGTGGTGTTCCCATGTATTTGCTGCCCTTGTCCTTCAAGTTGGTAGAGGTCGCGGGTTTGGAAGGTGCTGTCGAAGGAGCCTTGGTAACTCCTTCTTGAAAACATACAATGTTTTGGCCTCAACTGCTTTCTGTGGTAGCGAATTCCATAGGCTCACCACTCTCTGGGTGAAGAAATTTCTCCTCATCTCAGTCCTGACAGGCTTACCCCGTATCCTTAGACTATGGCCCCTGGTTCTGGACTCCCCCACCATCGAGAACATCCTTCCTGCATCTACCCTCTCAAGTGCTGTTAGAATTTTATAGGTTTCTATGAGATCCCCCCTCACTCTTCTGAACTCCAGTTAGGAGGTCTTCACAGCTTCCTTGTTGGCCTCTGCAAACTCCTTGCTATTTTATCACACACTTGTCACGGAGGCTATAAAATTCCAAAACTGCAAGAAAGAAACTGGGAGTGAAAGTCTGATCCCGGGGACTCAATTCATCTCTTGACAGTTCCCTATCACCTCCCGCCCCCTCCCCTCCCCTCCCCTCCACACTCCTGTGCCCCCCACCCCCCACCCTCACATTTATACGTAATGTCATGGGAGATCTGTAAGGGTTTTTCAAATAAAGAAAGCATCAGTAGAAGAGGAAGAGAGTACAGTCAGTGCATACAATGCATATATCCTTTTGAATGTATCATTTTTGAAAAGTTAATTTATGAGCATTTTTTGCTGCATATTCATGCTGAGAATTGCACATTAAACAACAAGGGAAATATTAAGTATGTAGTTTTGCAGTCCATATTCCAAGTTCTTACCTTTGCAAATGGCAAAGTTAATGTACTGAAATATACCTAATGTAAATAAAATACTCTGAAGTTGTTTAGGTTGCCATAAATGGGCTGGAATTTTACACTGGGCGGACGGGAGCCGGACTCCGACGGAAATGTCGGTGCTGAACCCGCTTCCACCCAGCCTGGGGATCCGTCCCGTATTTTACGGATCCCCAGGCTTTAATTGGCCCGAGGCGGGACTTCCACCCACTTGAGGGAGGAGGTCCCGCCTCAGTGAGCTGCCGGCCAATAAGCGGGCTGATAGCTCTAAGTCTCAGCAGCGCCACCGGGAGTGGTGGCCACTGCTGGGACTGCAGCCCAGCCGACTGAGGAGGATACCAAGGAACCGGTACTGAAGGTAAGTTTGGGTTACCTCACCAGGGGAATCGGTCATGCCCTGGTGAGGCTAGGGTGGCCGTTTGGGGGGGAGGGGGTCTTGGATCCCGGGGTTGGGTTGGGAGGCGGGGGCGGCCCTCAATTGGGCACCCTGTGCCCGATTGCCAGCCCCCCCACCCCCCACCAGGGTGCGAAAAGGCCGGCAGCTATAGCTGGCCGCCTTTCACGTCCCCAGGACGCCTGCTTGCCATGGGTAAAATACCCGAGGAGGCGGGCGAGGGCCCTTAAGTGGCCATTAAGTCACCACTTAAGGGTCTTGATTGGCCTCGGGCCTTCTCACCACCCGCGCCCTCCCCCCACCACCCCCCCGCCGGACCTCTGTAAACTTGGTCGGAGGTGAAATCGGGGCGGTTAGGCCTCCCAGAGCCTACCACTCAATCTTACGCCGCCCCATGCCACCATCCGACCAGCTGGGGCGGCGTAAAATTACGGCATGGTCTCCACTATTTTGACAAGAAGACAATTTACTTTGTACTGTGGGAAGCCCAATTTGTGATCTTCTTGAATTTACACTATCTATGGGTAAAGGAGAGGCTTGCATTTATATAGCGCCTTATATTCCTTTAAAGTCCAGGTAATTTAAAATGCAGGGATCCCTGTTATATGGGAAAACTCAGCTGCCATGTTGTGCTTAGCAATATCCCACCAACAGTAATGAGATAAGTAATCAGTTTGTTTTCAGGCAGGAACATTAGTAATGGCAGCATCCCAGTTCGTACTGATGTAAGGGGTTCATTTAACCTTTACTGCCCTATTTGAACTGTTGCCTGTTAGGCAAAAAAAAGTTTTTGTACTACTACAGCTGACACAAGAGTCTCCTGACAGACCCATATCCTCCTGTATTAGGTTCCTAAATGCACTGATCCAGACCAATATGCTGGCATCTTGAGCACCCACAAGCACGCAACTCCTCATGACACATAGCTGCATCACTGCACGGTGGTCCAGTCTCTGAAGAATCTGGATACAGCCTGGAACAAAATAGCATTGTCAGCATGGAAGAGTGGGGTAAGCACAACACTCTCCCAATAGGAAAAGGGAGGCGATGGGGTGGGGAGTCTGCTGTTGGTGCACCTTTGCTGATGGTTGTGAAGGCGAATCCTTGAGAAACAGGTTCTGCCACAAATGAAGCTGCCAAGTGATGCTGTGAGCTGTTATTTTTGACATTGGCACCTGTTGCCAAGCTGCTGTAGCTACTGTTCGTCATGGTAGCGCATGCCAGTCCACAGGATGTGTCGCCATTTCCCTCTTTCGCCAGCCAGTGACTCCCAGGTGCGATAGTCAACATTAGGCCCTTCGTGTCATGCTTGCAAGCAGCCTTGAAGAGGAGCTTTGGTCGCCCCACTGGTCATCTGGCCCCGGCTACCTCACCATACAGAAGGTCCTTGGGTATGTGACCGTCTTGCATCCTGCGAACGTGTCCAATCCACTGAAGCTGCCTCTGTATGATTAGTGCTTGGGAGCATTGCCCTTGAGAGGACTGCTGCATTTTGTCCTGCCAGGATATACCCGTAATACATTGCAGACAGTGAAGTTGGAAACCATTGAGTTTCTTTTCCTGCATTGAGATTGAGTTATGCAGTGTTGTCTCAAGGATTTCAGCAGCGTGATGATGAAACTGTGCCCGCTGAACTGAAGAACGGGCAAGAATAATATAGATTCTGTCTTTCCGAATAGAACTCTCTGGAGAGAGGATTTTGAGTGCTAAATACCAGGGTAACAATAGTGGTGGTGCTGTCGTGGAATTAATTAGCGGTGATGATTTAAAATTATTGCACTGTAAGCATATTGTACAGAATTAACCCAAATTGGATTTCCCCATACCCCCTCGTCATATTGATACCAAAATATTAGATGCTCTCAGTGACGATATTAATGTGGTTGAATGGCCTACTCCTGAAGCAAATTGGATGAGCACTTGAAGGAACTAAACTTGCAGGGCTATGGGGATCGAGCAGGGGAGTGGGACTGACTGGATTGCTCCATGGAGAGCCGGCATTGACTCGATGGGCCGAATGGCCTCCTGCTGTGCCATAAATGACTCAATAATCCAAGAGCAATGAGAGACAGTTTGGATTTTCCACTAAACTATTAATTAAAAGCAGGTTCCTGTTTACAAATTTCATTTTGCTGCAGAAGTCCAAGCTATGTTTAGCTTGGACTGTAGCTTTAAGACAGTTTTAATTTACATCATCACTTGGCTGATAATCTGCTGGATGGGATGCCACACCCTGCCCAATTGTTTTCCCCTTTGAAAGTAGGCAGTAAAGACAAAAATCTCCACCAACAAGTCCAACTGCTGTGGTAGAGTTCATGTGGTTTGTGTTCTGAAAGGAGCAGTCCATGTTGCGGAGTTCTCAGTTCCAAGAAAACAAGGAAAACTGGGGGTTATTTTGGTGAAAGTATAAAAAGAGACACTGAGTGGGTGCTGTGCTAAAATTACACACATGTTTGAAAAGTCATCCACTGAAAGAGATCATTTATCTGACTTTAAAAAATTTTTGTTCCAATTTATTTATGACTTTTGAACATGATTCTATTCAAATTTATATAAAGTCTTGTTTGCGTGTATTTGGCAGGTACTGCAACAGCTGAGTTTAGACAGATGCTGTGGACGTGACTTTGTTCAATGCACCACGGCTCTGCCCTTTACACCTGCATTACAGGATGCTACACAGCTGTGCTGGGGCCCATGTCATGAGGAATCCTGCTCTCCAAGTGAAATTCTCTTCCCCACTATCGTTTGGCATAATTGGGCACTTTAAGTCGAGGTCAGTGGCGAGCACCATCACTTCGCTGCTGATTGTACAATCCACGCCATTTACTTTCATTGTGTTTGCCAAGCAGGTGCAGGTTTTCTAAAAAAATTGCCCAACTTTAGATAAAAATATTCCTTTCTTTCACATGTAATTTTTCTAAATTGTTAGAAGTTTTACTCATTTGACAGGGCAGGAGCAGAGAAGATGTTTCCACTTCTGGGGGAGTCCAAAACAAAGGGCCATAAATATAAGACAGTCACTAATAAATCCAGTAATGATACAGGAGAAACCCAGAGAGTGATGAGAATGTGGAACTCGCTGCCCCATGGAGCAGTTGAGGTGAATAGCATAAATGCATTTAAGGGGAAGCTAGTTAAACACATGAAGGATAAAAAATATGCAGCTGAGGTTAGATGTATTAGAGTAGGAGGAGGTTTGTGTGGAGCATAAACACTGGCATCGAGCAGTTGGGCCGAATGGCCTGTACCTGTGCTGTAAATTCAATGTAATCCTGCCCATTTAATTTATATCACAACTGCAGCTTCAGTGTGAACTGAAATGGAGGAGGGATTTTTGCTGCGTTTCCCTCCACAGTCGAGTCAGGTTCTAACACTCAGGATGTACACAACAACATCTAGAAAAGCCATGCATCGCCACTACAGTTACAGTGTAAATGCTGTTAATTGTGTATCAATTGCAGGTCAGCTCGTGCCTCTAAGTCGAAGGTTATGGGTTTGAGTCCCACTTCAGGACTTGAGCACAACAATCTAGGCTGACCCTTCAATGCAGCACTGAAAGAATGCTGGATTGTCAGATATACGATCATTGGGGGAGGCAGTGGTGGAGTGGTAATGTCACTGGACTACGAATCCAGAGCCCATACTAATACTCTGGGAACACAGGTCCAAATCCCACCATAGCATATGATGAAATCTGAATTCAATTAATAAACCTGGAATTAAAAGCTAGTCAATTGTTGTTAAAAACCCATCTGGTTCACTGATGCCCTTCAGGGAAGGAAATCTGCTGTCCTTACCTGGTCTGGCCCAGATGTGACTCCAGGCCCACAGCAATGTGGTTGACTTTTAAATGGCCAAGCAAGCCACTCAGTTCAAGGACAATTAGGGATGGGCAATAAATGCTGGCCTAGCCAGAAAAACCCACATCCCACAAAAAAATAAAAAAAAATGCAAGTGGAGGGTGTTAATTGGGGTGTTATTTGAGCACTTATAAGCGGCACAGTGGTGCAGTGGCTAGCACCTCAGCCTCACAGCTTCAGAAACCTGGGTTCGGTTCTCGGTATTACCTGTGCAGAGTTTGCAAGTTCTCCCTGTGACTGTGTGGGTTTTCTCTAGGTGCTCCAGTTTCCTCCCACGTGCCAAAGACTTGTGGGTTGATAGGTAAATTGGCCATTGTAAAAAAATTGCCCCTAGCGCAGTTAGGTGGTAGGGGATGTGAGAGAGAAAATGGGATTAATGTAGGATTAGTATAAATGGGTGGTTGATGGTTGGCATGGACTCATTGGGCCTGTTTCAGTGCTGTATCTCTCTATAACACTGAGACTGATGAAAGGTTTGAGTGAGGAGCTGCATGTTTGTAATCTTTTTCCTGTGTACAATAGGTGTGAAACTGAGTAAGGATAGGCTCCAGCATTATCATAAGAAGATCATAAGATCATAAGAACTAGGAGCAGGAGTAGGTCGTCCGGCCCCTTGAGCCTGCTCCGCCATTCAATAAGATCATGGCTGATCTTTTCGTGGACTCAGATCCTCTTACCCGCGCTCCCACCGTATCCCTTAATTCCTTTATTGTTCAAAAAGATATCTACCTTAGCTTTAAAGACGTTTACTGAAGAAGCGTCAACTACTTCACTGGGCAAGGAATTCCATAGATTAACAACCCTCTGGGTGAAGAAGTTCTTTCTTAATTCAGTCCTAAATCTGCTCCCTCTAATCTTGAGGCTATGCCCTCTTGTCCTAGCTTCACCTGCCAGTGGAAACATCCTCTCTACTTGTATCTTATCTATTCCCTTCATGATTTTATATGTTCCTATAAGATCCCCCCTCATTCTTCTGAACTCCAATGAATATAATCCCAATCTACTCAGTCTCTCCTCATATGCCAACCCCCTCAACTCCGGAATCAACCTAGTGAACCTCCTCTGCACCCTCTCCAGTGCCAGTATATCCTTTCTCAAGTGAGGAGACCAAAACTGCACACAGTACTCCAGGTGCGGCCTCACCAGTACCTTATACAGCTGCAACATAACCTCTCTGCTTTTAAACTCAATCCCTTTAGCAATGAAGGACAAAATTCCATTTGCCTTCCTAATTACTTGCCGTACCTGCAGACCAACCTTCTGCGATTCATGCACAAGGACACCTAGGTCCCTCTGCATAGCAGCATGCTGCAACTGTTTACCATTCAAGTAATAATCCTTTTTCCTGTTACTCCTACCAAAATGAATGACTTCACATTTACTAACATTGTATTCCATCTGCCAGACCTTTGCCCACTCACTCAATGTATCTATGTTCCTCTGCAAAGTTTCACAATCATCTGCACACTTTGCTCTGCCACTCATCTTAGTGTCATCTGCAAACTTTGACACCCTACACGTGGTCCCCAACTCCAAATCATCTATATAAATTGTAAATAATTGCGGTCCCAACTCCGATCCCTGAGGCACACCACTAGTGACTGATTGCCAACCAGAATAGCACTCATTTATCCCCACTCTCTGCTTCCTGTTCATCAACCAATCCTCTATCCATGCTAATACTTTACCCCTGACGCCATGCATCCTTATCTTATGCAGCAGCCTCTTGTGCGGCACCTTGTCGAAGGCCTTTTGGAAATCTAGGTACACCACATCCACTGGGTCCCCATTGTCCACCTTGCTCGTAATGTCATCATAGAATTCCAAAAGATTTGTCAAGCATGACCTGCCCTTCATGAACCCATGCTGTGTCTGCCCAACGGGACAATTTCTATCGAGATGCCCTGCTATTTCTTCCTTGATGATAGACTCAAGCATCTTCCCCACTACAGAGGTTAAGCTAATCGGTCTATAATTCCCCATCTTTTGTCTACCTCCCTTTTTAAACAGTGGCGTCACATCTGCTGTTTTCCAATCTGCTGGGACTACCCCAGAGTCCAGCGAATTTTGGAAAATTACCGTCAGTGCACCTGCTATTTCTCCCGTCATCTCTTTTAGAACCCTGGGATGCATTCCATCAGGGCCAGGAGACTTATCAATCCTTAGTTCTATTAGCTTGCCCAACACTACCTCTTCCGTAATAATGATTGTTTCCAGGTCCTCACCTACGTTCGTCTCTTTGTCAATTACTGGCATGTTATTAATGTCCTCCACTGAGAAGACCGATACAAAATACCTGTTCAATGCCTCGGCCATTTCATCATATCCCATAACTAAATTCCCCTTCTCATCCTCTAAAGGACCAACGTTTACTTTAACCACTGTTTTTCGTTCTATATATTTATAGAAACTTTTGCTATCTGTCTTTATTTTCTGTGCTAGCTTTTTCTCATGTTCCATCTTACTTTTCTTTATAGCTCTTTTTGTAGCTTTCTGCTGACCTTTAAAGTTTTCCCAATCTTCTAGTTTCATGCTGCTTTTGGCCACTTTGTATGCCTTCTTTTTCAATTTGATAGCCTTCCTTATTTCCTTAGACACCCATGGCAGATTACCCCTTTTCTTCCAGTCCTTCCTTTTCACTGGAATATACTTTTGCTGAGCACTTTGAAAAATTGCTTTGAAAGTCCTCCACTGCTCATCAACTGACAATCTTTGTCTCGTTCCACAACAGGCTTTCTGGAGTTTAACAAATACAACCTTAGTTTGGTCCATTGAACATTCGTACACTCAGAATCCAGTCTGATGATCTCTGTTCTTTGTCCTAGAGCTCCCACTCCTGGTAAATAATGGTGAAGCCTTCAGTACTGTGCCACTCCTAACCAATAAATCGTTGCTTGGTTTTACAGTTATGTTTATGGGGTGAGCCAGTATAAAAAGACCCTCACATCCACTTTGCTTTTCTAGACCTTTCAATTAGTTTAGATTGATTAAATCTACATTTTAGATTATTGAAGGTGATTTTAAACATTCATCCACGCAGGCTGGAGATTATTCATCATTGTGATCAGAAGCCTGCCTTTTCCAATCATCCATTCATTCTGATACAAGATAAGATCTTAATACTTTTTTTTATTTGTGGGGCTGCTGACTTTGCAGTGTGATGCTAGGTATATAGGCTGTACGTCCCAAAGACTGGCGGACCCTATCAAACAGCATGTCCCTTCCATGTTCGCAATGGGCAAGGTACGGGCTGTACCCAACCAGCTCGTGCTTGCAAAACTCAAAACACAGTGTCCAACATTAGATGTGATTCCGCGATTGGACAGCATTTGCGAGATAATCCTCAGTGTGCTAAGAATTACGCTGACAACCAATTTAAGATTGTCAGTAGGGCTCGTGGTGTGGCGCATTTGCACGTACTGGAAGCTACATATATTAATACACAGGATCGTGTTCTTTGTAAACAGAAAGAACATGTACACACATTGTGCCTGTTGCAGTTGAACAAAATAAGTGACAGCCATTCGCTGGTTCACTCCTCAGGGCAATGCCTTGACTAATCAGAGTCGAGCTGCCTGGTTTAAATTTCAAACAAAGCTTGGCAGTTAACTGTCTGTCATCATAAACTGGTGCATTCTCCATGGCAACACCTCTACCAATCAGAGTTCACTTACCAACAAATCAGCACTCTCTTCTCATACAGTATAATGTTGTTGTTTTGCCTTACATTGGTATTCTTGCAGATTGTCCTGATGAGTGCAAGACGAAAACCTTTGACAACATGTCTCTATTTTCAGCATTACTCAAGTTCTGTACTACCAAATGACTAGAAGTCAAGCTATTTGGTCCAATTTTCTGTGTTATGGTCAGCATCACAGTTATACAGCTGAAAAATTATACAACTGCGATAATGAAGTATGTGAGGGGAGAACACTGGTGGAGGGAATGGAGACTTACCTGCAGCTGACCTTTAAAGGTGTGCACCCAATTAAAGAGAAGTGTCAGAATAAGGGGACAGGAATTCTTACAGCCTCAGAAAAGCCTCAGAAGATGTTACAATCCATTGGCAACCTTTCTCAAGGCTGAAAGGAAAAGAGTTAAGACCTGACAAGTAAATATGAAGGGGAACGAAACCAAACGTTCCAGCACGAGTCTGCAAGTAGAGCAGCCCTGCACCCCATTTGATGACAAATGAATAGAGGTGATTCTGTATGAGTTAAGTGCAAGGCTGTTGTCAATGTGTCCCTTCAGTGGTGCCATTGTCCTAGGTCAATGTTAAAGCATACTGACAAGCAGGAGCCAAGTTCAGGCTGCAGCTGACCAATGCAGTCACTGGATGCGCCAGTTCGATGCTGCATGATAGCTGCAGCAGATTGGCGCGATTCTGCATCTGGCTCATTGCTGACCCAAAGCCCATGAAGATAATTTCCCAACGGCACTGCCAAATGGGAGTACCAGAGCCTACCAATATGGACACAAGCATCTTGATGGGCGGGGTTAATCACAGCACACTCGCTGTTGATCATTCCAGAAAATTCATATTGCAACTGAAGGCGTGATGTACTGCAATTGAGCAGCAACGAGGTGGAGAGGTTAGGAACATAGAAACTTGTAGATGAATAGGGCGGCACAGTGGCGCAGTGGTTAGCACCGCAGCCTCACAGCTCCAGCAACCTGGGTTCAATTCTGGGTACTGCCTGTGTGGAGTTTGCAAGTTCTCCCCGTGTCTGTGTGGGTTTTCGCCGGGTGCTCAGGTTTCCAGCCAAAGACTTGCAAGTTGATAGGTAAATTGGCCATTATAAATTGCCCTCAATGCAGCCCAGCCTCTACCAGTCATGGATGAGCTGGACATACAGCCAACCAAATCGGAACTCAGTGATGCCATTGATTCCCTAGCCAGCGGAAAAGCCCCTGGGAAGGACAGCATTACCCCTGAAATAATCAAGAGTGCCAAGCCTGCTATACTCTCAGCACTACATGAACTGCTATGCCTGTGCTGGGACGAGGGAGCAGTACCCCAGGACATGCGCGATGCCAACATCATCACCCTCTATAAAAACAAAGGTGACCGCGGTGACTGCAACAACTACCGTGGAATCTCCCTGCTCAGCATAGTGGGGAAAGTCTTTGCTCGAGTCGCTCTGAACAGGCTCCAGAAGCTGGCCGAGCGCGTCTACCCTGAGGCACAGTGTGGCTTTCGTGCAGAGAGATCGACTATTGACATGCTGTTCTCCCTTCGTCAGATACAGGAGAAATGCCGTGAACAACAGATGCCCCTCTACATTGCTTTCATTGATCTCACCAAAGCCTTTGACCTCGTCAGCAGACGTGGTCTCTTCAGACTACTAGAAAAGATCGGATGTCCACCAAAGCTACTAAGTATCATCACCTCATTCCATGACAATATGAAAGGCACAATTCAACATGGTGGCTCCTCATCAGAGCCCTTTCCTATCCTGAGTGGTGTGAAACAGGGCTGTGTTCTCGCACCCACACTTTTTGGGATTTTCTTCTCCCTGCTGCTTTCACATGCGTTCAAATCCTCTGAAGAAGGAATTTTCCTCCACACAAGATCAGGGGGCAGGTTGTTCAACCTTGCCCGTCTAAGAGCGAAGTCCAAAGTACGGAAAGTCCTCATCAGAGAACTCCTCTTTGCTGACGATGCTGCTTTAACATCTCACACTGAAGAATGCCTGCAGAGTCTCATCGACAGGTTTGCGTCTGCCTGCAATGAATTTGGCCTAACCATCAGCCTCAAGAAAACGAACATCATGGGGCAGGATGTCAGAAATGCTCCATCCATCAATATTGGCGACCACGCTCTGGAAGTGGTTCAAGAGTTCACCTACCTAGGCTCAACTATCACCAGTAACCTGTCTCTAGATGCAGAAATCAACAAGCGCATGGGTAAGGCTTCCACTGCTATGTTCAGACTGGCCAAGAGAGTGTGGGAAAATGGCGCACTGACACGGAACACAAAAGTCCGAGTGTATCAGGCCTGTGTGCTCAGTACCTTGCTCTACGGCAGCGAGGCCTGGACAACGTATGCCAGCCAGGAGCGACGTCTCAATTCATTCCATCTTCGCTGCCTTCGGAGAATACTTGGCATCAGGTGGCAGGACTATATCTCCAACACAGAAGTCTTTGAAGCGGCCAACATCCCCAGCTTATACACACTACTGAGTCAGCGGCGCTTGAGATGGCTTGGCCATGTGAGCCGCATGGAAGATGGCAGGATCCCCAAAGACACATTGTACAGTGAGCTCGCCACTGGTATCAGACCCACCGGCCGTCCATGTCTCCGTTATAAAGACGTCTGCAAACGCGACATGAAATCGTGTGACATTGATCACAAGTCGTGGGAGTCAGTTGCCAGCATTCGCCAGAGCTGGCGGGCAGCCATAAAGACAGGGCTAAATTGTGGCGAGTCGAAGAGACTTAGTAGTTGGCAGGAAAAAAGACAGAGGCGCAAGGGGAGAGCCAACTGTGCAACAGCCCCAACAAACAAATTTCTCTGCAGCACCTGTGGAAGAGCCTGTCACTCCAGAATTGGCCTTTATAGCCACTCCAGGCGCTGCTTCACAAACCACTGACCACCTCCAGGCGCGTATCCATTGTCTCTCGAGATAAGGAGGCCCAAAAGAAAGAATAAATTGCCCCTAGTATAGATAGGTGGTAGGGGAATATAGGGACAGGTGGGGATGTGGTAGGAATATGGGATTAGTGTAGAATTAGTATAAATGGGTGGTTGATGGTCGGCACAGACTCGGTGGGCTGAAGGGCCTGTTTCAGTGCTGTATCACTATAAAAAAAAAATTAAAGATCAAGGCCCAACCAGATCACCTTCTACCCTCCTGGTAGTCACAGGATGCAATGATAATTGAGTTGATGACTTTTTAAAATTTATTCATGGGATGTGGGCGTCGCTGGTCAGGCCAGCATTTATTGCCCATCCCTTATTGCCCTTGAGAAGGTGGTGGTGAGCTGCCTTCTTGAACCGCTGCAGTCCATGTGAGGTAGGTATACCCACAGTGCTGTTAGGAAGGGAGTTTGACCCAGCGACAGTGAAGGAATGGCGATATAGTTCCAAGTCAGGATGGTGTGTAACTTAGAGGAGAACTTGCAGGTGGTGGTGTTCCCATGCATTTTCTTCCCTTGTCCTTCTAGGTGGTAGAGGTCGCGGGTTTGGAAGGTGCTATCTAAAGAGCCTTGGTGTGTTGCTGCAGTGCATCTTGTAGATGGTACACACTGCTGCCACTGTGTGTCGGTGGTGGAGGGAGTGAATGTTCGTGGATGGGGTGCCAATCAAGTGGGCTGATTTGTCCTGGATGGTGGCAAGCTTCTTGAGTGTTGTTGGAGCTTCACCCATCCAGGCCAGTGGAGAGTATTCCGTCACACTCCTGACTTGTGCCTTGTAGGTGGTGGACAGGCTTTGGGGAGTCAGGAGGTGAGTTATTCATCACAGGATTCAGAACCTCTGACCTGCTCTTGTAGCCACAGTATTTATATGGCTACTCCAGTTCGGTTTCTGGTCAATGGTAACCCGTAGGATGTTGATAGTGGAGGATTCAGCAATTGTAATGCCATTGAATGTCAAGGGGAGATGGTTAGATTCTCTTTTGTTGGAGATGGTCATCACCTGGCACTTGTGTGGTGCGAATATTACTTGACTAATTTTGAAGACCAGTTCTGATGAAGGGTCACTGACCTGAAACGTTATTCTGCTTCTCTGTCCACAGATGCTGCCAGACCTGCTGAGTATTTCCAGCATTTCTTGTTTTTACTTGACTAATCATAGCCGTCAATCTCTCTCCATTAGTCTACAACAGAACCAGAGATGACAGGAAAACCCCAGTGGGTGAGAGCTTTGGGAATCAATGGTCCATGGTCATCTGTCATCCCAAGCACGCTACACTCACCACACATTATGTTAGGTTAAAGTACAGAATTCATATGTGGAGGCCCTGATGACTGAATTCCCTACTATTGATGGTGGAGCAGAGAGAGAGTCAAACACACTTTAGATCGGAGTCAGAAGAGCAAAGGCTACATGCTCGGCATAGAATTGGAGGGGATCACTGAGGGAGAAACGGTGAGGTCCAGAGTGATCTGAAAGTGAGGGGATGGATTTTAATATGGTGAAGGGCAGGATATTGTACTGCTATTAGTACTGGTCATGTCCTGTCTACGCTTAAACAAAATCAAATTTAAGATGGTTCGCTATCGAAGGTCAAACATCAGTCCTGAAATTCCTATTCCCAGATGAATGCAACAAGGACACAAGTCTGGCCGGGCTCTGGGCAGTTGTGGGAGGGGGTGGTGGTGTTGGTGGGGGTCACAGAAATTGACGTGGGACCTGATTCTGCCGAGTCTCCACGCCTTTTTCTAAGCATAGTAAAATATCAACAGGAGTAGTGAGTGTGGGCACTTCTTGCATTCTGACCTCATTGAAAATGGTGAGACTGGTGGAGTGACTTTTTAAAAATTTGTTCATGGGATGTGGGCAAGGCCAGTATTTGTTGCCCATTCCTAATTGCTCTCGAGAATCCAATGGTGAGCCACGTTCTTGAACTACTGCGTTCTGTGTGGCATAGTGCTGTTAGGAAGGGAGTACCAGGATTTTGACCCAGTGACAGTGAAGGAACAGCAATACAGTTCCAAGTCATGATAGCGTGTGACTTAGAGGGTAATTTTCAGGTGGTGGTGTTCCCATGCACCTTCTGCCCTTGTCCTTCTAGCTGGTAGAGGTCGTGAGTTTGATATATCTCACTGGTTCTGCCTGTGCGTGAAGAAAGCACATGGAGCCCAACTCACTACACCATGGTGGCAACAACAATAGGGTGGGGGGGGGGCTTAATGCCAATTGCCATTAGGGAAGTGTCAATAGATAATTTCAAGCAGCATTTCATTAAAAAATCCTGCCTGCTTGCCTCCACCGCAAATGGAGCAGCACCATGCTGCTCCGATTGCCTGGGAGACCCCACCACCACCGCCTCTCACCACCTTGCAGGCGCCTACCCTTCTAATGCTAATAAATCTGTCCCTAAGATTTGTAAGTGCTGCTCCACTGCATTTCCATCAGAGGAAGGGATTTCAATGTTTTTCAGTCCCTACCTGTTTATTCGGGATGTTACTATGCAGTTGCCATTTAGCCAGCAAGTGGCACTGCATTCCATTATTATCACTGATAGGATGTGAGTGGCTGCGTTCTAGCCAATTTGGAACATGCAGAACAGAGAGCTCAGGAGACCGGTTCAGTTCCAGGCAGTACCTGGGTGGTCTTACAATCGCAACTGGATTCTTGTGGGGATGCTTTGAAAGTTAGTTGTGGCTCAGTGGCATTTTGGAAATCGTGCAATATGATGGTAAATTGGGAAGTAGGAGCTGAGAGTTTAATCATATGACAAATCCTGTGTTTTCTCCATTTTTTTCTGCTGCCCCTTGCACACTTCGAAGAAAATGGTCAACAGACAGAGGATAGTTGCAGAAGGATTTGGGGAAATTATAATACATGATGTGAAGAGCTTGACGTCATTTTAGGACATAAGGAAATGTCGATATTGATAAAGTATCTCTGATAACGGATTTGTCCCTTTTAAATTTTGCTTACAACAAATGTCAGTCTGGGTGATCACACAACAGCACTAGAAGACTCATGGAGACAATGGCCCCGGTATTTATTGGGGAGCCATGGAAGGTGCGGGGTGCATGGTTTTAACGGGAGAATCTCAGTATAATTTGTTTCTTCTGTTTCGTGCCTGGCGGCCAGTCGCTGGCCAGGAAAATCACCGACAGGAGGTCGCAGCCGAGATTGAGCAGCAATCCTATAAAAAGCACTTACTCTGGGGAGCTGTTAGCTCCAGCCTCCACTTCACTCCCCAGTTTCCCCCGAGCCCTGGGAATGCCGTCGGCTCAAAGCAGATTCCCAACTGCACTGTGGAGACATGATTTAAGAATGTTAATGTAGTATCCCATCTCTCGCTCACCATGAAACCTGCTCCCATAAAAACAAAGTAGACGGCTGGTTAGGGACACGTTCCCTGTTTTTAATACATTTTAGCACCATCCTGGCCTGTTCTTGGTTGGTGTGGGAGGTGAGGTGAGTTAATATCGAGGCCAAACTGTCTGTTACAAAAGTCAGGAAGGTTTTGATTGCAAACTGGTTGCCTGCTTGCTTTGTTCTCTGAATGATCCATTGAATCTAAAGGTGAGAAATAGATTTACAAGCAGCAGCTATTGGGTTGGCTGTGCTTCATTTTAGGTTTATGAGCGAGTGCTTCTTAGGAAATATTGGCTGCTTAATTATCAGTTTATTGAATCAAGTAAATCTCTGGGTTGGCGACTTTTTGGTTTCTTATATCTGAACTTTTAACTTTAAATGCTACAAGAGTTATATCCCAACTCAGTAAGCATTTCCCACCTTTTACATCTTCTGCACATCTGATGGATGTTATGAGAGATACATGTTTGATTTTTTTCATTCATGATTGAACTTTAAAGGGGAAGAATATTGTAAGTCACGGACAGTTTTGCTCCAGTTCATCAGTTCTTCTGAAGACTTTGAGATAACCCAACAAAACCATATAAGTTACTCAATGGACTCGGATCCACAGTCCAGTATTACTGACAGGAATAACAAAGAGTTGTGCTCCCAAGTTTCTTTTAATGCATTGAGGAAGTTTAGATAAAGTCCTGTAGACTACAGTCACCCATCATATTAACTATATATTGTCTTTTATGAAGAAATCTGGCACATGGTTTACAGCCTAAGCCACACTCTGCAACTTTCTAAAGTCTAGCTAATCATGAGACATATCCACAAAGCTAAACACTGTACATGTTTAGTCCCAGTGCTCACGACATCACCAGAAATTGTGCAAATAAAAAGGGTTTTCTCACAGCAGTGGTCTTTTCTTCAGAACATGAGAAATAGCTGGCAACACCCAAAATGTAACTTAAGGGTAGAAATTATGATTAGCTCTGTTGTTACACAAGCACTTAGTACAATCACTGCAAACTACTCTCTGTACTATGTAAACACAGGTATTAACTGTTAAATAAATAGCCTGTTAAAATAGCAGAGAGAAATTAAGCATTTGTACAACAACAGTGCTGATCTTAACTTGCACCTTTCGGCGTAGTAATCCAGGATCAGTTATAGAACATAGAACAGTACAGCACAGTAGAGGCCCTTCGGCCCACGATGTTGTGCCGAATCTTTAACCTACTCTAAGATCAAAGATAACTTTAACCTTGATAGACTCATGGTTTGAAGTTAGTATCAAGTCCTTTTTTTTCTGGCAGAAATAGACATCTTAGGATGTGATCAGTCTTGTGTTAACATAGTGCACTCCTTATCCAAATGTTAAGCCAATAATGTACAACACACTGTCGATGGATCAGTACCTGAGCAACTGTCATTCTTAAATGTAGAGCTCTACTGACAATACCAACAGTTTGCATTTATATAACTCCTTTAAATGTGAGAAAATGTCTCAAGGTGCCTCACAAGAGTGTAATCAGACCCGAGCCTAAGGTCATGTTAGGATCAGTGCCTAAAAGCTTGGTCGAAGAAGTAGGTTTTAGGGACCCTCTTAAAAGAGGAGAGAGCAGTAGAGAGGCACAAAGGTTTAGGGACGGAATTCTAGAGCTTAGGGCCTAGACAGCGATAGGCATCGGCTGTCAATGGTGTGATGATGGGAGTTGGGAACAAGAGGCCAGAGCTGGAGGAACGCAGAGTTATTGCGAGGTTTGTAGTGCTGGAGAGGCTTACAGAGATAAGGAGGGCGGAGGGCACAGAGTGATTTGAAAACAAGGATGAGAACTTTAAAATCAAGAATTATGGATGTCAGTGAGTGTAACAGTGATGGGTGGGCTGCCTATTAGTTAAAGCTCAGTGCTGAAAATTGAGCTCAGCTTGATTCTTGCAATGATCTGGTTAGTATTTGGCTTAAACTTCTTCAAAAATTTGCAATCTCCTTTACATAAGGATATCTGCCCTCATTGACAAACTGGCCAGTTTACAATGTCAGATTATTCTTAGAAGAACACAAAATGTACATTGAAAACAATATATTGATTCATACTTTGGACAGTTGACTCAGATCAAATATCCACTATTTATTGGCACCAAGCATTCCTGAAGCTCCTCTCACTCTCAGAATTGAAAGAGCCACTGACTTCAGATATAAGTGTGTGGGGCAAATCTCGTGTTTGCGGAGAGCTGGAGGACCTAGGTGAGATTGTTGATACAATAATGTCATGTGCAAAGGACATAGTTAGACCTTTCAATGCAACTTATTAACATGAACAGGAATAGGCCATTCTGCCCCTTGAGCCTGTTCCGCCATTCAATTAGATCATGGCTACTCTACACCTCAATCCCATTTACCCACCCTGGTTCCATTAGTCTCAATACCCATACCTAACAAAAGTCTAACAAGCAATTTTGAAATGTTCTGCCTCCTGGGCTAGAAAGCAAGCAAGAAGAGGCTGGTCAAACACATTTTTCAGGAACATAATCCCCTTTTAATAGAGGAAAATAATGTTAACAGAAATCAAGCAAGTCAGCTTCTGAAAACCTGACATAGTAAGGAACCAATCTGAATCTGGAGAAAAGCCACCTCTGTTCAATCCTGTGGCTTGTTCGAGCAAGTTTAAGTACTTCAAATGAAAAAGCGAGTTTGAGCTTTTGGAGAAGACAAAGTGTAGTGTGTCTGGCAGAGAGAGAGTGAGATAAGGAAACCAAAGGAAACATTTAAGGTTCTAGGTTAAAGGTGTTGGGGTGCAGGGAGGGGTCATGGGGTCTGGAGGGGGTTACATTGCTTAACCTTTAGATTAATGAAATATATAAAAATAACCAATAAGCCAAATTCTACAGTCAATGACTGTAAAATTCCTGCATGGCTTCTCCTGATCTCCCATCATAACTTTGTCCAAAGGTCAGTGGAAAAGCCCAGAGAAGTAGCATAAAGGGCCATTCAAACTGTCTCGCCAAGTTAGAGTAAGAAATCAGAAGGACAGCAGTAGAAAAAAAAAACACATTCAGGAGAAATCGGAGAATAGGAATGCCTATAACTGATGGAAGGGTGAATTCTAGCAAGAAGTTACATTGTTGATGAACTCCTTATCTATATTGGATAATTGCATTCAGTGGCCTGACAACTTTCCAATATCTATGTGCAATGGCCAAATAGTGGCATAGATCTGCCTAAGTTTATCCTTACAAGTCTCATGTAGTCTAAGTAGCTTTCTACATTACAACAGTGACTAAGTTCAAGGGCACTTCATTGGCTGTAAAGCATTTTGGCACATCCTGAGGTAATCTTTCGCAACGTGTGCGCTTCCTGCTAAGTGTCCTGCTGACTTGCTGTAACACTATCTCCATCCTACTTTCATTCCATGCTTTTGTTACCTCTACACCTGACTATTCCAACACACTCCTCATTGGCCTCCCACATTTTACCCTCCATAAACTTGAGGTCATCAAAACCTTTGCTGCCTGTGTCCTTACCTGTGTTAAGTCCCCTTCACCCATCACCCCTGTGCTTGCTGACCTACATTGGCTCCAAGTTAAGCAACACCTCAATTTTAAAATTCTCCCCCTTGATTTAAATCCTTCCATGGCCGCGCCCCTCCCTAACTCTTCTCTTTACTCCTTTAAGACACTCCTTAAAACCTGCCTCTTTGACTGAGCTTTTGGTCATCTGCCCTAATATCTCCTTATGTGGCTTGGTATCATTTTGCTTTATAATGCCACTGGACATTTTATTATGTTAGAGGTGCTATATAAATACAGCTTATTCTCCTTTACACCATGAGTGACAGGATCTGAAATCGGCAAGTTATTTTAAAGATATATGATCCTAATGTTTAAAAGCTTCGGGAAGGTTTAAAAACCAAGTTAAAACTAGAGCTAGTTCAGTGTGAAAAGGAACATCGGCCAGCATTATCCAGCTGCTGATCCTTCAGAATAATTATTTCTCTAGACAAAATGTGTGAAGTACAAATGTATGAACAATTGATCTTTTAACTGCAGCATTGCAAAACATCAGATTGCATAAAATAAAAGCAAAGTACTGCAGATGCTGGAAATCTGAAACAAGACAAAAAAAAGTCTGACAGCATCTGTGGAGAGAGAAGCAAGGGTTCCCCTTGATCTCACTTTCTACCCCAACAGCCTCCACATCCAGAGGCTCATTCTCCACCATTTCCACCACCTCCAGCGTGATGCACCCACCAAACGTATCTTCCCCTCCCCTCCCCTGTCAGCATTCCGAAGGGATCATTCCCTCCGCAGCACCCTGGTCCACTCCTCCATTACCTCCAACACCTCATCCTCTTCCCACGGCACCTTCCCATGCAATCGCAGGAGGTGTTTTACCTGCCCTTTTACCTCCTCTCTCCTCACTATCCAAGGCCCCAAACACTCCTTTCAGGTGAAGCAGCGATTTACTTGTACTTCTTTCAATTTAGTATACTGTATTCGCTGCTCACAATGCGGTCTCCTCTACATGGATAAAGTAACACAGACTTCCTAATTAATTTGTGCTGAGAGCATAGAGTGAGGATAGAGCATAAAATGAAACAACAAAATAAAAGCAAAATCCTGCGGATGCTGGAAATCTGAAATAAAAAAAAGGGCTGGAAATACTCAGCAGGTCTGGCAGCATCTGTGGAGAAAGAAGCAGAGTTAACGTTTTAGGTCAGTGACCTTTCATCAGAACTATGAAGGATTCTGATGAAAGGTCACAGACCTGAAACGTTAACTCTGTATCTTTCTCCACAGATGCTGCCAGACCTGCTGAGTATTTCCAGCACTTTTTGTTTTTCATATAAAATGAAACAAGTCTTATTAGACAAATTTTTGTGGTTCTGAGAATATATACAGACGAAGATGATGAAATAGCATGGAGAACATGGTGCACCCTGGCTAACAGCACATGAAGGAAGGATGACACAACATAAATGAATTGTGCAGGATGTGAAATTGAACAGACATCCTGGAGCTTTGTTCAATGCTTTCCTGAAGAGGTTAAATGGTTTTGAGAAGTGTCCATGATAAGAGTGGGTCGTAGGCAGACTGTGAAAGAAATTAGATTCAATGGGCTGAATCATTTAAGTTTGATCATTTAATATTGGAGAAAGTCAGTACAACCCAACATTGCACATGGGCTGGATTTTGTTCCCAGCCCGATGTCAGGTTCCATGGCGGGGGCGGGGGGCTGGAGAACTGGAGTGGCAGCGGCCGGCACGGAACCCAACGATGGGACTGCCGGACCCAATCTTCCCAGGGGTGGGATAGACTGACGTCGGCCTTCCCACCCAGAAGCCAATTGAGGCCCTAAGTGGCCCATTGATGGCCAAATAAGGGCCGCAACCCACCACCGCTTGGATCTTACCAGCAGCACGGGGGCCTCTGCCGCGCTAGGAGGACGCTTTGGGAAATAAAGCGCCCTCCCTGTGGGCTTGGTGGGGAGTGTCCCTCCTTCGTAGGCAATCCGTTGCCAATGGAGGAATCCCACTAACAACCACTGCACCCCCCGGGACCCCCCCCCCCCCTCCTCCTCCTGGACTGAACGCCCACACCCCCTCAGCGGGGCCTTCCAGACTGGCCCCAGCGACCCCGCCTCACCTATCTTGGGTCCTGTGATTGGCTGGCAGCTCTTGGGGGTGGGAACCGTGTCCCAATTAAGCGCTTAAAGGGACAGGGATCCCACCTCCTTAAACATTGACCCAAAAGACCAGAGGATCACTCTGGGTGTAAGAAAAGCCCCTCCTCCTGCATAAAATCCAGCCCAATTGTGAAGACTAGGTGGTATACACCAAGCTGACCCTTAGGACCAAGCTAATGGTTTATAAGGCCTGTGTTCGCAGCACCCTGCTATATGGCTGTGAAACATGGGTGACTTAAAGCTACAAGGGAAATAAGCTCAATACTTCCCAGAGTAGGCTTCGATGGATCGGACACATCCACAGAATGGAAGACGGTCACATACCCAAGGACCTCCTGTATGGTGAGGTAGCCGGGGCCAGACGACCAGTGAAGCACCCAAAGCTCCGCTTCAAGGATGCTTGCAAATTGACATGAAGGCCTTAAACGAACATAGGAACATACAAATCAGAGCAGAAGTAGGCCAATTGGCCCTTCTAGCCTGCTCTGCCATTAAATAAGATCATGGCTTACCTGTTTGTGTCTCAAATTCCATGCTCCCATCTACCCCTATATCCTTTGATT